>NC_067284.1:98101863-98404893 GCF_020740795.1 Apus apus | reverse complement strand
TCAAGGTCATTTTCAATTGCCTTGCTCCCAACATGCTGGTTCTGCTCTATGTATTTAGTAAGTGTACTTTCTAACCTTTCATCTGAATTGTCAATGAGAATACTGAACAGTACCAGAACAAAGAAAAACATTAGAAGAGAATCATAGAATCATCACTTGCAGAACTTCATGGACTTAATGGTGTATGATTGAGAACTACTCTCTGCATATGGTTTCCAAATAATTTACGTACTCATATAATAACAATTTGTTCTAGTCCAGTTTCCCTAGCACACATGAGAAAAATAACAACCGAAATATTTTGCCCTACAGTCTTATTCAAATAAAGCAAATACTAGTACGTATCTTTTCAAATGAAGCATTGTATACATTTTGAAAATGAAAACATTACGGAAAAAAGATTTCAAGTGAGAATATAGTCTTGCTGACAACCGATTTTACATTCACATTCACATAGCTGCTTTTCTGATGTATGTACTCTAGTGAATATTGTTTGATTTAGGCTTAATAGTAGCCTCTCATAGCATCTTAAAACTGAGCTTTGTTTAATGGCAGCCTCCACTAAGAAAGCAATAAAGACAAACCACTACAATAACTCCTTCGGAAATAAATCAGTTGCTCAGCTTCACAAAACTCCAAGCTGCAAAATTACTGTTTACTATTTATCTTGCATAAGTTATTGATCGGAAACATACTGAACAAGGACTACAAACATCAACAGGACTGGTTATACTGAGCCCTTCAGAGCAAGGATTACAGTTTACAACAGTCTTTGCACAGGCACAAGCCAATTCCACAAAAACAGGAGGCACAGATGACTCTTACCTAATTTAGGTTATCTGGCAGACCTTTTCCACTTGTCACTCTATGATATATTCTGTTTATGCTGTCTGAGCTACTTAGAAATGTGCAATAACTTGCTTCCTGTGGCAGAGACAGAGCTCTCAGTTCCTTCCCAGTGATGTACAGTATAGCATTTTCACCTCTGGACTTCAATAATTGGAGGCCAGAAAAAGATGAAATACAAACTAGTAAATACAACATACAGTCCACCTTCAATTAATAAGAAATTTGATTTTTCTTGATATTTAGGGATATATCCCATTGGTTTTCCCATGAAAAGAGACTGACTTTCCTCTGAGAAACATATGATTACATAGACAGCAGCATAACGAGATACTTTTCCTTTCTCCAGTAGAAAAGAAGGAAATAGGAAAAGGAAGGAGAGCTAGCCTGACCCAGGACCGCTCGTGATGCACAGCCTGTTGTCTGACCACCGAGCCAGAGATGGATTCCCACAAAAAACTCGCTCATTACAGGAAGTCAGAAGTCCTGAGGCTGAGATAAACCAGATGTCTGCATCTCTCTGAGAGCAGCTCTAGGGATTTGAAATTATAAGGATTTAAGAGACTTCACTGACAATCATATACATCCAGATACCAAAATTATCGTCATCTTTTTATCAGAGTCAAGGCTAGAATTTCCAGCCTTTCCTGGGATCAAGACTTTTGCTAACAGTAAAAGACAGACAAACTGCTCAGACAGAAACACAGCTGACAGAAAACTCAGGCACCAGCTCCATCAGGAGTAGGAGCTGATATGCTGTTGATATGGAAAGATGTACATGTCCTCGTGACTTCTCTCTTAAAAGGTCATCTTTGTTCTCTTTGTGATCCAGAACCAAAATCTGCTCAGCTTCTCTGCTTTGCAGGCAAGGCTAAGAGTGTACCCCCCTTTCTGTGCATTGGCATCATCACACGGTCATCTCCTGGCAGAAGAAAGGGGGATGAGGTGGTTGAATTGTCCTGCCTTTTTGTGGATGTGCAGATTTTGGCTATCATATGGGAATGGGCTGCATGTGCTTTTAAAAGCCCCGAGTTCTAACACATGGATAGGATACCACCTTGCTCCTCCACGACCACCAAAACCTGCATATGAGGTCACCTGTGTGAGATTCCCAATCAGAAACATGGATCTGATCAGAATCCTCTGGGGAAAAGGGAGGAAGAGGTGAGGCATTCACCTGTTAGCACCGAGTGGGTCTTGCCACCACAGCAGGATGCATCTCACAGGCCCAAGGGCAGGCCAGGCTGACCACAAGTCAAAGCCTTCAACACATGAGGCAAAGCTGGGCACATGTTGTCAGAGGTGTACCCCATCAATGGGCAAAAGAGACAAAGTGGGTGGGTTGATATTACTGTGACAGGAAACCATCTAGACTGGAAATAAAGACAATTCCTCTGCAGTAATTCTACGGTGGTCCAAAACCCTTGTCTAACACTGTTGCATGTTTCTGAAACATCCAGTACACTTTTATCCCAAGTCACTGCTGCTTTTCTGTGGTGGCTGAAGCTGCACACAGAGACGCAGTTCCAATGTGCACAGAATCTCTTCCACCTTAAACAGTGTACAGGAGCTGCTCCAGTTGTGTGGAATGGGGTGGCGGGCCTTTCACCTCACCTCAGTTTGATACCAAAGAGGGCAGTCAGCTATCTACACTAAGGTGTCTAGTGCCTTTTCAGATGCCCTAAATGTTTCCTGCCTCATTAGCATGGGAACCATCAGGACACCTTTAATGGCACTAGACAATACTGTGTAGGGAAGCAAACCCATGATAAATGTCAGGCACCCAGCCAGAGTTATCTAAAGCCAGTCAATGATGGGAGGAGCATTTGTCTGACGCTCGCCTAAGAGTCTGACACAAATAGCAGGAGCAGCCATGATAGGTGTGTGGGTATCCCACCCCCACTATGTAGCACTAGCTCTATACTACAGAGACAAAACAGTCAGCTGTGCAGTGTAAATGTTTTGCAAGAGTAAAGTGAAGTGAGATGAGTCCCACACATTTTTTTCAAAAGCAGGAATATGAGTCTGTATATAAAACAGCATAACATTAGCATGTTGATTGAGAGTGAAAACTACTGACAGTGTAATTAAGACTGAAGTTACCAAAGAAGTAGACAGCAAATGTAAAACTTCTCCTGATGTTAGAAAGAAGCAAAAATACCTCATACATAATTTAACTGACTTTAAATTTCAGTGAAAGTTTACAGGTAGACAGTAGACTACTAATGAAACACTTCAACCTGTTTGTCCCTTGAAGGCAAAAGTTTTAGCCTTTGCAGTAAGCAAATGCTGATGATTGTATATACTTTAATTAAATTACAAAGCCCCTGTCCCTGATGTTAGAAAAGACCCTATCGAGGTAAAAAAAATAAAATAAAATTATCAAAAGATTCTCATAGTTGATTTTTTAAAAAAAGTTAACAGGCAAACATTAAGCAGAAGTATTAGAATATATCTAATAGTCTTGATGTCTTAAGGGAAGCTACAATATGTTAAATTCAAATGACATTTTACAACAGATAACAAAATTTACAACAGAATTTATTTAGATATATATATTTAAAACTAACAATCTGCCAGTTTAACAATCTAATTGAACAGTTTAAAATATGAGAAAATTCTCACCTAGACAGAAATAGCAGTATATACGATTCATTAAAACAATTTAAAATAATTAGAAAGACTCCTACATGACATCTTTTAAAAAATTGTTTAATTGTAAAGCTTTTCTGCATTGAATGCAGTGGTGTATGTGATACTGGTTAGAAATGAACAGACCCGATCAGGGCACCAAGTGATAATCCAGTTGCCAGTCCTCCAAAATACAGCCTGGGACCCAGCAACGTTTTACGGGATTGGGCAAGTTCTGCATGGGAGGGAGAGCTTGACAGCCTTGCAGCAGTTTCCCTGGTGTGTGACTCAAAATGCATGTACTGCGCTACACAAGCCAACAACTGTAGCCACCTCTGACCTCTTCATTTTCTTTCCCTCCTTTTAGGTAATCAGGTAATCTATACCTGTTTGTTTGGTTTTTTTTTCTCTCCACACCACGTATCTGCCTTCAGCACGAACTCTGTAATCCAAACTATATCCTCATTGCAGCTGTGCAAGCTCCAGCCAAACACAGTCCTTGGCTTTATCAAATCCAGTGCTGTCATCCCTGGAGAGTTTCTTGTGGGCTCCATGACGTGATGTTTTTCTGCAAGGCTTCCTCTGAAGAGGGCTGCTCACATCACTATGCAACTTTTCATCTTTTAATTTATTTTTGTATGCTCATAAATGGAAAGAAAAGGTGCAAAATGTGATTTTAGGTGCTGACAGGCTCAGAAGAGGCTGAGAAAAACAGAAGGTAAAATAAAATAGATTTCCAGATTCTTAATTTTAAGATTTCGGGATTTTAAAGCCAGTCTCATAATTTTTGAAGCCACAATTTTTGAATGTTTGACATTTGCAAGACAAGAAACATTCAAATCTGCTGTCTGCCAGCTTCGCAGGCTGAAGCAGTTATCCTGCTCTGCATTGCCATGAGGGAGACAAAGATTTATGTTCGTTTTGGGGTACGTCTGCACAGTTACATGACTGAATCTTGACCAGGAGCCAATGCTTTACATACTCGCTAGCACACACCATCCACATTCAAGCCAAACAGTGCTCATTAGGGTGGTTACAATATGGCAGAGGGTGTGAGCTGGAAACTGCAAAGAATGCTTCAAGGTGTTAATGAAGAGCAGCTTTAATCTCTCCTTCACTGGGCTTCGTTGAGGGAAAGCTTCTGGTTTGCTTCAAGGCAAAGGCATACCCATAAATGCTGCAGGGGCAGTTCAATTGAACTCTTCTCTGGGTGGCACTGAAACATTGAGGACTGGCTCAGAGGGTTGGGTGGCATAGAGAGCTGGTACACATGGCGAGAGCATCCCCACCACACAGCCACATGCCCTGCAGGAGAGCTGAAAGCACGACTGCTCCCGTGCCATGTCAGTCCTGTGGGATAAGCCTTAAACTAACCTGGATCTCTTTGCCTTGAAGGAGCTGGTGCAGCCTATGGGTGGCTGCGATTCATCTAGGGAGTTGTATGCTGCCAGGATCCAGGTGAATGTAATCTGTCCCAAACTGCTCCTTTCCCCCAGCATGATCCAGCAGGGCCAGGGAATGCTGATCTCTGGCATCTCACTTAACAAGCAGGCCGGGAGCTGCTGCCTCCCAGTTGCGGGGCTGCTGTGTTCCCGTAACTGGGACAAAGCAGATAACAAAGTCATTGCACAATCACTATCGGCTGGATCCAGCCAACAAACTGTTTGGCAGCAGCACAGAGCAGCTCCCTGAACTGTCTCAAAGCAGTAAGTGAAGGCTGGGCTTCCAACAACGTGGCGGAAGCAAGCTGAAACCCAAATCAGCATCGCTACCCTGAAACGGACATGAAGCTCTTGGACCTCTCTGAGCCTCTGTCAGGGCTGTATCACACAACTGGCTCACAAAGATCCCAAGATAACCAACACAGCTAGATTTTTATTTTTTCTCACAGCCAAAGTGTCTTCTTGCTTTTTTACTGTTGTGTCTCACCCCATCGAATACAAGTGAGCATTTGGTTCCTGAAAGCAATCTCAAGAGCATACAAAACTGCCTCTAGTTCTTTGCTACACAGTACAGGAGGGGTACAAAGTAGAGGAACAGGAAACAGAAAGATCGCAGCATGCAGGCTTTTTCTATTCCTTTTCATCTCCTGACCAAAAACCTAAAGTCTGATGGTTATTTACTCTTTTATTATCTTTTTGCTTACTGTTCCAGAAATTAATTACTCTGATGACTAGAATCTGTTTTTCTTTAATTTGCTGCTTACATTTATTCATGACCAATTTATATCCCTGAGATGTGTCTCTACTACAACCAGATTTTCTGTTTTTTCAAGTCTGCAGTACTTGAAGGCAGATAGAGAGGCCATGATCACAGTCTCTTTCCCAAGTTTCCTTTTACTAGGTTAAGCCAACATCTGTTAGCACCCTCTTCTCTTAGCTTTCCTGTTCTTTTTCTAGTTTGCCTCTGAGTCTCTTCCAGTTTAATTCAATCTTTCTTGAATATGGCTGAAGAGACATACTTAAACCTACAAAGGCCTTCTATAAAGGCACTGATAACCTCACCATCTCTGCTGGAGATACTTTGCTTCATGTGTCCTAAGACAGCATTTTAGCTTTTACACAGCTGTATTACACCAATGGCTCAGAGACATCTCAAAACTAATATATTTTTTTATTCCCTCATTTTACTGTTTCTGAAAAGTAATTGCAGAAATTGTGTTTATTTCTTTAAATGCCTGACTTTACATTTGTACTATTAAATTTAATCCCAGTCTTTCAGCATCTCCTTTGAATTAAAGATTATCCATCTGCAGTTGTCTGCCAGGGTTTTACCAATTTGCGAAATGAAAGTATCTGCTTCTCTTTGCCCCTCTGCTGTCTACGAATTGTGTCTTCTCTCTGGCATTAGCCACACAGTGGAGACCATCAGCTTCCTTCCCATGTGCCCTTTGCAGTTCATCCTCTGCAGTGGAAATAGCATTTCCAATGGCTGCAGTGCAGGAATTCCCTCCCTGGTGGCTTAGAAGTATCAATAGCTATGAAAGGTGAACCATGAAGCCTAGAGCTTCTCTTAAAGATTCTGGAAATTGCTTGAAAACATCAGTCTACATCTACAAGTATTTATTTATATTTAGCTTTAATTATTGCCTTAAATAACTTTGTTTTTATTGCTTTAAATAGCTTTATTTTATGTGCAAGTTATTATCTGTCATTACTTGTGGTTTCTCTGCGACCTTAGCCACTATTGATCAGAAAGCCAGTAATTCCAGTGCAGATCCTGTCTCGTTGGGCCTGGCACTAAAAATATTTTGGCACCTTTATTTAACATTTATAAATTATGTAAACAGAATGCCTCTTACTCCCATACTCTTATTATTCTATAAATGTCTGCATTGATGGTAGATCTGTCCAGCATTGAATAAGCAGAAGACACTCTTCCTGTAGGTAACTTTCAGATCATTAACTTCATTTTCAAGTCAGCTGTCTCTGCAAATTCCAAAAAATTGATTGAATCTATATTGGTGTCACTGTGCATCTATTTCAGTTCTTCCAATCAAATAATACAATATAGAAAAAATGCCTCAGATAATCATTATGAGACAACAGAGCTTCAGGGCACAGGCAAGGCTCTTCCACCCATTGAAGGCTACTTGCCGCTACCTTGCCAGCTATGGTCTCTCAGCAACTTCCTATTAAACGAGATCAGGTTGGACAGGGCTCTGAGCAACCTGATCTAGTTGGAAGATGTCCCTGCTCACTGCAGGGGGGTTGGACTAGATGGCCTTTAGAGGCTCCTTCCAACTTAACCCATTCTATGACTATGAAATCCACACTGGAGGGTTAACTGAATGAATTGTTCAATAGTTTTTTTTTTTCTACTTTCACTCATATTACATTTTAGAAGGCCTAAATCTAGCTCTTAAAATATATATCTTCCTTAATAAAAAATAATTGAAATAGTTCTGTATAAATAATCATAGTAAAATACTTAAGTAAGCAATATTAATCACACTACTGCAAGATCAAAAGAAATCTTAATGGAGAAGACAAGATAATTTATTATTTTACCAGCTACTGAGCCCACATTTCTTTTCTAAAATATAGAGCCAGGCACTCTTCATGTCAACATAGAAACATCTCCATCACCACTATTCTTCTCCATTAAGTATGAAACAAAGACTTAAATCTGGCTGTAAACAATGGCAGTTGCATTCACTTGATACCACTGCTTTTTTAAATGATCCCTTTTGTACATGTCCAATTATAAAATCTTATGCAGCTTCAAAGGTGTTGGGCATTCAATATTAAGTGCTTAAAAATCTTCAGCTTTTTCAAACATACTATTGTCTGAAGAAAGTGTTTTTTCTAGCAATGGGAAAATTAAAGTAAAATTCAACTTTAGTTCCGTAGAGACAAGTATTTTTTTCTTAAAAAGACAATCACTAGTGCTAGAGTCTGTTCCTCAGCTCCATCACAGACCACCCAATCTACAAAAAGTTATCCATCAGATCCAGTCAGCGGAGGAATGCAGCCTGCGCAGGATGCCAAAGATCTCCAGAGAGCAACATACCCAAATTAATATCATTCCTGCTCACCAAAGGATTTAAACCAGAAATGTTCTTGAGAATTACTATGATCTTTTCTTACTATAACTACCACCAGCATTTCTGAAGAGATCTGACATTATGCAAAGCATGAAAATATATTAACAAGTTGTTTGAGGCAGAGGAAGATCAAGAAACTTCAGAAGATACTTAAGTTTCCAATCAGATTAAACTGTCAAGAATATTAAATTAAAAAATAATCTGAAGACCCTTGATTTTACCTTGAAGACATTCAGTTTCCTCTTCTGAACAAAAATTCAGTACAAAGGAAAATTACTTTATTGTAAGCAAAACTTTTAGTAAATAAAACAAGTCAGTGCAATAGAAGGTATTTAAGAAGTACCAAAAAGAACAATCTATCTCAATGCCAAAACAGAACTAAAAAAAAAGTTTAAAAAATTGTAATTAACTAACTGTGAGGCCATGCTCTTTAGCTCATATTAGTAATAGAAAAATCTTGCTAGCAGTACTTCAATAGTAATTCTGCTAGAATATCTTTTTTCCTCTAATTGTAGAACATGCTTCTTTAGTGACAGAAGGAGTTGGAAAAACATATGTCCTATGTAGAACAAACCATCTAACCAGAAGGAAATATGTACAATATAATGGAGATAAAATTGAGTGAGAAGGCTTAATAAATGAAAACAAGACTTCATCTAAAAAGCTACTTTAATTATTGAATTCTTACATATGTGGGCGTAAGATTGATGAAATGTAATAGTCACCTAAATTATATACTTATTGTATTTGTTGATCAGCTTCAGCTAGGAAAAATTGAGTCTGGTGCCTTTAAATACAACGTTTTTGGAGATTCCTAAGAATGCAGAGGACTTTCCAAAAATGTCATTTATAAAGTTGTGTTTTTTTGTGAGTGCAGTGCTGCCAAATATTTTTACCACTACCGAAATGCTATTTCAGCTGCATTTGAGCAGAGTAATAGTGGTAGCTAATGGCCTATTCAGATAATCATAGTTATTCACTCCCTGGAAATGCCTCAGAATATAATAAATGTTTTGTTTTCTTTGTGGACTCTTAAATTACAGGCATTATATAATACATGTGATATATAACCTATCAGTGTGAATATAAAGTGAATCCAAAACCACTCCCTTAAAATAATTCTAATATTTGGAACCTCCAAAGAAAGAAAAATGCTGCTGTTAGCCACAGAGCTACTGAAATAGCACTGATAGCAGGGTAAGAACTGGCTATAAAGAAAGTTCTGGTTTAACTAAAATGTGGCTATTTGTCATCCATTTACAGAGATCTAAAATAACTATTACTGAACATTTTTTAAACAAAGAAAACAAGAAACTTGCTCAAATATCTGAACCACGTATATCCTTTCCTAAATGAAAAAAAGGCTATAGATGTAGAGCTGCTGTTTGGCCCATAAGAGACAGATCAACCATAAAAGTGTTTTTCCTTCTGAGACTAATACATTGGCTCTTTTATTGACATAGTATTTATCTTGTTGACTTTTTTTTTTTACATTCATATAGGTTGTAGATGTCCCTGTCAGACTTAGCTCTGTTTTGTTCTCTGCTCTGGGAAGATTCCATTTATTGCACTGTGTGTTGACTACCTGTCACAAGGGTAAAGTTGTAGGCTTGTTACACCTCCCCTCTTAGTAGTTGCCATTATAGTGATGGGGCACAGCGCCCCTTGCATTTTCTTCAGAAAGTTTCTTTCAGACATATTTTTAAAGCTGCAGAATATGCTTTAAAACAATGTTGGCTTCTGAGGTTAGAGCAGGCTGTGTTTTTTAGTTGCAATTGCTTTGCAGAAAGGATTAGATTACTAGCTCATAAAAGTATTCCCCTGTCTACTTCAAGGAGTGAAGAAAACCTCTGAAACAGTCTTCTGTTGGCTTCCTAGATGGAAGAACTCCCTTATGAAAACATACAAAAACTCTAAAGGCTTTCAAAATTTGAGCAGGGATGAAGTTTGATATTAAACATTTATTTTATGTCTCCTGGAGAAAATGATATTCAGGTTATTTGCTGAAGAAGTAACCTGGTAGGCAGGCTGTGTTCTAGCTTTATCTTTAGTTTTGTAGGATAGCTGTTAAGAATTTAGCGATGAAAAGAAAATCAAATGCAAGTGATTTTAAAATGAGAGGTTTCTTAATTCCTAGGAAAGGAAGAGCAGATAAATGCTAAGGGGAGCACCGGGAATATAGGTGCAGCCACCTCCAGGGATTAATCCAGGATGCCCCCAGGCAAAGGTGAACCACGGGGTGAAGAGTTCAAATGAGAGGACAAATTTAGAGAAGGGCAGCACTAGAGGCACAGCAGCAAATTAACGCTGTGCAGAGTAAGAGAGCAGTATGCTATACCAGGAGGTATTTAATTACCTTAAAGCTCCAAAGAATTAATTTAAAAGGTATTGGTAAGGATACACAACTTAGCATGTTGGGAGAACTGCAAAGAATTCACCATTCTAAGCCACAGGGACAATCAAGAGCACAAAATACAAGAAAAAAATAGAAAAATAAAGGCAGCATAGAACAATCGTGCTAGTTTAAAATAAGCTCTGCCTGAAAGAATACTGCTGCCATCACCTGGAGCTTCACACAGACTAATTTAGCATCAGAATGTTGCTGAATTTAGCACCTGAATGGTGGCTGAAATGTCAGTTACCTTGGGATGTCAGCACAGGGCAGAGTTTTATAACATAACTGTAACTAGTCACCAGAGAGATGGGCACAACCAAAGCCTTTACATCAGGTTTCTCAAAACAAGCTAGTTGAAATTCTGATGCCTTGTATATTTGAGAATCTGGTACTTTGGTGATAAAAAATGGTTTGTAAAATCTGATGTGATATAAAACTGGGTGATGTTGCAAGCAGTTTCTAAGACTGCAATAGAATTCATCATGATTGCAGTAATTTGGATAAATGTTCTAAAACTAATGCATTAGTTTCACAAAGACAAGTGTAAATTACCATAGAAGGATAATTCAAGTGCACAAGTATAGAAAGGAGACTTGCTAGGCAACTGTCCTGCAAAAAGGATCTACAGGGGAGTTACAGTGGTCTATAAGCAATTATAAATCAGGATGATATCCAGTTGCAGAAGAAGGCAGCCTGATATATATTCATAGTAATACTGTAAGCAAATAAAGTAATTATTCTTCCCATACCAGTCATGGCAAAGCCCTGACTGTTTCTGTGTTCAGCTCTGCTTACCAGGCTGTGGGAGGAAGGAGAGTTGGAGGGAGTCCAGGTAAAAGCCACAGAAAATGATAACAGATGTAGAACAGGGAAGGTTGAAAGAATTAGATTGTTTAGTCTAGAAAAAGCAAAGTCTAAGGGAAGACATAATTACATATTTAAAATATGTAAAAGTTTATTATAAGAAGAGGATGGTAACTAATTGTTCTCCATGTCCATCATGCTGAAGACAAAACTTACAGTTACAGAGGAAAGCTTTCTAACACAAGGACGATCAGTCCAGCAGCAGGTTATCTACAGGTACTGCATGTAATGCTAATACATTTATGTTGATGTTGATATTTGTTGATATTATGAGGAAAGGTATGCTTGATCCTCCCTGAAAGTAGGTGAACAGCCCAGGTGATGCCATGTGAGATCCCATTCAGCCTTACACTTCATGCTCAGCCACAGAAACAAAGCACAGATCAGAGCTTTTTGTCAAAGAGACTAAATACCAGAAATTGCATGACTGTAATTTGTCTCACAATGCTTGCCAGAAAGGATGGAGCCTGCAGGACAAGGAATGGATCTCCCAAATCCATTTAGCTAATTAATTCAATTGGCTGGAAGTAGCAGAGAACACCCCTCAGTCCCCGCTGCATGTTTGTTTTACTTGTTTGACATGCTCGTGCTCTGTCATACCTTTATTTACAACAGCACTTTTCACTGGTTTATGGGCTTATAAAGAGTAATTAGGTACATGCTGCTGTGTGGCCATTAGAGAAACGAGTTGAAGAGGCTTTTAAAGAAAATGAGCAGGGCAAGGCTGTAGTGATGCCCAGCAGAGACCAGGGTGGTCATGAAGGTGGTGGCCTGGAGAAGGCCAACACTTTTTGGAGGAAAAGGAGTGGTGTGCCAAGAGCTGGTGACATGGAGATTTCTGCTATAGGGGCCCAGCCTGTGGCCACTGGTGCCGAGTCTCTGCTGGGGCAGGCAAATTGCTCTGCCATGACAGGCCAGCACCCTGCAGGGGCCAACCACCCCTGCCAGCAAGGACTGTTTTTCATTTCTGGTTGGGAAAATAGGATCAGAAACCCCAGTACAACATGGAGAGGGGAGGATGGCCTTCATCAGGGGAATGCATGGAGTGAGGCCCTTAAGTTTTGCCACCTTAAAAGAAGTCTGAGGAGTAAAGATCAGAGAAAAAGGGCATGAAAGGTCCCATCCCTTCACAGACAGACAAGCCTGAGTGTGCAGATCATCAGAGCGACTTTACCTGTAAACTACGGGATTCAAAACAGGTCTCTTACTACTAATTTTATCACTTTTTTTTTTTTTTTTTTTTTAATTAAAGAAGTGTAGAATTAACTGTTAACAGGAGTTAACAGGAATTTTCCAAAATAATTCCATGTGTCAGTTGGTAAGCGGGTCTTATTGATTTGCAGAGGAAAAGGTTGCCAGGCCAGAAGCTGTGGCTGGGATTTGTGGGGGGGGGGCGGGGATCTCCGCAGAGCTGCCAGGGCCCTCCACAGGTTTTTCCCTGCACTACAGTCACACACCCTGTACCTGACTACAGCAAGTCTGGCATAAAGCATCCTGCCTCCATTTGAAACCTTCCCAGCAAGGAAATCCATTTTCCAAACTACAGCGTACATAATCAGTATGGAGCGAAACATTTCTACACTATCTTGTCAGTGTTTTAGCCCTAAACAAAATTATCTATAAAAACAAAGTACTCTCCATTAGAAAAAATATTAAAAAATAAAATTGAGAGCAATGCAAACATAGCCAAATGTCTGCTCTTATGCTTGAGCACTTGCAAAGACTGGATAACATACTGTGTATGGCAACAATCTTCTCCTTGCATGAAAATGCAGATCATAGTTCTTGCTCTGGGAAAATCGAATTAATGGATAAATGGGATTAAACTTATCCTGTCAATTATTTAATTGTTCTTTCTACTTTCCTGTTAAGACTAACAGCCTCCTGAAAACCATTCTCAGGTTAGAACAAAAAAAATAAGTTCATACTTCAACCATTTTTAATGACGATTTACATGATTTTCCTGGTATGATGTCAAATTACTGTAATTGCATTAGTTTTTACTTAAAAAGTGTAAACAACTAAGGAGACTGTACAGTTTACAGAAATTCAGATTTGAATGTTTTAATGGGCCCTGCCGAGAAAAAAAACAATATAAAAGAAATAGTACAATACCAATACAGAAATGTTTTAATGCAACATTCTGATTATTTCTTTTCAAATGTATTGAGAAAACACTACCATTTGGTTGCTTAATGCACTTTAAAACTCCTTTAAATTTAACAGTTGTTTTCACTCTTTACTGCATCTTGGGGGTGCACCTGTAATTCTAGAAATCACAAACAAAGCAACACTCATAAGGATTTACTTCCCCATTTGATTTCTCAGCCACCCCAGAGCCTCTGCAGACCACATTTCTATGGGTAATGACAACTCATGAAGAATAATTCTGAAGATGAGTTGTCTATAAAAAGACGTAGCTAAGTGGGACATCATAAATTCCCAGAAAATGCCAGCTTTTCTTAATTTTGTAAGACTCCCAATTGCACATCTACTATAGTCTCTCCATTGAAAGCTAGCACCAGCTAAATGCTATGAACGTAGTAAATATACCTCCTTCTGCTCTGTATCATGTCCTCTTTAAATTGCTGTCAGCTGAGCAATTATTAAAGGCATTTATGGTGGTATAAACACTGAAGAAACTATGCTAACTAGGGATTGAGGATACAGAAAAGAAACATGAGCTTCCAAGGACAGAAAAGTTGCCTGTAACTTCCCAAATTATGTAACAGCATCCTTGTCTTTCTTAAACAGTTCAGTCCAAACTTCCCTGAAAGTATACAGCATATTAAATGAGAAGGTATCAGAAAAACTTCTAACTACCAATAGTGGCAGTAGGGCCCAAATCTGTTTCTAGTACTTTTGTTATGAAACCTAACCCACAAAAAAGAGAGCCTCAGCTAAAAGAACACACTCAAAAAGGTAAGAGAAAGAAGTGAAAAAAGGAAATACAGCCATCATCCATCCCCCTTTGTTAGGAATGAAAAACCAAGACATTGAGACAAGAAGCAATTAGTTCAGTCTCACCCTGAATGCCTACAGTAAGCCACATGAGATCTTAACTTTAGAGCAATCAATCATTCCATTGAACCGTAATTCTGAATTAGTGATACATATAAGACAGGTTGTCAACACAGAGAGAAATGTCTCATTCACCTGACTTTTCTGAAATCATACTATTGATATGTTTAAATGAGTGACCTAGATTCCCTCGAATGAGAAATCAAGTGGGAACACTGCTCATCTGAAATGGGGAGTGCACAGCATGGAAACAGGAACACATTAGTCAAAATGTTCAGGTGATCACACACAGTAAGAAGGAGAAAAATAAAGATTGCAATGAGGGATCAAGGTTTATGGAAATTAATATTGTACTTTGATCTCTGCAAAACAAGAAGAAGGAATTTACAGAAAATCAGCAGACATGATACTCTGATCATCACCATAAAATTCTGGTTTTTCTGTGACTTTACTGGTTTATTTTACAAATATCTTAGTATGAGAGCTTGAAAGACAAAACAGCACATTTGTATAACTGGCCATGATTTAAAAAAAAATGCAGCCTTTTTCAGCATTGTACTTCAACTACTTCAAGTTAAAATCTTTGGACATAAAGTACTGGCTTATGGGCCTTGAGAAATGACAGTTTGTGCAAGAGCTGGGTGGTTCTAGAATAAAGAGAAGCTTGAATGCAAGAGGAAAAACATGTAGGAAAAGACAGGAAAATCCAACGTGTACTATTACGTAAGTGCATACTTATAAGCAGGTACAGAATGCTTAGTCTTTCGTAGGCTGATTTTAGCACAACTATCAGGAACTATCAAACATTTGATTCAAAATCTGCCTTGCTTCCCAGATGCAATTACATCTGGATTTGCACCCACTTGCTGGGTAACAAAATTTGTGTCTTTGAAAACTTATGCTTGTATACTGTGCTCTGTATCACACTCAGGATGAACAGATGCCTCAAAGGAAGGGAACACTGGACTTGTGTAACCCCAGAGTCTGAAATTATTATTTTATCATTAGTACTGGAGGCCAGATTGCTGTGTCTTGTAATGGATTACTTTCCATAGTTATACAATTACATGCTAAAGAAAACCAATAAAGGTAGAAGCATTAATTTCCTGTGCCGAAAAAAAGATGTTTCAAGAGCAAAGAATAAAACAGCATTTTCATATCCTGCAAAGTAAAGCAATCTATTATGGCAGGGGCATCCTTTTTTAATGTGATGACACATGGATTTTTGGAGGCAATACAAGGCAGGTTTATTTTGTATAGCAATTTTCATACAAATAATGTCTTTGAGTCTTCTTTTGTCTAAATAGTGGAGTAATCCAATAATACAGTTTCAAAGCTCATATAAAATAAAAGCAGATAAGGAGAAAAATTAAGGATGCGTAGCTATCCTAATTGTCCAACGGGACTTAAAAGTCCTGTAAATTTTAGTCTGTTGAAAGGACTCAAGCCAAATATGATAGTGAACTAAAAGCAGTCAGATAGCAGGAAGATTGTGATAAAAAAAATTCAAGGATCTCAGTGATAAGATATTTACTCAGACAATACCCAACCTTATGGACACTCCTTTGTAGGTATTAAAATATGGTTTAACACATGTAAATAAAACATTACTAAAATCTCTCTCAGTTAAAAATCTTGCAGCCTGGAAAAGACACTTGCTTCAGGAAAACCTAATTAAAAGCCAAGGAAGGTATCTTATCTCACAGTGCTAATGAAAAATCTGCCTTCTGCTTCTATCAAGGATGTGAAGTGTTGCTAAAAGCAGATGGGAGGAAGGAGAAACCTATGGGAACAATGTGTGAAAAGGAATGCACAGAGTATTTCAGAGGATTAAACTCTTTTATATGAGATATTCTGAAATTCACCAAAGGTAACTCCCATCAAGTAATAGCTTGCTGGTTTCATGGTAGTTTCTGTATAACATTTTCCTAACTTTTAATATGAAACCTAGTTTAATGAAATGTCAGGTTTTAAAAAAAATTGAATAACATTGTACGTTCTAGCTTGGAAAAAAATGTTTCATTAGAAAAACACCAAACAAACTCACATAACAAAATCTCTCAACTCATCTACCTTGAACTGTGATGTCAGGAAAACAGAAACCTGGGCAACAGAAACATAAACTGAACAAAAGGACAAACTAGTGGTGTGTTTTAACGTTATTAGACTTTAAAACTTGTCACTGTTTTATCAATCATTCTTTTATCAAGTAAGCAAATGATCAAGTTTACATAAACATTGTTTTTAAACTAATATTTCATTTTGTACAAGTGTGTTTACATTCTTTTCTGTTTCTCCGTATTTGCCTTATTTGTCCCTTTCTATGTAGGCACTACTGCAGCTATGCACTCATCTCTGCTTAAGTTTAAGCACATAAGAAATTTCAGTTATTGTAATCAGACTATCCATGTTTTATGTGCTTTGCTGGATAGGTATCTACATTCTTAAATTTAATAATTATCATAAATAGGAGACTAAAACAATCAATAGGGGAAGCACATCAATCCAATTTGCAAAGTATTAATAAGAAATCAAAGGTGCTTATTATTACAACACCTAAAGCACTGATGTGTGTCTAAATGAGAACCCTCACAGCTGATCATGTCTCCAATGGACTTATTCCAATGGATTATTTTTATGCTTTTTTGTCAGCTTTGACCTTCAGCTTTTTCAAATTTACTTTGATTCTGAAAACTGTTAAGGATGAAACAAGCATACAAAAGAAGGCAGGAGAGCTTTAACTTACATACACTATTTAAGTAATGTTTAATTATTGCTTTCAGATGGTCATTATTTAAACCTTAGATGCACAAAGCAACTGTGCAATCAATAGCTACCAGAACAACATCCATCCCATTTGCCATCAGCTTACACTTAAGATAAAAGGAAAAAAACATGCTTTCTGCTCTATAATAGTAGCAAAATTTGAACTGGCAGGAACTGGTCATAAGTTTTCCTAAGTTCATTGACCTGCCCTCTGATAAATAATTTTCAAATAATCTTTATTAGAGAAGAATCTAACCTAACCATAAATACTTAATATTTAACTAAATTCTACCACAAGATTATTTTCCTACCTCCTTATATATTTGGGCAATGTATTTTTTTCCTGTTATTAAAACTATCTTTATACTCTCTTGAAACGAGTACGGAAAGTTATTGATTGTGAGATGGAAGCACCAGCTTGCACTCAGCTCCCTGGCTGGTTTGAGGGGTGCTTTCCCCAGGGGCTGGCTGTACGAGCTGGCAGTAGGAGCATGTGCTCTCTACACAAGACCTGACAGCCCTGTGCATCATGGGCAATTACCAAGTGCTTCATTTGACATCAAGCCAAGAATTTGGGAAATGGTGAAGCAGACATCTTGCCAGTTTGGGAACAATTTCTATCCTAAGTAAGCCTTGCTCCCCATGGTGATCTCTTAGCTCATGTAAGTTAGGATCTCTAGTTGCAGCCGTATCTCTAGATATGCTTTAGAATAACAAATCTTGGTTAGGGATATAGAACATGCCTGGAATGGATGCCCTGATAACCACAAAAACTCCAGTAATGCTGACCCTTGCCTATGTCAGTTCCTTTCATGCTTTCACACAGAAGCTCAGATATGCAGAGTAACAGTGTAAAACACAAAAGTTTTATAGATGTGCATAGATCCTGCTCTCAACATTTCATCCCTTTTCTAGGCAGTAAAAACTTTGCTATGGTAGAGAATGAGAATTGGATGTAACAATAAGCAATTTTTTTTACTCCTTCCAAACGATACTATGATTTCTCCTGGGTCTCTCAAATTTTTATAAGCATCCTAAAAGAAAGACAGGAGGGTAGTAAAAGAAAATGAGAAGCAGTAGTTTTTTCAAGGTTTGTCAAGATGCCAGGAGAGTTGCTTCTCAGAAGGATGAGTCCAAGATCCTGTGTTTCATAGAAACTCCTTTGCGAAAAATGACCTTGCTGGGGCTTTGTTACAGGCATGGCCACTGGCAGATGAGCAACAGTAGGGTGGGTGGCTCATAACCTAATGATATCAGCATGTGAAGAAGTATTTTCTTGATACATTAAGCATCTTTAAGAAAGCTAACCTTTGGAAACTGATACTATTCACTGAGCAGTGCAATCTTCCTGGAAAAGTCTGACAGGAATGGGAACTTCATGAACCCACATTTACTTGGCCAGCACAGAGGTGGACAGATGAATTCCTTGTTCCTTCCCATCCCACTGCTATGGCAATTTGTGCTTTCCCAGACAGCCCACATATGGTGGTGACAGAGCTGCTGAGCAGCCATACCCACAGCATGGGCACATGGTGCAGAAAAGCAGCCACTGGACTGCAAGTGCCCCTCCTGGTCCTGTGAGCTGACATGGTGGCCAGGGAGCCTCAGGTCTAGCATCTACAGTGGCAGTGCAAAACAGGAAAAGTAAAATTACCTTTAGAAATACAGTCCAAGTGGAATTTTTTTTTAGGTTAAGTCCTCAAAGAAGTATTTTCATAATTTATTTAATCTTGTTTTCCATTTGTATTTTTCATGGTGTTTTCTTCCAGTAGCTAGGTTTGCTCTTCCTAATAAATATACTGATTTGGAATTAAATAGAACCATTACACTTTTTGCTGAGAGAATAGAGTATATTGATATAAACTAGTTTAGCATTGATATCATTTAAAACATATTCAGATTTTTATTTCTTATATATAAAGAAAATTATAAATATTATGTACCTTATTTTCAATTCTCACTCTGAATCTATGTACAGTCATTATTTGTAAACAATATTTGAAGACCTATTAAAATTTACATTTACTTTGAAGTCACCTATGTAATGAAGTTTGTTTTTTGCTTTACACAGGAAACACAGTTTTCTTTGGTAGATCTGTAAGTATTCCTGCACCTGACATGTGAACAAATTGACTTTACAAAAGCCCATCCATTTCCTTACTCCCCTGACTCTGCTGTGATGAGCAGCCTTTATGCTCTCACGTTACGCATGTTGCTGCTGTGCTTTTCCACCTGAGCTGTCTTTGAAGCCATCCCACTTGCCACCTCTTTTCAAATGCTTCTTCTCTTCTGTCTCAACAGGAGTTGTGTAGCCTGACGTAAAAAAACTGGAAGCTGGAAGAACTTTTCTTCTTTCTGCTACAAGAGGAGTGCAGAAGTGGAGCTCTGGACTGGAAGAAGAGACCACATGAGATTGTACCATACTGAAATGCCCTCAGTAACACCGTGGCCAGATGGTAAAAGAGTAGAAGAATTCAAGACAGTATGAGGTGATGAATGACACCACTGCTGTCCTAGGCTCCACACACAGGGAGACGTGTCCGGATGTGCATGCTGGACCTGCTGCACTACCCTGACAAAGGTAATTCGAGCAGCAAACAAACAGCATAACCTCTCCCGGATCAAATCTGGATTTTGCCAAGTAGAAAGCACTCTTTGCACCTCCTTCACTCAACAGATTCTAACATGCAGAAAAGGACTTACGGAAGCTTCTTTCTTTGCTGATACAAATAAAACTCAAAAAATGCCTCTTTTCTACTTTATGGGACAAACTAGGATTTCTGTTGACTCAATGAAAAAAATCTACTAGCTTGTTTTTTTAAGCAACAGTTTTAAAAAACAACTTATTGAATCTGTATTTGTCAAGACTTCATGCCCATGTAAAAACTGAAAGTGTATTTATACTCTAAAAGCCCAGACATGTAAACCCAGAGTTTTCTTTACCTCCTTCCTTTAATTCACAGTAAAGAACATAATTTAATCCATACTCTGTAGCTACAGAGAATACTACAATCACATTGTTCTTGAACAGTGAGAAAGTATTCACCATAGTACGAGGGAATAAAACAGAAAGACTTAGAAATTCAGAGAAACGCAAAAGATCTTAATAAAGAGATGAAGAAGAAACTAGTCTCCCACAATGAAAGTTATGACATTAATATCTCTAGCTTTCTAGCATTTCCTTCCACATTTCAACATTTCAATCCAACCAGCATTCCAACTTATTAAAGGTAACACTGGACTAAGGAAGCCAATGTAGACACAACACTCTCATGAAGGTAAATCACAACTCGCACAATCTGTACTCAAACTCATTTTGTTGCAAGTGAGATTAAGATTTTAGTAAAGCAAAGCAGACCTTAAATCACTTGCTCCCTTGGATGCAAACATCCTTTCATCACTTCACCTCTCAACCACTGGAAGCCAGTAAAAATGAGATCAACAGTACATTGGTACAAATAATGTTACACTTCAAAACTATTGTAATACCAACTAGACATTGCATTTCCCTGCAGAACCCATATTGTCCTCTAAGAACAGTCCCCAGATTCAGAGACATCACGGTCTTCAGCTACCTTACCAGCATCTGAGCATTCTTTGAGGCAGAAACAGTGTTTATCGGGAAAAGAAAGGACTGCCAGCAGTGCAGAGATAAGGAGCTGCCCAAGTCATTTGTTTCCAGCCTGTGCTGCTTCCCAGACACCAACAGACTGTGGTTTAGAACACCTAAGTAAAGCAAACCCCACCACAAGTAGGCTGTAATTTCCTGCTTGACATTAAAGCGATCAATTAACTTTAAGATATTGAGGGACCTCAGCAGACTGAGGAACCTTCAAGACTTGAGTCTACACCAGTTACCAAAATCAATGCTTTTGAGGGCGGTTTGACACTTTCCTACCTTTACAAGGATAGTTGACTGGGGAGTGAGAGAAAAAGCGTAAGATGATGTCTGTAAATCCACAAAAAAAGGTCTTAAGGGCAACTGCAATTTTGGGTTTCTGTTTCCACCCAATAGCTACAAAAAGAAGACTCAATTGGAATGATGAAAGATTTTTCTTACAAGCAACAATACAAAGAAGATTTTGTAAACCTTTGAGATCCAAACTAAGACATCTAAGTACAGTGGAGCTCAGCTAAAAATGAGCTTGGCCTACTAGAAATAAGCAAAAATCAAGTTGTATTTGATAAATTATCTTGATTCCAACAAGATGCTGGAAAAAGATGTTTTAGAAAAAATTTACAAATAGGAGAAATTACAAAGCAGCTACATCCTAACAGGAAATTGAGCTAACGAGTGTACTTCAGTGATTTACAGCAGGCTAATTCACACAATCAGGCACTTATTCTAACAATCAAGCACTAGAAACTCAGATAGCCACACATAAGATCAAACATTACATTAAACACAAGATAAAAGTGCTTCACTGTGGGAGAAAAAAAATCCTTCAAAGTAATATTATGTAACTGTATCATACTGATGATTAATGTATATTAATGTTTACACTGTGAAACTAAGGTAGAGATTGGGTTTTCCCTCCTTTCTTCAGGATAATTTTTACAGAAATGAAATTAGGACAGTTTAGGTGCCACAGCTTTTCTTCATGTTAAAATTATAAAGATTCCTTTTATGCCTTAGAAAACAGTACCTGTGATTAATGCATTTTTACATTAAGCTACTGAAACTATATTAAAAATGTACTTATGTTTTCAAAGTGTTTAATATGTAATTATTAAATACTAATAAATATATAGATAAAAATAATTTTCAGATTGTATTATATATTCACTATTACAATACATAAACTGTTACAACAGATTTCATACAGGCAATGGTTTCACTAAGAAAACTTCCAGATGAGTTTAGTAAAATAAAAACTACACAATTTGAGCAAATATGTAATTAAAGCCCAAGGACTGTCTTGTTCACTAGACTTCATCACAAATGCCCAAACGCTATGCAAAAAACCCCTTCAAATCCTTCACAGTATTTTTTAACAGGACTGATGTTAGAGACTGGTTTATAGCTGAAAATGGAAGATGACAGCTACTTTCTCATTTCTGAACTGTTGCAATTAGTAGGATACATGAATGGACATCAAAACCAAAACATAAATGGGACTGCACAGGCAAGTGCTGCAACAGCTATGGAGAAATGGCAAAACATCTGCAGACCTACCAGGAGGCACGAGATGGCTGTCCGGGGAAAGGGGAATCCTGTAGGGGAGATGGGATTTGAAGGGAGCTTGATACTGAGAGCTGCCTATCTCCTCTGGAGTAGTACTTGATCACCTGTCAGCACACAGACTTCCTACACAGCTAATAATAAAACAAGATGAGCAGTCTAAAAATGAGGGAAGTACCTATCTGCTGAAAATTATCACTTACCAGTTATATAATCCAAAAAAATCAAAAACGTATGAATCTATTTCCAACATTCCTAGTCTGGAAATAAGTTTAATCAATATTCTGCTGGGTTAGGACAGTCCTGTAATTGTGTCCAGAGAATGATCAGGTATGTTAATCTAAATACATGCCAGCCCATGAACCTTACCCTACGAAGAAAACGGATCTTATTGAAGATCTATGTAAACAGAAGGGAATAATATACAAATGATTATAGGATCAAAATCATCCTGTTAAAAGCTGTGACAAATCTACCAAGCACCCCAAATCTAACCCCCAGCATTACAGCAGATGGTTTTAGGTAAAAGCTCTTCACACAGTTCTTTCCAGAGGTGTACTTGGCTGGTCCCCTTTCAGATGTGACACATTACATGTGGGGTACTCAATGTAATAAAACTTATTAACCAGTAGTTTAATAGAGCATTTCTACATGCAGACAAACTACATTCTAAGGTAATGAAAAACACATTCCCTCAGCTACATTTCTTAACTGAGCTCTCCTGACCATGTTTCTCTGATGAATAAAATAAAAATGTTTCAGGATCAAGCAGAGCAGAAGCACCCTGACCAAAAAACACTTAGGACTTGTAACAGGAAATAAACTTTTAAAAATTATCTAAGTCCTTGAACTATTTTGTCATGGGCCAGATAAGACAGAAACTGGGAATGAGTATGCTAGCTGGGTGGGTGTAGGGAGGGTGGCAGCCATCAGCCATCTGTGCTTGTTACGGTCAGTCAATAAAAGCAGAGAAAAACCTAACCATCCACTTTCACAGACCATGGTGATAAACAACTAATATTCACCAACATTTTTAAAGTAGGCTTTGATCTATGAAAATGATGACTATGTAATCACTGTTAACTACAGCAGAGGGTAAACGGCTGGGTGTGTAGGAACTTGTACATTACACTGAGCCCAGCACACAACAGAGGGGAAAGATTACCCCAAGTGAGCACTCAAATCCGATGGAAGCACTGAAGCACAACAGTGAAATATTTTGAGCACTGTGTTCAAGACATATGGTACCTCACCTGAATAGGGATTAAGAGAGCAGCTATCTGGTTTCTGTATATCAACACCACAGTGGACTGTGAAGAAACAGCCGGGACTTAGTATGTTCTGTGCACCCTCTGCTGGTTTCACAGCCACAAGCAAACACAGCTCAAGAAATTAATAAAGTAGAAGCAAAATCCGGGGAAGCCATCTTAACTGCAAGCAATAGTAAAAAGAGATACCAAAATTACTTTCAAAAATTCAAATAAATATGTGTTTGCAACTTTATTTTTATTTTGAAATTACAAAAATAAAATAGATTATTGTGTAGCGTCCCTTGCTCAAAGATACTTGTTACAGGTTGAAAATTACTGGCCCTATTTTCGTAATGTAGCTGCAGTAGAAACTGCATTTTTTGAAAAGACTTCAAAGTAAGCATTTGGTTAGATTTCAGTATTCTGATCTTTTTCAAGAGAACAAGTCAAACACACTAATCTTAAAGACCTTAGCAAATAAACTGCAGTCAATGGTTACTTAAAAAAAAAATAAAAATCCATCAGATATTTTCCTACCAGCTATTATGGCTGTTTTTCATTACAGTGTCTAACCAACTAAGACAGACACCCTACTTTCATAAAGGATTTAGCATTTCTTGTTTTCAGAGTAACTTTTACTCTTTAACATAGCTTTTAAAGCATCAAGACTTGATTATTTCTCCTTAGTTTGCAAGACTCCTCTTGACTGTTCATAGAGTTACGAATGAGCTTCTATGTTCTGTAAAGCTGACATAACCCAAATTCTCACATGCTTGAAATCACAAAAACCTCAAGGAAAACAAAATGCTGAAGTATATCAGTGTTACCTCAACAGTACTTAGCTAGTTAGGCATCAATTCTACTTTATAACCAAGGGAAAACACACATAAAACTGAGTAACTACATTTAATAGCCTCACAAATTCTTTAATATCACAAAAAACACAGTCATCACCCTTTGGTCATTGCTGATGCTTTTAAAAACATATGTAATCAGTACTAAAATACTGAGGAAAGAAATATCAAATCTCAAATTCATTCAATCACTAAAAAAATCAGCAACTGCTTAGAAAATGTTTTAGAATATGAAAAAATTTGCATCTTTGTGATAGGAGCTTCTACACAGTTTAATTTTCACCAAATCAGGATCTCTTAAAACAAAAATCCCATGATAGTCTGTCACATGACAACTTGGTACTGCCTATGGATTTGATCACAGAAGTGTTCATCATTTCAGAGTGCAGAAAAAAATATTATGTCATTAAACCACGGGTAAGGTGACTGAGCTTCAAAGATCTCTCCTGTACCTGCACACAACTCACTACTCAGTCCTGCTAGAACAGCTTTCCCAGTTCCTGTGCTATTCTGCTGTTGCTTGGCTACTCATTTTTAAATCGTCCTCTCACTATGCTGTTATACACTCAGATGGAAATAAAATGCAGAAAACATCAAGTTTGAGACAAGAAAGTTAATAACCTACTAATTTTTTTTTTTTCAATAAAAACACTGTACATAGAACTAATCTACTAGGATGCAGGATGCAAAGAATACAGGAAAAAAGAATACAAATAAACCAATTCAGATTTCTTATAATGCAGGATCCTCTCTGCATCCATTGTTTTTGTGAGCAGGAGATATGCAACTCTCACCACTACTGTATCCAACTAGCTCTGTTTTATGCAGGAGAGAATAAAATAGTGAAAGAGCAATAGTGTTTTGCTTTTAAAGAGACAGGAAAAAGTGCATGTGGAAGGGATTGTTTGCCTTATGTCACAGACAAGACTTAGTCATACCCAGTATCTGTGTATTTAATGGGCAATTGTAGGGTTTAGAGATTTCCTTAGTATTTAAAGTGTTTGGAACAATTATGTCAGAACTGGCCACACTTCACAAAAGGGACAGCCAGCTGCTGGCCATGTAACTCATATAAAGTCCCAGAGCCCCAGTACAGATGATAGTTAACTGGGGTAGCAACTCCTCCAGTTGCCATTCTCATTTTCCAATATCCAAGGGCTTCCTACAAAGAGCAGTTCAAAAACTGGATAAAGCATCCTGGCAAGGCAGGATCACTGTTTTTACATGCTCCTTTTTCTGCACGTACACTGAGGAGCTGCTCTTCACAGAAGCTGCAATATATTTTGAGATAACACTGGACATTCTGTCTTAAGAAGGTCAGAAAAGGAGGCTGCAGTGGTTGGCTGGACACCGCAGTTTTATCTGGGTGGGGAAAGCATACAGGACAGTATTTGAAAGCCATTTCTTTAAAACCCATCAAAACTTCACTTTCAGACTGTAGACTCTGAAAACCATGCTATAATAATTAGCCTTGAAATGGTCACTGCAAAGAGCTTTTGCCAAAGAAATGAGACTGAAAATACAACATGGGGGAAAGTATTTTTTCACTCCAGTAGAGATTTTGAGCCAAAACACTACATTTCCTATTTCAGACTCTTTAGAAATGGAGAACAATGGCAGCAGAAGTATTCAGGCCATTGGAGGAGACCTAAAAACATCTGGCTTAGGAACAGTAATGATGATGGGATGTGACACTTTTTTGCCACCTGTTACTAAGCGCAGACAAGACCACAAAAGGAATGGGAAAGCAAATGCAAGTGAATGGTGTATTTGAGGTACCCACCTACTGCTAGTATTTCAGAAGGTCAGAACCCTGGAAAGTTTCAGAATTTAACTCTGAGCCTTTTCACAGAAAGCGAGACCTAAAAGTAGGCCTATAATACCTTCAGAAACAACTCTTGTTCCAGAACAACCCAAACAAGCACCTACAGTGGTTTAATAAACTCTGATCTTTCTTGCTTGTGGCAAGGGTTCAAGTTCAGCACCTGGTTCACACATCTGACTTGCCAGCAATGATTAACTTTAAATACTTCTCCTACTCATAAATATTAACCATATGACAAAGTTCAGTATAAAAAGATTAGCCTGCTGCCAGCTGTAGTAACACTGTTATTGTGGCTCAGGCAGAAAAAAAAACCTTGATCCCCCGGGTGACTGAGAACCTTGTGCCCCTAGCGCTCAAGACAAGCCCACTCTCAGAGCATCCGCCTGTGCACGTGTAAGGCACAGCAGTTCTCCTGGACCTTTCTGCACTCCCTGTGTTACCTCACAGCCTGAGACGAAAAGTTGTGGTAGTTTCATAGTAAGCTAAATTTAGAACCCTAACTTAATATTTAGATTTTTAAATATTCACCTGATTTTCGGAGATTATGTGGACTTAAATCTGTATGTGAACTTATCCATCCACCCATGTCTAACTGACTCCTTTGACACAGCAAGAGGGAAGACAAAAAAAAAGATGTGTCAGCTGCAGGAACACCATCACACCTGTGTTTCCCTTCATATGGTACAGACTGAAAATACTGTGGCTAAGCTTTCCAGAAGCTTCTGTAAAATGGATATATACACATACATCAATAGTTCAACAATAAATAATTCTGATGTATTGTGTATTTAGTGGTATATAGCCCAAGTCAATGCTAGAAAATTGCTGTTTTCAAAGATGTATTTTAAGATGCTTAGTGAGTCCCAGTTTTGAAAAAAAATAATGAGACAAAAGAACAGTGAAATCTCTTGGGAAGGTCCTCTAGGAAAACAGAATTATTTTTTTTTAAATCTAATCAGGTAGTAAAACAAACCATGACTTAAAACCCTTCCAGTTCTCCAGCAGACTTTTCTTGAGTCATTTTCTTACTCATAAAATGTTAGAAATGTTTAGAAAATTGCTTTAACATATTTGTTCCTTTTGGATTTGTTTGCTTGCTCTTCTGTATCAAGATGTGAGACATTTAGAACAAACTAATTCTCAAAGTTGGGAAAAGTGAAATTCTTCATCATTTTCAGGCAATTTGTTGTTAAAATTTCTTCACTGTGAATAAAAAAGCCTAAAATATCTGGTGACAAGGTACGGAATGGAGACAGGAAGTGCAAGACCTTGGCATTCACTACAGTGTACAAATGTTGCATGAGACAGCTACTGAGGTCGCTTTTTTTCAAGTTGCGTATCACAGACAGCATAACCTGCTAGGTGGTGTGCAAAATGCCACTTTAGTTATTTTCTTGAACATGCTGGAACGAGACTATCATGACGAAAATATGCCATTTTAGATAAAAATTTTATTTCTTTTTTACATGTCAACCATTCTTATTTCTATTCTAGTTAATACAGAAATGTAAGAACTTTTCATTGGAGAAAGAGATTTATTGAAGAGTCAGGCAGCACATTCTAAAATGAAATAAGAAAACTTTATTAACCTAGTGCATTCATTTTCCTTTAAATCATTTGAAGAATAAATGCTATTTAAATAAAACATAACCTTTCAAAAAAGCAGTAAGCAGACAGAAAAAAGTAAGCCAGAGGACATAACAGATTCTAAATAAAGAACAGTTGACTGTATTACAGGGCTGCTCTATGTGCTGCAGTGAAAAGATCTACTTAGAAAGCAGACTGATTTGGGAGAGCCAGAATATAAGACTAATGTGATTAACTAGCTTTAATCTACTCGTTTTCTTTCACTCCATGAATTTCCTAGCACAAGACTAGACAAGTACATTGCTTGCATTTTTGTACAGCCTACTCCACCCCATGCTCTCAGAATCTCAACAGTATTTATTAGGGCTGCCTGCTCACAAATCCTTACACAGGGGAACAGGATTTGAAAGATAAAAATTATCCCCTAGGTGGCTTTGGGCTTAAAAGCAGTAGAAAAATCAATGAAACTAGAACCAGATAACCTTCTACCATCTGCTTTTCTAAAGACTGATGAAGAAGAAACTGAGACACCTAAGACAAAGTCTTTGAAATTCTGGATTCAGTGAAGCCAGTAACAATGTCCCACAGCTACACTAGTGACGCTGTGTATCACATAGTGGTTTAGTACTAGGACTGAAGCAAAATTATATGGAAATCTCTAGAAATAACATGATAGGTAATGCAATAATTTTCATCAAGAAAATGGTATTTTCTACAGATAGCAGAAAGCAAATGATCCTGTAGCTAGGACTTTCCAAATCAGGATACTACTGTGAAATGCACCTTTTATCTATGAAGATACTTATATGTAACATTAATCATCCCTGTACTAAGCAGACATTCCTCAACAGTGATGTTTGAGATTGGTGGTTCACACAATTCAGGTATCTCCTCTTTTAATTTCTCTGATGGTTTTGCCCCAAAAAACATCACTTCCAGCTTCTCACTAGCTGTGTCTGTATTACAGTGACATAATACATATGATGTATTACATTTGAGGCAAAATACATATGTATTAATCAGAATATCCTCTAAATCAGCATTCAGAGTTGAACCGCTAACAAGGTCAGTATTTGTATTAAAGCTAAAAAAAGAAAGGTTTATTCATGCTTTGTAAAGTGAGGTTTTACCTGATTTCAAATTAGGCTAACAAGCTATTGCCTCTGAAAAAGCATTATCTATCCACTGGTTTACATGTAGTATCCAGTATGTAGAGGGTTTCTGGTGTCTCATAGAATCTGCCATTTCATTCCACTTCGCTGTTTTCCACAGTGGTTCTGATCATGCAATGAGGATTGCAGGTGGAAAGCATGTATAAAGTGTACACACAGGAACTGCAGATGGTATGCACAAAAACTTAAAAACTAGATTTTGATATTCTGTACACATATTTATCCTAAAAACTTCAAGTACCTATATTCTAATTATAATAATGGGTGTGTCACTGATTTTATCAATTAATAGAACTACAGCCCATTAAGTTAATATTCTTAATAGGGCAATTTTTTTTTCTCAAATTTCATGTTGATTTAAATGTTAACTTTTTTGCTTTTCATAAGTAACAAAATTCCAAATTAACTGGCATTTCAATTTGTTTTCAGTATTATACTTTTGATCACAGAGAGCTTGAACAATAGGTTTTCAATAGTGAATTACCTGTATTGGCAGTCATACTGTGCAAGAAATTCACTAATTTCAAGAAGATAATTATGATTGTCCTAGATGTAAATAACTGAATTATGCAACGTAATTACATCATTCAAAGGTATTTCTAATGTGTGGTTAAGAGGAATTCTATGATGGTACTTGACAATGTATTGCAAACACATGAAAATAAAAAAAAACACCTGAACTGGATAGACTAGTGTAACTTCCAGTAAAATTTTGGAGTGCCCATTGAGTATTTATGTATTTACACTACTGAAATGACAAATAAGTTATTGAAGAAAATCACTGAACTCAAAATTCCATTTAAAATTCTACAGACAAAAATGTATTCATTTAGTTCACATTTTTGTCTGCAGTTTGAAACTAAAATTTGAAATTGAAGCTGTGCTCTTTTTCAGAAGGAAAAACTTAAGGCACATTTAAAACTGCATTTCACTGCGTTGCTGAATGCGATCTTCATTACCTCAGCATAAATCTAAAATAACTTTTCCCTTGATCAATTGAAGCGACAATGATAGAGCTTCCTTATTTTTGACTGTATGAAGGTGGACTGATTTTTAGAAAGGACTTTATACAGTAAGATTAGTTCTACTTAATTCGTGCTGATACCAAGAAAAAGCCAGATTTCTTATTTTCCCAGATGTAGTTATAATATGATTTCTCCCTTAGTGTGGAAGTGACATTCATATCCAAAGTCCCTCCATCTATGGGCTATGTGAATCCTACCAATCTACACCTGTGTTAACAATTCTATATCCATGTAATACTCTTCACCTTTTAAGGATTTTTTGCACTGGCTTGCACACAACTGTGATGTTACAACATAATGCTCCAGTATACAAACTAATATGGATGTAAAGTCTACTCTAGTTTTAGAAACACATCGAGTCATCTTCCTGAAAGAATCTCACAATTTTTCTGCATTTCACAGAAAGCTTGATTACAGAACCACAGAACTCTCATGGTTGGAAAAGACCTCTAAGATCACTATGTCCAACTGTCAACCCCCAGCTCCCCCAAGGAAAAAGAGAAAAAGAAAAAAAAAGGGGAAAAAAAAAAAAAGAAAAAAAAGCCCACTAGAGCATGTCCTGAAGTGCTTCCTCTACACGGTTTTTAAACACCTCAGGATGGGGACTCCACCACCTTCCTGGACAGCCTGTCCCAATGCCTGACTACTCTTTCAAGTAAGTAAATTTTTTCCTAATATCTAGTCTAAACCTCCCCTAGCCATTTCCTCTTGTCTTATCATTATTTACTGGAGAGAAGAGGCCAACCACTGCCTCCACCTATCTCCTTTCAGGTAGTTGTAGAGAACTATCAGCTCTCCCCTCAGCCTACTCTTTTCCAAACTACACAATCTCAATTCCCTCAGCCTCTCTTCAAAGGACTTGTTCTCCATTCCCTTCACCGGCTTTGCCATTCTCTGAACTCGCTCCAACAACACCTTTCTTGTAGGGAGGGGCCTAGAACTGAACACAGTACTTGAGGTGCAGCCTCACCAGTGCAAACTGATACATGCTAATGTGAACATCTAGCCATTGTAACACAAAACATGCACACTGAAAATCGTTCAAGAGGAAAACTACAGCATTAAAGCATTATATCAAGTAGGAAAAAATGTTCAACTAACCTAGCTACACAGGTTAAAATACTCTCTGACCAGATTTATTTTTTGTAAAGCACAAAATAGTCCCTTGTCTGAGGGCATTAATATGATTTCATCTGATAGAAGAAAATTTAAAATTAGTATTAGTGAGCTAACTGTAAAAGAAAAATGACAATGTACAGAATAAAATTAGTAAACCAGTGACACCCCTAAGATCACTCTTACTATGCAAGTGCTGAAATTTGCATTTTAAACTTCTTAAGCAGAGAAAACACATTCATCTTCAGCTGCACCGTATCTCAACAACCTCTTGATTTTTAAGAGTGCACAGACCACTAGTCCTTCCCCTTCTCTAATCTTTGGTATAAGAGTATCTAAAAGATACTACAAGTAGGATATTCAATGAGACTAGCCTTTCTCATCCAGTTTGTCCAAGATAGAAAGGAATACAAGAATCATGGCAAGAATTTTAGAGCTTACCAACTTCAACAAAAATGCTATTAACCATCCCATACTTTCATACCATCCCATCACTGACACTTTTCAGATCCTATACATCTTTGCTGGAAGTTATGACTCTTAAAGAGATGTAATAATTATTTTTTTAGTACCTCTACTTGACTTTTCTTGACTATGAAGTATCATGTACATACATTAATAAAATTTACAGTGTTTACCGAGTACCCAAAGAACTTACACAGACTAAGTGGAGGGAATAACAACATAAAGATGACCTTCAAAGAGCAGCATAAGACTAGTTGCAGTTAAGAAAGTCTTGCAATATGATATTCTCTTTGCCACAGCAAAGTTTCTGCTGATGCAAATACAGTAAAGCAACACGGTGGAAAGATTCTTTTGCCATTCTTGCTCAAATAAAACAGCTTCAAATAAAAAAAGAATATGCTGCCTTTATGCCTTTAATTCCATCTCTCATCTACACAAGTATATGGCTTCACAGTACATGCTTGTGAAAGCTCAGCACTCAAAATGAAAATGTGACTGATGTAAAATTCAAAGAATCAGCAATAGATGTCAACAGTGAAAGACCCTTTCATTACTTGAATTAACAATAACAAAAAATTATCCTAGTTACTCGAGTCCTGATATAGGTTTTAGAATTCTATCTGTTCACCTCCTATTATCAAGAAACAAAAAGAGTTACCCTTATTATTATGTTATTTTTAAATACAACATTGCAAACACAAAGAATGGACTTCAGGATCCATTTTTACCACTTTCAAATCAAATGACCCAAAGATTCAAGTTGGGGGAACAGGAATCAAGAAAATGAGTTTTTTAAGTGTTGGCTGGTTTAATGTATCCTGCATGTGTTCAAAAACTGCTGCCACTGTATTTTGAGAGAATACTGCAATAAAATGGCATATTTTATATTCTATTGACAGTTTATTTGATAATTTTCCAATTGTGCTTAAGTAATGCCTCTCTATATCGCTACACTACAGCCTCGATTACAGTATTCCCATTTTGCCTTATGCAGGGTAAGAGTACCTTAACTTCACAGACAAGGTGAATTAAATCACTGAAATGGCTTGAAAGAATCATACAGTACTCTAATGAAGCAAAAGAATCAAAGAGAGTCTATTCCCTTGAGTTTGTAATAACAATGTGAAGCACTACATATAAAAATGAAAGTGTACCAATATTTTGCAGGAAAAGGCTTCAGCAAAGAAACTGTCCTCATAGCAAATGAAGGCCATGTTTCATCTTTGTAACCTTTATGGACATAGCATTCTACTCAAATACAATACAGTGAAAGATCAGAATCACAGGCTGTTTATAAAGGTAACAAATACATCAAACAACTTACAACTAAAGTTTGCAAGTAGAAGTGCATGCCTAAATGCATTGTGTTGCCTGCAAAGCTACGTGAAATATGTATTGTATGTTACTCATGTAAATAGTAGATCAGTTTTTTCAGTTACTAGAATCAACACCTTTCATCACTAGAGCAAACATTAAACAAACACAAGCCAGAAGTGCTGCCCTCATTTTGTTTCTGTCCCATTCTCACTCCTTCCTTTGCATTAGCAAAAACCACCTGTCACTACTCTGAACCACATCAAAGAATGACAGGGATCTCAGGACAGCTCCTTGCAGTGCACATGTGGATTACCATGGCTTCATCTACAGTGAAAAAGGAAAGTCTTCACCTAAACTCTGAAAGATTCCTATTGGCAAGATAAAGAAATCATACTGGTTTGGTAATATTAAGGTATTTCTGAGCATCTAAACACAGCTATTTTGGTAATACTTGTCTGCATGCTACATTAATAAAGTAAGAAATTGGAACAGTTCTAGCTGTAAACATGATGCAACTGAAGACTGTACAAGAAACTATTATTCTGTGAAAAAATAAAATAGTTCTTAGAAACTGATATTATAACACTTATGTACTGCAGCCAATTTATTAATGCTTGAAAGATATTCACATATATGAAAAATCATTAAATAATACATTGCTTTATACCACTACAAACCAAATTGTTCAACATCTCACCTGGCAATTTACCTAAACCATCATACTATGAGCAATTTAGCATACTGCCAGTCCCAGTTTAGAGAAAAACATATTAACTTTCACTTTTAAAGAGGCATTTAACAAAATATTTTAAAAGTAAAGCTACTGCCAATATGTGTTTGACTTTACGTATTTATATGGTCTATGACTGAAGCCTTTTCAAACTGCACATATTAAAATGAAATACAGAAAATCCCTTAAGTTCATAAAGTATCCTTATAGGTATTTTGTGTGTTTGGACTTCCACACAACCATATATCCTCCTGACCAGAATACTAATAGTAGGTGGTGCAGGAGCATCAGTCAAGTTCCTTGAGCCAGAGTTTGCCTATTAAGGTAGCTGTATCTTAAACACTGTTCATCTCAACTCCTCTACGCAGTCTGGTAAAAAACACACCAGCAAGGTCCATTACAAAGCAATAGTTATTTAATGCATACCTCACTACATACTGATGACTACTTCTTTCACAGTTGAAAATCATTCATTCAAGTCCACTCTTTCAAGGCTGCCTTCACTAAACTGACAGCTTCTTTACTATCCAGAATGAAAGTCCCTGTAATTGAAAAACTGAACCATGACATAGCAAAAAAAAAAAAAAAAAAAAAAAATCCCACCTCCCAGAGGGAGAGAGGAACACATACATGTGTAACTTGTTTCTGTGTTCAAAGGTATGCTTATGCTTAACACACACATGTGACATTCTCATACTTTCATCCCATTGGGAAGAGATGAGGGGAATTAAAACTTGCATGCTAGTGCCCTAATGTTAAAGATCAAAATTCTAATCTGAGCTAAAAATGTTTCTTCTCTCAAAGGGGCACTCATGTGACAGAATCTACACTTGAATTCTATTATGCAAGAGAAAAACCACTACCTTAAAACTGAGTGAACGGATGCTTTCTGACACAGAATTTTAACAAAAGTTATGTTGAAAGAAGTTGGTGAATTGCACTTGAATGGAAGAAACTGAAAATCTGACACTACCCTACAGTCAAATCTTTCACCACGAATTTAAAGAATACACAAGCCACGAAGTAGGTGAAATAGGAGAGAACAGTGCTACTGATTTACCTAAGCAGCCAATTCATCTCAACAATTTAGCAAGAGATTCTACTTCAATGTTAAGCCATCAAAACACAAAGACCCCCTTATTTCTGTTAAAAACATGTAGGGTTTTTTAGACCAACAACAGCCTCTTACTTTTCGTGCAACATTTCTGGACTTTGAGTCACTTAAAACAAATAGCCACAAAGTACCTGAACACTACCACTATCTAGCCAGAATACCCGATATATTACAAAATAAGACAATGCAAATACTTGCTTAAGTTTTTGCTTCATGCATATCTGCATTTTTAAAAGTAAGCTAAAATCCTACTGTATATTCTTACAGTATATCATGTTCCACCTTCTAGAAGTAGTAAGAACATTGTAACAATGAGCACGAGAAGGCAAATATAAGCTTGACAGCATTGCCATGAAATAAGTTTTATCTTACTACCTAAAGAAGGTGAAAGGTAAGCTTTTACAACCTAGTTTTATTTCAATTTTATTGAACTGTCTACAGTATTCTGTGAGTGTGTGCACATACACAGGCACGCACAGAAAAAGTGGTATCTACAAACAGTTTACACAAATATTTACATACATGTTATTTACATAAACTGACTGCATGATTTGCGATGTGAAAACCATATGCTTCTTGCACATATAACTGTTGCATTGGTCTTACAAAAGTAATATGTCTTTTGCAACAACTAGCTAAGCACATATCATAGCTGATTCCAAGTTTTTAGAGCTTGCAGGTTTTTAAAAAAATACAATACCTAGAACACTGTTATCAAACAAATATGCTTTATTGGCATCTAAAAACAAAATGCACCCAACATTAAAATGTATTTTTTCATTTTTTTTAAACCCACTGCAGTACGAGGAACAAATCACGAACACTCACTTTAGAGAAAACAGAGACTATAGTGTAGATTTTACAAAATCACTTTTAATCTCTGTGTTATGCTCCTTAAATAACATGGGCCATTTTTATGCCGAATTGTAGGAACATAAAATGTCACAGCTTTGTCTATACTTTAAAATTCTGCAGCAGCCTAAAAACACGGACAAGATACACCAGCACCTGTTTTCAAGTATAACAATTTCGATAGCCAACCTAAGGGTAGTATCTAAAAAATTCCATTTTCTTCCATAGGAAGTCTTTGTTTGACAAGCTGTTATTTTACCTTTGTGAAATTAAAAGCAAGTGGGGGCAAGTTTATGCTTTACCAGAGAAATAAAAAAAAGTTTACCTACCATGTTCAAATTAAGAACAGTGTTCTATACAAGTCAGTTGTACAGTTATTTAAGTGAAAGATGAACATGAACATCAGATTAACTTAATTCTGGCAGACAAAAGTGAACTGCTACGGTCCAGTCAGCCATTTATCTATTACAGAGAGATGACAACTTTACAAAAGGTATCTTTTACCTACTGAGTGATGATTATGTCCCCTCAGTTTCTGTGCTTTCTACCACTGGTTCACTTTCTATATCAGCTTCTGTGTCACTCTTCTCTTTGTTTATCTCGACGGAAGATGCCAGTTTTTCATAAAGTTCTGGATCATCCTGCACCTCTGCAGTTGGTGGCTGGCTTTCTGTCTCTGTATTTTCACCATTTACCTGGGGCATGTTATCAGCTTTGCGTTGGGAAGTGGCCCCATCAAAATATTCAAACACCCGTGGATGTGGAGGGGGCATCCAGTTGTTTGACATTCTGTCTCTTCCAAACCTGTTCCCATTAATTTCTCTGCAAAAATTAAAATCTCTGTCATCCCTATCCCTCTGTCTTTCCCAGGGTCTTCTGCGGTCATCAAAATCTCTGTGAGCATCTTGTTCAAATCCTCTGTTCCAATTGGGACCGCTTCTACTATCAAACCTATAGTTTACATGCCGAAATCTCTCTCTGTCTTCATGGAAGCCTTTAGGGCCACCATAAATTGGGAAAGTATGGTGCTCTCTTTCATCATAATCTCCTCTCTGTCCCCAGTGCTTATCTGAATTGAAACCAAAATGCTCTCTTCGACCAAGGTTATCTATACCTGGTCTTCCAAAATTTTCTCTCAAGTCTACATGTGGTCTTGCAAAGTGTTCTCTGCCATCTACTGGAGGCCTTCCTATCCCCTCTCTTGGATCAACTGGTGGTCGTCCAACAGAATCTCTGACATCCACTGAAGATGGTCTGTTAAGATTATCTCGGTTTTCCACTGGAGGAAAGCGATAATCTCTGTCTCCTTCCTGCTGAATGTTATCGCCTCCAAGTGGTAGTCTTTTCTCTGGATTAGAAATGCTATCAATATTTTGTCTTCCTGGTGTTCCAAAAGGTCTTTCTGTTTGGTTAAAAATATCTCCTGGAGGAAAAGGACCTCGAGGTGGTGGGTGAAGAGATGGATCAAGAATTGCTGGAGGAGGAATACTACGCTGAGGTGGCATTCCTGGCTGCATCAATGGAAATCTTGGTCCAGGTGAATGGGGCATTAGGCCTGGACGAATATCTATGAGAGGCATTCCTGGCATCCTTTGACTATTAATATTTAAATGAGGCATGTTTTGAACTCCAGCTGGATGCTGCATTGCCAGAAGTCCAGAACTATTTGAAATATTTGGTGGTGGCACTCCAATAAGTCCAGAACTACTTGAAACATTGGGTGGTGGCATTATGAGAAGCCCAGAGTTGCTTGAGACACTTGGTGGCTGTACTCCTGCCAGAACTCCTGAGCTGCTTGAGACACTGGGTGGCTGCATTCCTGTCAGAAGGCCAGGGCTGCTTGAGACACTGGGCGGATGCACTCCAGCTAGAAGCCCTGAGCTACTTGAGACATTTGGTGGTGGCACTCCAGCCATAAGTCCAGAGCTGTTTGAGATGCTGGCTGGCTGAACTCCACTAGCAAGAGAAGAGCTACTGGAGACAGCAGGTAGCTGCACTCCTCCTCCAAGACCAGAACTGCTTGAAACAGTTGGTGGTTGCACTCCTCCTACAAGTCCAGAGTTGCTTGAAACACTGGGTGGCTGTACTCCCCCTACAAGTCCAGAGCTACTTGAGACAATGGGTGGTTGCCCTTCTCCAGTAAGCCCAGAACTGCTTGAAACACTTGGTGGCTGCACTCCTCCAACAAGTCCAGAGCTACTTGAGACATCGCTTTGCACTAAAATGCAGCAACAAGAACAACAGTTAACAGAAAATGCCAGAGTAACACATCACATTCAAAACAAAATGCAGCTTAATCCATATTCAGTTAATGCATTCAGCGATGATACTGCTGACAAGGTCTGTCTCAGTTTCTATAATGAACATGCATCATTTTAATCACATTGGTGATAAACAGACATTACGCCACAGAAATTAACGTCTCTACATGGCAAAGAATTATACAGCAGCTTAAAATTTACAAACCTCACAGCCATTACCCAGAAGTACTAAAATGTTTGATGTCATTTAATAAACGTTATAAATGTTATCCTACCCTCTCCTGCTCCTTTCCATTGCCACTTGTGTGGCAAGAACGCACTTTTAAGTTTTCTAAAGGGCTCCCAGGATGAGCTTCACTTCTCAAATTTATGAAAGAAACATCCCCAAACGTAAGCTGCTGGAAATAAATGATCAGATGATGACAAAGATGGTCCCCAGCACTTCTCCAACTTAAATTGAAAATGATACCCAGTCTAAAACTACCCTGTAGTTATTAGTGTTATGGACTACAATCTGCAAAAATCCCCTCAGAAGTATGATGTCTCCTGTATGCAATCATATCAGACCACAAAGACATATCTTACCAGATCTATTGTTTTCACTGGAAGGAATCTGAAGGTCTGTAAGATGTGATCCCTTTTCATCTGCTTCTGGTTTGTTGATAGGCAGAGGGTTAAAAACAGTTCCAGCAGATAACGTTGGAGTAGCTAAATTGCTAGTAACTGTGCCAACTGGTAGAACAAGGCTAGTAAAGGGAACATCCTTCATTGTCTCTTGTGCAATTGGTAATGGAGGCTGTACTAAAGCTGCAGAGAAATAACAGAAGTGTATCACAGTAATCAAGACTAGTTTGACAAAAGTCAGGCTGAAAAATCAAAATAAGTGAAATTACTCTAAGTGTTACATTCTTTGATATAATTTCTTAACTTCAGTTAGTCCTCTAATATTTAAAATTGTTGTAGAGATCATGAACTGCAGGCAACCTAAGCAATCAGTACTCTTTAACAGATATTTTTAAACATAAAATTAATACAGTTAAAAGGCTAAACAAAAATAAATTATTCAGTGACTTACACCAAATAGCTCAAGTAACGGATACATCTGTTATAGACAGGTTTGAATACTGAACTATGCAGCCAAATAATAAATAATATTTTTTCCCCAGTAACCCCACAGTATCATCTTTCAGTCAACTTGAAAAGCTCTGTAAATCTTTTTCTCAACACCTGCTTAAACCAGCTAAACACTAACTTCATGTTGCTATTTTCCATTACACAGGATTAACTTGTTTTTGATTCAGTATTTCAGTAGTATTTCAAACAATTAAGGTTTTCGTAACACACAACCAACCATTAGAAGAATCAAACTTACGTGTTGGAACAACTGGTGGGACAACAGGTGGTGGGACAACAGGTGGTGGGACCACAGGTGGAACTGGGGGAGGCATATAACCTATATGGAAAAAAAATTTACAAATTATTACAAGGGAAGCAAATAAAGTCCTGCAGTAAAAGCTTGCCTGCATTATTCATCCTGAAAACGTGCATCACTGAAGACTAGAAACCAACAAAGGCATGGGAAGAGGAACCAGCAGTTACTGTTTTCAAAAACAACCCCCTCTTTATGTACGTGATCTAGATGTGATTCTTTACAAGTTAACTTTTCCCAGCAATATCCAAAGAAGAAAACAAAGAGTTTCAAATTTTTCCAAATAAAGGAGATTAATTGAAGGATTTTTACATTTACATTTTTATCAAAGTTAAAACAAAACATTCTGCCATTATTCCTATTCTCGACAGAACACACTGGTAAAACCGGTATTAAGTTAAATGTAAGAAATTTCATACTGGATTAAAATTAAAGATTCAAAAGTCAACTAGCTCAAACAGTGAACAGCGGCTGATGGAAAACTACACAAAGCACGATGTATATTGAAGCACACAAATGAGTATACTTCTTAGATACCCAACTTAATTTTTACTAACTTACCTGGAGGTGGCTGTGAAGGGTTGAAACTTGCCCGCAAGAAGGGTGGAGGAGGAATTGCGCTATAACCAGGAGGAGGGACAGACATTGTGACAGGAAACGCAGGTGGAACCAAGCTAACAGCAGGCACAGCCGGAGCTACCGGAATCTTTTTTCACGAAAAGAGAAAACAAGCAACTTCAATACTTAACAGTATTCAACAACATTAAAAGAGGGATAAGCTGAGTCGACTGCAATTCATGTTAAACACTAAATATAGCAAAGGCTTTGTATATATTCTGAACATCCTGAAGAATAAGATTGCATTCTGAAATGGCACTACAGGTAAGCAAGGACATTGGAAGAATCCTATGCTATCTTTCCTTTATTTAAAAATTAACACAAAAATACACAATTAATAGCTACAGTTATACAAGATTAAAAATTTACCTATAGGAGATAGGTGAATGCAGAAAGGGAGAGTGAGAGAAGCAAGGAAAATGAAGATAGTGTGGCAATTTGAAAGCAGTTAGAAAACAGCAGTTCTATTCTTGTTAGAAAAATTTACCTATTTTAGAGTTTAGTGTGTGTAATTATAAAGCTAATAATTGTAATAAAATCCAGAAAACTACTTCATATTTCTCAAACTTCTTTTTGGGAGTACAGCATAATTACAAGAAGCCAGTAGCAGAAAAAAGATATATTATATATAAAAGTCTATTTAAATATATACCGATAATGGTGTACACAAGGACACAGTTGAAACAAGAAGACTGACGACAATTTTTGTGATAAGAAAACAGCTCAAAATTCAATAAAAGTAAATGCAAATACACTAACTTTTCATAGTAATTTTATGTCAACTTAAGTACTGAAAATATCTATACATGTTAGTAAAGATAAAACAGTAGTCATATGAATACAAAAATATTTGTGTTAAGCAACTGCTTCTCATTTTACAATTTCATATGGTGAACATAAAAAGGATTTGAAGAGTTTGACAAAAAGCATTTATACTTCAGGAATGTGCAGTGCAGTATGCTCAAGAAAAATTACACTGTATTCTTCTAGTCCTTCTCAATACTTTGTTACTGTTGGATATTAATAAAAACTCTGGTTTAGCAGAAGGAAAAAAAAATACAGCTGAGAATCAGAGACTCATTAATTACTGCATATGGAAAGCAAGAGCACACTATCTGAATTATCAGCTCTTTTAAAGATGAGACTGTCCCTACAAAATTCTGCCTAAAATTAATGAGAAAATAATTACACTTATATTCAAAGTTGCTATGGGGAAGAGAAGCAACAAGCACAAGTGAAAAAAAGATTACTTCATTCTTCATCTTACAGAAAAATGCTTTGCTCTTTAAGCAAAATATTTTCTGTAAGCTCATTTTAAATTCTCCTTCAAAAAGTGATGTGCCAGTATTTAATTTTTTTATAATTGCTCTGTCTACAATATTTGAGCCTTCATTTGAGATTGTACATGAATTTGGGATGCACTGTGCATGAAACTAAACATTTAGCTCAATCACGGCAATGGATTGTACTCCAAAATATTCCAGAGATGAACACACATGGACGCAGGACTACTACTATAACTCAGAATTGAGATTTATCTGTATTGAATAAAAATTTGCCCTCCAGTTCTCTGGGGTTTTTTGCAAACTCAGATCAATACAAACCTGCAGCATAGTGACTGGTTGTGTGTAAGCTTCTGTCTGTGTTGTAATAACTGTACTCTTGTCAACTGCAGCACTCTGTGTAGTTTGAGTATTTTCTTTAGCAGCTTCTGAGCTTCTGGCTGTTTCCCATTCTTTAAAAAAAAAGGATGTATTTTTAATATAAAAGATAATGAATGCGTTATTTTTGTTTAAATACTAAAAAGTCCTCTTTCTTCTTACACAATAAATTTTAATCTGATATCTACATGGATCCATTACAAATAACCCTGAAACTTATGAAAATAAGCTAGTGCAATTATTTATGATAATATATTTTAAAGAATGTAAAATACATTTAAAACCTGCAATATTTTTAAATTATGTCTCTATACAAACTGAGTTTTCAAAACTCGACAAGTTTTTTCACCAATCATTATGTTAATGATTTGTAATATAGAGTATGCTTCAGTTTTCTAAAGACTGTGTTCTGGCTACTCTACAATGATGGAGAATCCTCATGCTAAACAAACCTCACCCCAGCCCCCACTTCTTTTATCTGCCACTTCCTCAAAAAGTTTTGTATTTTGAGTATAACACAGTGAATGCATTTCAGTAATCTTCCGTGTTTTATTTTTTATGTCATTTATACTCAATTTTTACTCAAAGCAAGACTGCAAGGCTGAAGTCCAGTCCAGTCATTTGGTGCAAATCTGTTTCAAGAAAACACAGTACGCGTGAATCTTTCACAAACTCTCAATTAACTGGGTTTCAGAGAAAGGTCTGGGTGGAGCTGTTAAGCCTGGAGAAGAGAAGGCTCCAGGGAGACCTTATAGCGGCCTTCCAGTACCTGAAGGGGGCCTACAGGAAAGCTGGGGAGGGACTTTTTACCAGGGTGTGTAGCGATAGGACAAGGGGGAATGGCTGTAAACTGGAAGAGGGCAGATTTACACTGGATATTAGGAAGAAACTCTTTATTGTGACCGTGGTAAGACACTGGAAAAAGGTTGTTCAGCGACGTTGTGGATGTCCCCTCCCTGGAAGTGTTCAAGGCCAGACTGGACTGGACTTTGAGCAACCTGGTCTAGTGGAAGGTGTCCCTGCCCATGGCAAGGGGTTGGCACTAGATGATCTTCTAATCCTTCCAACCCAAACCATTCTATGATCCTATTACTATCTCCTCTCCTGTCTCTTCAACTTAATGGAAGAAATACCTTACGGTTCAGCTAAGCTGTACCTAGTTGGACAAGTTGCAACTCACAATTAACTTACATGTGAAAATAAAACTTTTCACAATCACAGGCAGATGATAATTTCTACACAAATTAATATTTTGCATACTTGGCATGAGTGCACAGCACAAATATTTTAGAAATGCTAACATGTATTAACTTACTTAAATGAATTACCCTTTGTCTCTAATCCCCCATTGTTAAGACAATCAACTATTTATCTATAAATACAATCTATATTTCATATTACAGGGCCATTTATATTGTAAACAAGCAGCTAGTAAAATTTATGTGAATTGAAAAAGAGTATGTACCAAGTAAACAACAAACCAAATTGCAATTACCAAAATAAACACATCTTGTAACTATCTTGACTAACTGTTAATGCCCATACCTGTATTTACTGTTTCCTGGTCAATCATGCCACCTTCAGCAAAGCCATCCAAATCATCCAATTTTACTTTCTCCCAAGGAATATAGGAAACTCCCAGATCTACATCCCAGAATTGCTTATATTCTGTTTTCACACCTTTATTCAAAGCCCAGGCAATCTGGAAATAAAAGTCAACCACATAATCATATTAAATCATACAACTTGTGAACAGAATAGTTAAGATAATTTCCTTCACGTTTCCCTCACTGCAGGTCAATCTTCAGCATCTACTTATGCTTAGTAAGTCTTAATAAGGTTTTAATTTTAAATAAACCCATAGGAAGTTTACTTGGACTCTGCAAGTGGTATGTGGGAGATTAATTACATTAAAAAGCTTCAATTTGTTCTACATTAATTCTAACATATTTATGGAGAAATTAAAAATACAGTATTTCAAGGATTCATCCTAAAGGATCAAAGAAAGTAGAAAAAACATAGCATTTAATCATACACTTAACTGTGAGAATACTATGAAACTTAATATTCAGTGATCCACATGGTCAGGTACAGTCCATGTTTACAGTCTTTCATCACTGGCACATACATAAAATGTTCTCCAAGTACTTCCTAAGTATCAGGTCGTAATTTCATTTTATTATCTTCATATTGCCTGTTAGAAGTTGCCGTTCATGCAGAGAGTAAAGAAAACTATTTACACTTTATTGGTTAATTCTTCTTCTCCATACTGAACATTTGAATTAAATGTTTCTAAATTATAAATAACTATATTAAAAAGGTACTGTATTTGAAATGGACAGCATCTTCAAATTAAAATCAACTTACCTTAATAATTTTAGATCCAATTTTATAGGACCCAGAACTAAGTTTCTGAAGAGCACGATACGCATCTTGTCTATGAACCATACAGACATAAGCACAACCTCTTGGGGGAATCATCTATGGAAAAAAAAGCAATGGTCTTAAAAAGTAGGAAACCCAGTACTTCAGATCACATAACTACATCAAGTAAATACTCATACCAAAGAAGGAAAAGCTTACACTGAAAATAATTGTTACCGTATTCAGCAATATTAACCATTTTGAGCATCAGTTAAAGAGTGGTGTTTGCAGGGTACTTCAGTTATAACATTTTCAAGAAGCAGCAGTAAACTTAAGAATGGGTGCTAAAAATGAGACTAAAGATTTGAACAACATGGAGCAGGGAAGAACTGGGAGCTATACTATGACAACTTCAGAAAAGCAGAGGTTGTTATCTCTCCTTAAGTTCCAAATTCACTGTGAGCTAACCAATAATCTTTCAGAGAGGTGCAAACCAGTGATGAAAAGGTATCTTGCATTCTTGAAAGGTACGAGTCCACATTGCTGAAGCATGATTTCCACTAACTTTAATGTTTAATTTAGGAAAGTAAAGTATATGATGTGGCATGTAACCATTTAAAGTCTGCAAATCATGTATGACAACTGCTTGTTATAGTAAAAAAAAATTGGTGTCTCTTATATTGTTTAGGAGCACACATTAACATAAAAAATAATATTTATGATGACAGATGTTAATGCAGTTCTTATAAAACTATGTTTAAGATATACAACCATGTTATCCTAGGCACTAATTCGTGGAATGTGTAGGATGAACTATTTATAGCACTGTTTGCTTCTGAAATGCAGCAGGCACTGGGATGCTACAGTTGTTACATTACTTTCATTTTAACTTTCTTAATTGATACTCCCAGCAAATCAAAACGAGGCTTAAATACCAGGCTAGGGGGCTTTTTGACTTGTGAAGCTTTTTAAAAGATTCAGTAATGTTCCTTATTAATAATACATTTTAAGACATCAATGTAATAGGAAAAATAGTAAAAATATTATATGAAATTAATTAAATTGCATTAGAAGTACTTAAAAACTGCTGGAGCAAGAGACAAAAAACCTATATTTATCTTGTGTATATATGTTATTTTAGCCAAAAATACTTTTTCTTGAAGCTGAATTACAAGCAACATTTAATTACGACTCCAAACATCTAAAGCTAAATTACTCTAAATCATAAGAAATGTACTGAATAACTATAAGCATCCTTTTAATTGTCACATTTTATAATAAGCGCTTGTTTAGAGTACAATTTCTTTTCTTCTAAATGTTTTATGCACATTGATTCCACTTAAGAAGCACTCTGTATGAAACGAAACCAAGAACTATGTGTATACACATCAATTTTTTGTCCACTAGTCCAAGGAAAAATAATACCTGTCCCATGCCACATCACAAAAAGACAAATGATGTAACTTTGTATATGTTAAGACCCTGGTATAAAAAAAATACCTGTTTAAGTTGTTAGTTGGGAAAAGCCATTTTACCATGAAATCTAGTGTCTTTAGTGCTTCAAAAGACAGTATATGGAAACCAAGAAGCAAATATCATAGCCAGCTTTTAAAGAGGGATTAAAAAAAAGGTCTCCTAAATACAAGCTTAAACTTATAAAAATAATTCAGAGGCATAAGCATATTTAGGTTGCTAGTCTGTAATGCCTGAAAATGCATTGCAACGTGCTTACTTACATTAATTGACTCTATTTGTCCAAATTCTTCAAACAAGTTAGTTAAATCTTGCTGTGTAGCCTTCTTGTCTACTTGACCTACCCAAAGAGTAGTACTGCAAACTGTCAAGAGACACATTCATGTCAATCAAAATACTAGAATGTTAGCTTATAAAACACTTTATAGCATGAACATAAAAGGCTTTACAATTACACAGAAATCACTGACCAAGAAGTGAGAATAATAAATCTACTACTACAGAGAAATCAAGTATTTTAACAAAATGTTTGTTTTATCAGACATCAAACAGATGTTCAGTAATAGTGTTCATTCTTCTTGTTTCATTTTTCTTTAAACAAAATAGTTGTTTTAAAATAAATGAAAAAAAAGAATTCTGCAGATTATTAGTTAAGGCAAACTGCAGCAGAAATTACTTAGGGAAAAAAATACCATTTCTATTCCATAAAAAAAAATGCTTCTAGGATTTAAAGTCAGTTTTAATGAAGCAAGGCTAAGTTCTCAGTGGCTAGAAATATATTACAGAAGGAACTTAACTGCAGTATTATGCATCGCATGTTCACATGAAGGAAATGTAAACTATACTTCTACTTTACCTTGGGGAACATCCCAAAAAGACAAACCTGGCTGAGGCCCACCACTGAGGTGAAAATGTCCATAATACTTCTGACTCTTGTAATTTCACCACAAGCCCAGATCACTGCAATCTGTCTCTGAAATGCCTACCCCTGTTCCCCTCACCAAACATAAACATTCACTGATATGAGCTAAAACTTTCTTGTTCCATGTGTACACAGTTCAAATTCTTTTGTCTCCCAAGAGATTAGGTCAAAATTGGTGGTTTTGCTCAAATGTCTTACTGTCCAGAGTAATCCTCACAGGATAATGCAAAACTACTTGAGAAACTGTGCATAACCGATCTAAACAAACTTAAATTTGGGAACACAAGTTCATTACAAAAATAAATTAAGTACAATTGTGCATTCCAAAAACCCAGTCCTGCAAGAAGCAGCAGCGGGATACACTGATACAGTAGCAGATGACTACACCTAATTTCACTGTTTCTCGTGTTCATCTGAAAATACTTTCCCATTGATTTATGCAACTGTGTGAAAAACTTTCTTTTTCTTTTCCCTACTACCTTCCCTCTTTTCAGTATGCAACTTCTCTGTAGAAACAACAGCAGGACTCTGCAGAAGCGTAAATCCAGGGGTTTTCTGATACTTTCTTAAATTACAGCCACTACAGTATGTCCTATGAGAGCAAATTTCTTGTTTCACATTTCCACCTGCTTTGGCTCTATGTTTCTGTGAAAAGCTATTTAAAAGCACTCTAAAGTTTTAGCAAAACTAGCCTCTACGATATTCAGCAGTGTGTCCAAAGTGTGTACCACATAAATGTCTTATCAGTGCATCAATTTTCAGATGAAGTGTCTGTCATCTCCAAATGCCCTATAGAAGACAGCATTAAAGACAAACCAGACTGTAACTTAAGAGAGATCCCTTCCTTCACTCTGTTCAGAAGTAAAATCACTGGTGCAGCAGTAGGACTAAAATAATCAGTAGAATAGTATGATACCAGATTTCCTCCAAGACGAAACAATGTAACTAAGTTGTAAGAAACATCAGAAATTAAACTGATCAAAAAAGAATATGGTTATTGTGTTTTTGTAACAGCACTCAAGCTAAATCTTCTTCTTTCAATGAAAAACAAACCCTTTTTCCCCCTATAATATTACATTATTAACACAGCAAGCAGCTGCCACTCACCACTTAGTGTTTTTGACCGTATAGGAGGCAATCCCTTTTTCTGCCGTTCTTTTTCCCTTTCCCTAGCCCTTCTTTCACTAGAATATGATCGAGATGACTTTCTCTTCCTTTCTCTTGATCTTGATCGTGAACGTTTCCGGTGTTTACGCTTGCGAGAACCAGACCGTGATCTAGACCTTCGTTTTCTTGGTGACCTACAAAATACTTAATTTCAGTATGCTGAGTTAAAAATTAAATTCTAATTTAGTCGTCTTTTAACTACATACTTTAAGCATGATACAGACATTTCCATTACATTCACCTGAACTGCTTCAGGAAATAAACTTTATGTCATTAGTGTGAGGAACATACACATTGAGTTTAAAACAAAAGACAATACCTATTTTTCTGGCATAGAAAACCTGTCCAGATGGTTAGTGTTAGTTATTTTTGTTACCTGAACAGGTCTTAAAAAAAAATTAAACGATAGATAGGCAAAATGAACTGTCATAGACCAAGTCTGCATCTAACACACAAATACTAAAACTTTTTTGCTGTTGCCAAAAATTGATCATTACAATTTTGGAAAAAAAAAATTGGAATTGTAATAACAAATTACAACTTTGTTTCAGACAACCCTAATTTACTTAATACAAGTTAATCATGAAACCTTGAACGCGATCTTGAACGTGTTCTTGATCTTGAACGAACAGCTGACTTCTTCTCCTCTTGTTCAAAAACTTCTTCAGCAACATCCTGTCCTTCATCTATATCCATGTCCTGAGGTCAGACATAACAGACGTTCAATAACGTATAATTAACATACTCACAAGATATATGACTATATGAAAGTATATATCTGTATTACTCATTTTGAAATCGTTTCAGTATGTTTTGCTTTAAACTTCTGTTGAAATTTAAATTTAATTAAATCTAAATAGTTTTACCTGTTGTTGAATATCCATTGAATCATCTACATTTGTTTCTACTTCTAAAAACTGCTGTTGACTACTCCCTTGTGATGGTGATGCAGAGTGCTCTGAACCAAAATTTCCTTCTTGATTCTCCTCAGGGCTTGCCTAAATAACAAAAAATAATATACCATAAAAAGCCTCATAATTGAAAATGTTTACTGTGTCAAAATGTAGTATTATATGAAACAATTGTTCAAATATATCTGAAAAACTATTTATCTTATTTTCCCACTTCCTATTAATATGAAAGCTGAACTAAAGGTCATTCCATTTAATTCCTTTTGTTGTATTACCCTTAAATACAAAACTTTGAAACAATTAATATACCTGACTATTGAAAAATTACTATGTACTGAATAAAAAACCTGTTTGCTGCTTGATTTGGCTGGCTTCAAAACTTCAAAGAAACAATAATGATAGCAGCCACATATATAGTGACATTCATCACTCATGAATGCGCATTCATCAAATGTATTTTGTAAATAATTAACAAAAATATTTGCAATACCAATTGGAATAGTTAAAAAAAAAAGTCATCTAATTCCAGACTTCCTCACAGTGTATGACTTAAGGCAAGTAATTATGACAAGATAAGGGAGGGTGTTGTGTCATTTGTCAGCATGTCAATTACAAAATGTATAACAAAACAAGCAGTTCTGAAATTACAACAAAACTGAAAAAGGTAAAACACTAAGTGCATTGTTGATTTGCTAGAGAAAAAAGTATAAAGGCCAGTACATTGGACCAAAAGTACAAGTTTGGAATAAATATCTGTATGATATGGAAGAAATTCACTAATACAGGAAAGGAAAATACTCAAAAAATGCTATCAGGACAATTTTGAAAAGTAATTTTAAACCTAAAATCCAATATTGCAGGTAAACATTACAGTGATTCTCATTACATTTTAATTTTCAGTATGCTAGATACTCTATCTGCAAGCAGAATGGCAGAATGACATGTAGTACCAAGTTTTGTGGTTTTTTTACCTTCATATTTTTAAATAGCTTATAGTAAGTTTGTGTAAAAATCAAAATTATACTACAATTCAGTTAATGCATTTGGCTTCTAACATTATCTGTTTTGTCTCATTTTCCTTATTACTCTTCAACAGTTCCTTCCTTCCTTCCTTCCTTCCTTCCTTCCTTCCTTCCTTCCTTCCTTCCTTCCTTCCTTCCTTCCTTCCTTCCTTCCTTCCTTCCTTCCTTCCTTCCTTCCTTCCTTCCTTCCTTCCTTCCTTCCTTCCTTCCTTCCTTCCTTCCTTCCTTCCTTCCTTCCTTCCGTTAAAATCTTCCTCATAACATATTGCAGTCATGACAGAGTAGTTCCAGTAGAGTTTGTATTTTTAGCTGCTATCAAGGTGAAAATACAATTTCCTATCCATACTGACTAGACAAGAAGCTGAAGGGAAACAACTTTTGGACTTGGAATAGAAAATCAAATAATACGGGGTGAGTCATATAAACATTCTACCCATAACTGTCTGGTAACCTAATTTCATAGACAAAATTAATTTCAACTCTAACGCTGCTTATATTACAATATGGTAGGACTTCAGCATTTCTGTGTTCAAATTTGAAGTACTTTTAGATACATCACATCAAACACTCCTAAAACTGATGCAGTCTTCAAAGTCATACACCTTTACAACATTTTTAGTATTTAAAGACAGAAATTGCTAGATATCCACCAACGCAAAAAACTGTTTAGTCTGTAGCTATGTTGTACAAATTTGTTGCTGTACTTAAATGAGAAATGAAAATAAAAATAGTAAAATAAAGCAGCAGAACTAGAAAATAGTATATAGTAAAAATTAAACTACTATTTTTCCAAATAATTATAAAATCAAAGTCACAAAATCAAACCTCAAATCACGCACCTGGTTGAAAGCTGAGCAACTGCACACTTGCAAAAGTTAAACTAAAATCTCAAACAGATGTTTGTGAAGTTTGTGATCCCTTAGATTTTCTTTCAATCTAAGATTTCTAATTTACTGGGAAACTAGATACAAATACTTCAGAGAAAGTCCATTTTATATCTGGCCAGTAAAAATACAGAACAAACTTTTGGATTTTTTCTAATGGGATGTGGAGGGGGAAAGAGCAGCTAAATACTGAGGACTAAACTAAGAAAAAATAAGCCAATTAACTTCAAAGAGTAGAGTGGACCCAATTCACAATTAAGATGAAACTTGTCTCAAGCATCAGTTCTTACTCATTTATCAGGAAATTGAAAGTTATCCACAATCTCTGTTCTGTCCTCTTCATAGCTCTGCAGCAGCAGCTCACAGGCTGCTCTCCCTCCACAGACAGGAGCATAAGCACTTTAGTGCTCACCGCCTTATTTCTGACAGCAGAGAAAACGTTTTTCTAGCCCATATAAAGAGCTTAACAACAAAAGTACAGTCAGTCTGCAGGTTGGCTGAAGAACACTCTTCCTAAGAGAAATAAAATGTACAACTTTGGATGGCTTTTCTTGTTTTCTATTTTAAGCACTTTCTTCTGCCTATTGCAGTTATCCTGCCAGCTTCAGTAAGATGATCAGCCAGTGACAGAGACTTTCATTATAAGAGAAGTGTTAGTAACAAGACAATTTTTTTGTCCTGGACTATGACTTTTTTATCAGTGGAGAACATATTTATTACAACAGCCACAGGATGATGTTCTTACCTTTTGAGGCTGCTGTTGCTCCAGAAGCTGTTGTCTGAGATGTTCTAAATTTTGTTGCTGTAGCTGTTCAGCTAGTTGGTGAAACAGCGAGTTGTTCACAGATTCTGGTACTAAAGGCCTAAAATTAATTAATTTAAATGAAAAAAAACCCACAAGTTTTTCTCTTTGTTTCAAACAACTGATAAACAGATCTTCACAACTGAATTTCAAGTTTGACTAAAAATGTAAAATAATTAAGACAACGTAACTACTTTCATTTTCTGCTATCATCATTATCATATTAACACTATGAACATAACTAATAAAGCAAAGAATGTGCTAACTTCATGATGAAGCCAACAAAACTTCTGGCACACAGACTTACATTCAGTATTTTTAAAACGTATATGTTTCATTAATTTAGTAAACTGTCTTTTCTCTTCCTACTGGTTTATTATACTTATGCTCTGAAAGAAACAACATTTACATTACTATTTAATCCTAATGTTCAACAAGTGTCAGGCAAGTTTTATTATTTACATAAGAAACATAGCTTGTTCTTACAGTTGGGAAGTGGGAGTTTCCTTTTTAGGCTCTTCATTTTGTTCAGATTCTTCCCCAAAATCAAACCTGTCCATCAGCTTCTAGGAGAAAGCAAGATAGGCGTTACTGAGTGCTCCTTTTGTGTCCCTTTATATATATTTACTTTTCAAAAGAGAAATGCTCTTATTTCTCAATTTAAAAAAAAAAAAAAAAGTCTCGCAAATAACCTGAGTAAAGTCAAATGTCATACTACTACTGCTACCAAACTCTTGAATGCATCAAATACAAAATCTTGTCCATGGCTTTCTCGAGCTCTGGCTGCTGTTAGTACAACCAAATGTTCTTTCCACAAGAAATAACAGTAAGTTCGGAGGAAGGCTTAAATAAAGATTAATTTTATGTAATAGTAGCTTTAATTATAAGAAATTACTATGAAAAGGCCAACTATTCTATCCTTTGGCAATTAGTAAACAGATTTGCTCATATTAAGAGAGGACATAGAGCCTGATTACTCTGCAAAGTATGACCGTATTTTCACATACACAGGTCACTTAGACAACCTGAATTCCTTCAAATATATTGCTGTTTGAAAACAGCTTCCTATATGTAGTTTGCAAAAAATCAAAGCAAGCCGTTATCATGCAAGAGAAATTAGGCTCCAAAGTTATCTGAGAGTGAAAAAGAAAAACTTGGATAAACTTCCTGTTTTATCTATAAAGATGTCTATGCTGGAGTTCTGCTGAACTAAAATTTTTTTTAATTAATTTTTAAAGAGCCCAGAAGCATTTCAGGAGCATTTTCCTTTCTTGAAGACAAAACTAAAGGACAAGCACAAAAAAACACAACCGTTATTTGTCAGTGAGACTGTCTTTTTTCACTATTTATTGACTGAGCAGCGCTAGCAAACCTATGTGCATGCATCCGTATGACTTGGAAGTTTTCTGAAAAGCAGTTAATGCTGCACTACAAATCACCACAACTTCTTCTCAAACCTTAGTCTCAGAAGAAAAAAAACAAGAGGATGAGAACAAAGGGCAGTCATTTCAAAATACCAAGGCAAAACTGTCTCCAGTTACAATCTGTGATGATTCAGTAGCTGAATTTCTCTCTCAAATGCTCTGTTTACTCTCAATTACTGGAGTCCAGCACAACGAGCAAAGCAAAAGCTCACTAAGAGACTGATCAATCAAGAATTTTTAGAACTATTTTCCCAATGAAATAATCTAATATATATGATTGAATTTATCTCTGAGATAACACAGCAGAAACATAGACCATGAAGCTTATGGGAGATGGGAATGCTAAAATCCAGAATAAGTTTCACCATCTATATTTAATCAATTTAAAGCAAGGTGGCCATTTCTTTTTTTGTCCATATTAGAATATTTTCAAGTAAAACATTTGCAAAATGCTGCTGCTCTGAAACAAACGTATTTTAGAAAAACAACCAGTCTCATCTTTAAAATACCATTAATCATCATATATCTTCCATCATGACCAAGTAGAAGGAAGGTAACAAAATATGTACTATTTAATTCTCTGAGAAAAGGAACAAATGGATGGCAGTCAACAATTTATGTTATGCAAAAAAATTTAGTCAAACTGGGGCCAGAGAAAACCAAAGAACTACAGCTGAAATATAAAACGTGCAAAATGATTTTTGTTTAAATTTGTTTTAAACAACGTAGTAGCTATTAAAGGGAAAATATATTGTAACAGAATACTCTATAGAATAAAGCAATAGAAATTAAAGTAAATGTTAGGATACCTAAAGTAAATCCATCCCATGAACACATATAAAAGCATAGAACTTTCCATGAATGCTACACCTGTAACTTTAGTTACCTAAGAAGAAAATATGTTCAGAAAAAGCAATGTGAATTCTTAAAGACATTTAAAAAGGTTCTTATTCCAAAGAAAACAAAATTATTTTTAAAGATCACGATATTTTCTGTAGAAATTCATATAAAAAGAATAGGACATAAATGTATAGGAAATTTTGACCAAAAATCTTTCTTTACCATAATACAAAGATACAGTCATGTAGAAAGGTCAAAAAACATGCATATTTGATGTTGACAAAAGGAAGGATTTTTCATTTAAAACATATTAATTTGTGCAACTCATTACAAGATACTATGGAGACTAAAGAGTTTGAAAACAAAGGACTGGGAAAACTGCTGAATTTATTGGTAATTGGGATTTATTTATTTTTAAATATGGATACTCATATATTCATCAGAATATCCTGCAGTATTTATATTTGCTATCCAAGTCACCTTCATTGTATAAAAAAATGAAAACTACACAGTTTTCTTTGTATCATAATGATTACTGTTTATCATAAATGTTGTCTTTTTATTATGTTTGCCAACTCAGAACATTTGCCTTTCAGACACTGCCTTCAACCATGTAAACATTTTTACATCTACATCATGGCCTCACCCTCCATTCTCTAAACTCCATCAGAAGTCTATTCATTATTTTCTGCAGAAACTACTCAATATTTCTAATTATTGCTTTTAAGAATTGCTAGCTTCTCTAATTTTGTTGCTGCAGTTTTTTAAGATGTTCAGGATTGGTCACTGTACCTCAGGTAAGAATACTTCATCAGTTTGCACTAGATGACAGTATCTCTTCTACTCTCTTCATAAATCCTAAGATCACGGGACAGTCCAGGTTAAAAGGGACCTCATCAGTCCAGCTTTCTGCTCACAGAAAGCTCAGTTAAGACTACTCAGGGCTTTATCCAGCTGAGTCTTAGAAACATCTTTGTTTCCAACATCCAAAATTGCGCAATCTTTCCAAGCAACATATTCCAGTGCTTGACTGTGCTCATGGGAAGAAAATATTTTCTTGATATGCACTCTGACCCCTTTCATTTTCATTTCTGACCGTTGTCTTTAATCCTGCTGCTATGCCGTGCTGTGAGGACTCCAGCTTCACCTTCTTGCCAGCTTTCTTGTAGGTCCTGGGGAAGGGGGGGGAGGGAGGACTGCTATTAGGTCTCCCCGAAAGCTACCTCTGCTACAGGCTGAACCAGCTCCAAATATCCTGAGGGCAAGTGTTCCAGCCTGACCATTGTGGTGGTCTTACATGAACTCCCTCTAATTTGTCAATGTCTTTTTTTTGTATGGGGGTGGCAAAACTGGATGTGATGGTCTAGATGTAGTCGAGAGTAGATGGGATGTCTGGGATGTCTGGATGGGATGGCAATTCCCATCCAAGAAGTGGCTAGACTCCTGTTCACATAGCCCAGGATGCTGTTGGCCCTCTTTGTTGCCAAAGCACTCTGCTGGCTCGTGCCCCACTGTTAAAAGTATACTTGTAAACAACATATTTTCTTATAAAGACTAGAACCCTAGAGATTAAGCAACTGTATGTCTGGTACCCAAACAAAGGCTATTAACAATCTAGTGTTGCTGTTCACTGTTCTGACACCTTGGGTTTTGATACTTTTATCTCTAACGGTATCATCACCTGCAATTGAAGCATTTTAAGATAAACAAAAAACTATTGCAAGGTCTCTAAAATGCATGTAAGAACTCTAGTACTTCAATTCTGAAAGGTTACTAATGAAGATCTGTATTTGTTGTCAGGAAGCAAAGCATTCACAAATCTTCTCCTCTTAAAAAAATTGATTTATAGTTCTTATCTTATTTGGGCAGCTATTTGGAATTTGTTACTAGTTACTAGATTGCTCTATGATGTGAAATTATGTGTGGTATATGTAAACAATCAAAGTTCCACTGCAAAAGCTTACTCCTGATTCAAACTAAAACACTGATGTACATGCTTCCTATAAAAGTAAATATTGCCTTTTTAACACTTTGTTTATGAAGGCTGCCTTGTGTACTTAAAAAAATTATACAATTAATTATATAATAAAATGAAAAGTAAAGAGTCTAATAAATAGATTAATGTCATTGTCACTCAAGGTTTTCAGCTATTGAGAAGCGGGATTCAGTTGGTAGATGAAATTGGTGCTGACACACCATCAAGAAAAGCAAGGAAAACTATTATCCCCATTACTTATCATTGCAAAAACAAGATTGCCCATTAATACATATAAATTGATATGTACTCTTCTATAATACCTAGATTCAGAAATCCCAAACCTAAGAAAAAGGAGAAAATAGGCACGGTAGTGCCAACATTATATTATATAAAATAAAAAAAAAAAAGATTACATGCTATTTCTGTAAAACACCCTAAATAGCCTTTGAGTAAAAGCTTCAGTGGGCTAATAACACATACATTGTCAGTTCTTTCACAGTTATGCTGCAGAACATTAAGCAAGGAATTTGAGATGTATTATAATCTAACACTGCTTGTATAATGCAGAACTGAGATCAAGATCACATACTATAAACACAACTTTTCCACATCTTACAAAAACAAATCAACACTATATACCTACTGAAAGCTTGTAAATTAGCACACTGATGCAAGAATTCCTTCCACAACAATTACCTTCCAAGTCCCAGAAATCACAATCATGTACATTCACTCTGCTGACAGCTTTCATGACAAGACTTTTGCATACTATTAGTGGCATAAACTAATTAAAGAGCATCAGGCTGAACTCACTCAAGGTATATAAACATCTGATCAGAATGCCAATTCCTTCAATTTGCTTCAGTTAAGTTGTTCAACATTCAAAAGCACCACACCTGCGAGTACACCTTTCCATATAAATGCTGCAATTGAAATCTGCGGAATAAACCACAATACAGTGCCATATGCTTAATTGCTTTTTTAATCTAAATATTAAGGCAGTCCCTATTAAGTGATGTAGTTTTTCCCTGTGATTATACCCCACTTCAGCTGATGTTTACAGCTGTGATACAGCATGAGTACAGTCCATTTTTTTCCTGACTTACTTTTTACAGCTGCATTACTTCCATTAGTAATGACAACTCTCTTTACTATTTCAGAGATTTGAGTTTAGCTGAACAAATTCTAGAAATGTAAGTTAAATGGTTCTCAAACTTTAAACTCAGAACTTGTCCAGTTCTGAGCAGTTAAATGCCTGAAAACGAGTTCATCTGTGTTAGGAAAAAAATGGGGTTTTGGCTTTTTTTACTTCTTTATTCTTAGTATTTATTCACTCCAGGACAATCCTACAGAGGGAATCTACTCACAAGCTGTTTCTTCCAAAGATAATGAAAAAAAAAAATTATCTTCGAGTAGAAGTGGTTCTTTTCTTAATTCTATTGATACTATACTAATACTACAGCCAGCACGGATACTGCTACTTAGCATGAAACCAGTCTTCTTAAACTCTTATATTCTGTATTTTTATTTTTTGTTAAAATAGGCACATATGTTGCAACACACACATTTCTTTACCTACAGGGTTTGTTTGGGTTTTTTTGCATTTTGGCATCCTTTAGAAAGCATCACATGACTAGCTTTAACTACAGTTGAACTTATTTCTTCACTTACTGTCACTATGGCTAAGATCAGTTTTCTTGGCTTTTATAATGTACGTAAATTACACGTCCAACCATGTTTTACTCTTCTAGGAAAACAGCGTATATAAATTTCTGAATGTTTTCCTCTCATTACCTTGTAAGGGATAACTTCATACCTCAGATCATAAACACAGGAAACGAAAATACAAGACATGTTCAGTTCTGACCATTGTGTTACAAAGAATGAATAAAAACATAATAATGGTCAACTTTGCTAAATCAAATCCACCTTCATACTTGATGATCCTTATGGGTACCTTCCAACTCAAGATACTCTATGAATTGCCATTTAGCCCTAATCTCATATAAAAACTAGTATTTTCATTTATAATACTCTCTATACTTTTTTTTCCTTAACTTTCAAGATAGAGCACATTATAGTATATTCATGTATTCTTAATACCTCTAAAGTTAAACCGTAAAACCCAAAAGATGACTTTCACATACAAATATTTAACAATAAATATTTCTTCAATTTTCTATTATTCTACTTCTACCTTATTAAAAGAGACACTCTGTTCCAGTGGATTAAGTGTGTTAGCAGCAGCAGCTGCAGCTGTAAGTTGTGCTGTGAGGGCCTGCAACTGAACGACAAGACCAGCATCCAGGGCTTGAAGTAGCGATGGCTGAGGTTTTTGCTGCTGTATCTGCAGTGTCTGTATCAACTGCTGAAGCTAAAAGAGAAAAGATAATAAATGTATCACTAAATTTTATTATTTTTTTTTACCTTTACCTACCTGAGTAGGAAGGGATCAAACTGAAAAAGCAGAGATGAAAGCCCTGGAATGGGAAAATCCTGGATGGTCAATGCTCTAGCTCCTTCCACATTCTGGTTGGTCACATCTTTCTTACCCTGCCCTCTCCTATGTCAAGTCTCTCAATTTACTTGCAAGCATTCCCATCCATAAAATACAGTTTAATATGAAATTGAGGACTTTAGAGATTACAGGAGGAGTACAGTGGCTTGGAGAACAGGAAGAAAAGAAACAAGGAAGCAAATGTTCCAAGTTCATCTCCCAATGCTAGAGATCTGCACGTACAGTTACTGTGTATCCAGTTTGTCTCCACACTTCTGTTTAAGATCATCTTTTCCCCATCTCAAAATCCATTCTCTTCCTCATTTTACCATTTTAAGCTAAACATTCAAATGTTATTTCTTTGTAATCTGCTGTCTTTAAAACTCTCAATACCATCCTCATCTTCAAAATCTTTCTCTTTTGCTTCACCCTTTTTTTCTTTGTGCAGAATACTCTCTAGGTAATAACCTTTAAAATTGCTTTACTGACTTTTCATATATTTCCCATTCGTACTTTACTTCCCCTCCTTAAGAGCTATTCCACTGTCTTTCCTCTACACTTCACAAGGTATCCCACACACTCATTTAACTCTCTTTTTCAATTTATTTCAGTGTAAGCAGATGAAAATGCTCCCTCCACTTGACTTATGAACAATTACAGATGACTCTGCTCAGCTGAACACTGTAAAACAGTACCACTAAGTAAAGTTGTTATTGCCAACATCAGTGTTTTATAACAGTTCACTGGTGACTGCTTCTCACTCATATATGCATGGGATTTTTGCTTAGTGCACCATCAGGTAAAGCATCCCATTCCTCACTCCAAATAAAAATCACAATGTCAAAGTCATTCTAGTGCCAGCGTTCCTAGTATAAACTGAAAAACAATCTACATTTTTACAGAAAGCCAACTCCAAGCGCTCAGCTTAGGAGGCTGTGGGTTAAGATGACAAGCAGTTCATGTATGCTACACATGAAGCCACCTTTTTGGAGTTTAGAAACTCCAAAAACATTCAGAAAATGAGGAATGCAGCCACTTCTAAGACCTTATTTTTTAATGCTGTAAATAAAAACTATATTTAGCTGACGGAAAGATAAAGAAAATTATCAACACACAATGCACTTCCAGAATAAATACATTGCCATTATGTAATTCTGAACAATGTTGAGCTTCTTGGGACATACTGCAGTGAAATATGCTTAAACTGGCATTCTATTTCATACCTATATCCATGAAATCTTATGCTGCTCTTGAGTTAGTCATCTGCAGCACTATATAGAAATGCATCTATTACAGACCATCTCACATTCTGCATTTTTTTTTAAGGAACAACCAAAGTAACAGGAAGTTTTAGTTTACTTGGAACTTAACTGGAATGGGCAACCTCATGGGATAGTCAACATGGGTAACAGACACAAAACTAAGAGACACTCATAAAAGCAGTATTGTTTAAGTGTAACTAAAGACACAAAGTATCAAACAGCGCACAGTATAACTGTCTACAAAATATTTACCTGCTGGCCTTGAGGACTCTGTAAAATCTGTGCAACAGCAGCAAGAGTATCTGTATTAGCAATCTGAGACACCCAAGGATCAGGTAAACTCTGTACCACATTGGCTGGAGTAACTGGAGTCACAGGTGTTCCTAAAAAAGGGAAAATGCAGTATGTCAAAATATTTTAACATGCAGATTTAAAAACCGTGTTAGAGAAGACAAAAAGAACCAACAAACCCACACAAACAATCACAATAAAACAACCCCCCCCTGCTGTTATGAAATATTGAGAAAGCATTGTATTAACATCAACTGAAATCTTTTTCTGACATACAAAGCACACAGAAATAACACATACACGCATCAATATTCCTCAAGTAGCAGGATTACTCTGTGTAAGTGCAGTTCACAGCTCTTTCTGCTATTGACCAATGGGGACTACTAACAAAACCGCTGATGAATGCAAAATAAATAGGTTTCAGAGTAATACAAACCATTTAGTGGAAACAATATATATCAAATGATGAATATTAGCAATCTAGTCAGAAACATCTGCTAGTCCACAAATTACTGGACTTGCACTTCATGCCCAGGAGGAGCCTTAAGCATTCTACTCAAGATCTCAATCTGCAGCAGCTGGATTCATAAGGATTGCTTGTTTTATTTTTTCTCAAGAGGAACATGGAGAATAAATCAGCAATCTGATAATTAGTTTGAAGCCATAACCCAGAAGAATCCTACATCCCTGCAAATACTTCTGCTTTTACCTCAAAAGTAGAGATAGGCAGTGAACACTAAACGTAAAATACTACAATACTGTTTTAAAAGAAAATTTGCATCCAAGTTTAAAAAAATACTAAAGTAAAGCTATGACTTCAATAATTTAAAGTAAACAAACTAATGGAAACAAAAAATAATTATCTTAGAGATGAAGTAAATCCAGTCCAATAGCTCCAACTTTCACGTATCTACAGACACCAGTGAAAAACAAGATGGGTTCATCCATCTCACTGCTTTTCAGTATGGGATCAGCAAAGGATTGGACACATATCATAGAATCATAGAATCTTAGGGGTTGGAAGGGACCTCGAAAGATCATCTAGTCCAACCCCCCCTGCTAGAGCAGGGTCACCTAGAGCACATCACACAAGAACGCATCCAGGTGGGTTTTGAATGTCTCCAGTGAAGGAGACTCCACAACCTCCCTGGGCAGCCTGTTCCAGTGCTCTGTCACTCTCACAGTAAAAAAATTTTTTCGTATATTCACCTTGAACCTCCTATGCTCCAATTTCCACCCATTACCCCTTGTCCTATCACTGGTCATCACTGAGAAAAGCCTATCTCCATCTCCCTGACACTCACCCCTTACGTATTTGTAAACATTAATGAGGTCACCCCTCAGTCTCCTTTTCTCCAAGCTAAAGAGACCCAGCTCCCTCAGCCTCTCCTCATAAGGGAGATGTTCTACTCCCTTAATCATCTTTGTAGCTCTGCGCTGGACTCTCTCAAGCAGATCCCTGTCCTTCTGGAACTGAGGGGCCCAGAACTGGACACAATACTCCAGATGCGGCCTCACCAATGCAGAATAAAGAGGTAGGAGAACCTCTCTTGACCTACTAACCACACCCTTTCTAATGCACCCCAGGATGCCGTTGGCCTTCTTGGCCACAAGGGCACATTGCTGGCTCATGGTCATCCTCCTGTCTACCAGGATTCCCAGGTCCCTTTCTCCTACACTGCTCTCCAGCAGGTCAGCCCCCAACCTGTACTGGTGCATGGTGTTTTTCTTCCCCAAATGCAAAACTCTACACTTGCCCTTGTTGAACTTCATCATGTTTCTCCCCGCCCAACTCTCCAGCCTGTCTAAGTCCCTCTGAATGGCAGCACAGCCTTCTGGTGTGTCAGCCACTCCTCCCAGCTTAGTGTCATCAGCAAACTTGCTGAGGGTACATTCTATACCCTCATCCAGGTCGTTGATGAAGATGTTGAACAACACCGGTCCCAGTACCGACCCCTGAGGGACTCCACTGGTCACACACCTCCAACCAGATTCTGCCCCATTGACTACAACTCTCTGACTCCTTCCTTTCAACCAGTTCTTGATCCATCTCACTACCTGATCACCAAACCCATACCTGATCAACTTATCTACAAGGATGCTGTGGGAGACGGTGTCAAATGCTTTACTGAAATCAAGGTATACCACATCTACCGCTCTACCATCATCTATCCACCTAGTAATTTCCTCATAGAAGGCTATGAGGTTAGTCAAACATGATTTACCCTTGATAAAACCATGCTGACTGCTCCTGATGACCCCCATATCCTTGATATGCCTGGAGATAGTGACAAGAACAAGTTGTTCCATCACCTTTCCAGGGATGGAGGTGAGGCTGACCGGTCTATAGTTACCCGGGTCCTCCTTCTTGCCCTTCTTGTAGACTGGTGTGACATTTGCTATCCTCCAGTCCTCAGGCACCTCTCCTGTTACCCATGACTTACCAAAGATGATGGAGAGTGGCCTGGCAATGACCTCCGCCAGCTCCCTCAGCACCCTTGGGTGCATTCCATCCGGACCCATCGATTTATGGATGTCCAGATTACTCAACTGATCCCTAACCCAATCCTCATCTACCATGGCAAACTCCTCCTCTATCTTGACTTCTTCTGGGGCTATATGAATCTGGGGCTCATGGGGAAATCCTGCAGGAGTAAAGACAGAGGCAAAGAAGGCGTTCAGCACCTCTGCCTTCTTTATATCCTCTGTCACCAGGGCTCCCACCTCATTCATCAGAGGGCCAATATTGCCTCTAGTGTTAGATTTGTTAGCTATGTATTTGAAAAAGCCCTTTCTATTATCCTTAACCTGACTTGCAAGGTTAAGTTCCAAGGAGGCCTTAGCTTTCCTAATTGCCTCCCTACATCCTCTGACAACAGACCTATATTCCTCCCAAGTGATCAGCCCCTCCTTCCATGATGTGTAGATTTTCCTCTTCCACTTGAGTTTGCCCAGTAGTTCCTTTTTTAACCATGCAGGTCTCCTAGCTCCCTTACTAGATTTCCTAACCATTGGGATGCTCTGATCCTGTGCTCGCAAGAAGTGGTCCTTGAATGTTGACCAGCTATCTTGAGCCCCTTTACCTTCTAGCACCCTGTCCCATGGGATTTCCCTTAACAGTTGATTAAGGAGGCCAAAGTTTGCCTTGTGGAAGTCCAGGGTTCTGATCCTGCTGGGTATTCTGTTCCTTCCACACAGGATCCTGAACTCCACCATCTCGTGATCACTGCAGCCAAGGCTGCCATTGACCAAAAAATCAATTGTGCCAAAAATCAATTTTTGTATGTATTATCACCCCACCTTGAAAGAAGAAATCTTTGCAAAGCAAAAGAAGTTGAAAAGCCAGTTACCCATCATCTACCTACATAAGGAAGGTGCTTAGAGCAGAAAAGTATAAAGTCTGCATATATAACAAAGTTAGCATTTGGTAACTCCATGAGCAGTTTATTTGCCCAAATGATTCTCCAGCATGATTCCTGGCCCACATATTTCAGATTTGAGGGAGAGGGAAGTATATCACTGGCTGCAGCTTTGTTGTGTTATTTTTCCCTCTGAAATAATTGTCTGTTGGCCAGCAAAAGCAAAGGAGCACTGTCTGACATTATCCAGCAAGCTCAATCCTACCGATGACATAGGTATTGTATTCTCTTTCTCTTTCATTTTTCTCAGTCGTGGCACCACTAATTAACAAAGATCGTAATAAGTGCTGTGTTGTGTTTTTAACTCTTTCAGTGATGTACTGTTTTGACTTTCAAGTGCAAAATAGGTCTTACTGCACTGCTACTCAACCTGAATAAATTTCTAATACAATTGGAAAGTAAACACAACAGGATGCCTTGGTTTTGCTGTTGCCCTGATCTAGATCTAGATCCTGACTATAATATATTTCTTTCTAGTATTCATCTAATTTGTCAGGAGGAAACCAGTGAGTTTTTTCAGCATGTGAACAGCAAGCATACCAAAGTTGACAAAAGTGTTTTGATTCAAAGTGTGACGTTAAATCTATTTTTGTTTACCTGGTGTATTGTTGCTCATAGCAGCTGTAGTGGTGGGCAAGACTGGGGTCACAACGGGAGGAGGAATTCCTGCTGCCATATCCAAGAGAGGCTGAATAATTTCACTCTTGAACACATTATTCTTCTGCCATAAATTTAGCACTCTAACAATTTTACTCTAAAACGAAGAAAGTGTAACAAAAGACCTGAGTCATGCCTATATTTCTTGTTATTATCAGTTCTGGAATTTTTAACTAGCAACGTCAGTATGTCTCGATTGAAGCATATTTAGATCTACAAACAGCAAAAAACAGTAAGAATAGTTATACTGGGTCACACCAAAGATATCCAAGCTACAAATCGGAGGCTGACCCTGGGCAACAGTAAAAACTCTATGGACATAGTGACAGTCTTCTCTCAACAGAAAATTAAATATATTAAAATGAAACAAACGTATTATCAAATGGCTCTTTTGTACCTTTACTCTTAAAAGACAGTATGGAAGGAAAAGTATTTTAAGAAAGGATTTTAAAACATTACTAATAATGAAAACAAGGAATTATTAGTCTCTTAAACTTCTGGAGTAAACATATATGAATGCAATTCTGATCTACCTATGAACCAAAATTATTTACGACCACTGAAAATTGGCACATACTAGTAAGATTGCTAACTACTTTTATTAAGAAAACAGCTGAGTATTTTGCAAGCTCTCTTGATGAAATGAGGAATTTAAAAGTTTAAACTGGAACACCACTGCCTGCCTATTGAATTTACATACTAGTATTAAAAGAATGTGGATCACATGGAAGGAAAAAATCAAAATTTATACTTTATACAATTCCATTAGATGTAACTCGTTGTTCAGCTTGCATTTCTATACCAAATGTTGTCTCTTCTAAATTTTACTACCATTTTGAAAAGTTAGATAGGAATATATGATAGAAAGACACCTTTATATTTGGGAAGAGGGGACAGTTAGTTGTATTATAAAGAACAGATAGTTCTTCTTAAGATCTTGTGTTAGCTGTCACTAAGATGGTTTAATTATCTAAATTTTATAAAACATAAACAGTGTTTACAACAAAGGAAACAAAGTCTGCTTGTCCAAAACTCCAACATGATACTTAACAGAGAGAAGTGCTAAATTTTCACTACATGGAAGACATAATTTAGAACTCCTTTGAAGAAATCTCTGGAGGCTTCCATTCAGCATTACCATATGCCAGCCTTTCTTCTTTAAATGTTTGGTTTATAAGCAGTCCTTGACAAGTCCATCAGAGGCTCTAACATCCCACTTCTATCCAAAACAGGAATATAAAACTATTTACGTGCCTCAGTATCTATCTCCCCCCTTGTACTTTCCATGTCTGAGCCAGGCAAAGGAATTGGCATAGGGTTTTTGAAACTTTAAATGAAATGCTACTATACTTCTGCTTGATTTAAAAAACAAACAAACAAACAAAACACAAAACAACCCACAATTGCTCAATTGGGTCAAGCTATTCTAGTTGGACTTTATTCAGCTGTTGGTTGATTCAGTATCAAAGGAAAGATATTTTTAAGTCACTTCACTGTTTCTCTATTGCTCCTTTAGTCCAAAATACACCAGCTTGTACTAAAGATAATGCTACCAAGATAGATATTCCTCAACAAACAAAAACTACTTGTTCATTTTCTCACTGAAGGGGGGAAGATGACAATAAAAGACTCACTACAATTCCCTGTCCTTCCACATGTCCACTTCTACATTATACAAATATATCCAGTCTTCCTGAAAAGCTTTCCAAAAGTCTAATTAATCTAATTAGAAGTGTTTTCCACCATCCATACACTCAGACAAGCAAAATTAAAGAAATACATGTAAATGTGTAAGTCTATAATTAGATCCACTCTAGCAAGCTGGAAGTGCAATCAAAATCTTTATTCTTCATAGGTAACATTCTAATCATTGTTTTAATCAGAAAAATCTCTAAGTGCTTTTACCTTGTCATCCCCAGGACAACGGTACAAGTTCTGGAAAGTGCTGATGATGTTATTACTGAATCTTGGAGCAAACACATCCTTTTCTTGTCCAAACTGATGTCGGGACTGTCTCACAATGGAGTCAATGACGTACAGACCAGGTACCTTGTATTCTGGTTTGCACTACAAAAAATGATCATTTAAAATATGCATATGTTAAAAAAAATATTTAAAAATATTAACTGCAGAGTAAATATTAACAGTCCTTTTTAAATGGGTCAAAGTATTACTACAATGTTTTCTATTTAATAAATTGTCCTGAAAAATGAAGCCCTCTCAAAACCAGCAAATTACTATGTCTATATGTATCCTACAAATTTGTAAATGGTTTAAAATCTATTTCCTAGCACTAGAAAAAACCCAACTTTTTAGAATGTAGCTATTAAAAATTAGCACATTAACCACATACCCGTTTTAAATGCACACATCTATTTTACAAGAGCAATATAAAGCAAGAAGAAACTCTTACGGTACATTGGGACTAGCTGTAAATATAATGCAAAATATTTTTGTCCTTCTTAATTATCAAAGTCAACATCAACATTAATATTTTTTTATTTTATTTTACACTGTTGTAATTAATGTGTGGTATATTCTCCCCCTGCCAGAACAAAAATTATTTATTTGGACATTTGTTTGATGGAGAATATACCCCTGACACTTAGTTTAGAACTCTGGAAAACCTGCATAATTTACAAACAACATGGTATTTTTAAACATGTCTGCCAACCACAAGACGAATTACTTAGGTACTGTTACTTACTTAAATACTAAAGCTAAAATTTTAATTGCAAAGTCAAACCAGTTGCAGTGGTTTGATGCAGTTAAGACAGAATGAGAAGTCATACAAAAACATAATTAAATCATCAGTAGAATATCCTGTGACATGGATTCACTTAATGAATATTGGTTGTACACACTTATCACAGAAGTTATTATGGAAAACATGGGGAAAGTACATCCCAGGTAGTCTGTTAACATATTATGCAACACACTAAATTCATAATCTCCAATACAGTGCCAAACAAACTCTTCACACTATTAATTTTGTTACAGCATAGATACAAACTTTGTATTTTGTAAAGTGCTGATTTGCTGACATTTGTAACCTTGACAAAGCATTTATTTCAGCTCTAAATATGATTCACTGTATTTAAATGTGCCATTCTTTATTTTTAAGAATATGTGTGCCATCCTTTTAAGAATAAATACTCATTATTAAACTTATAAATTTAAAATTTAATAGGGTATAATACAATCTTAAGAAAATCACCTCAATGTACTCTAGCTACTGAAATTTTCACTAAATTATTACCACAAAAGTAGTATTCAAATACAGAACAGACAACTCTTCTCTGTATTTAAACTGATAAAAAACACAAAAGAAAATATTGGAGTAGTAAAGAATCAGCAGCAAGCTAATTGAGATGGCACTGACATCACTCTCAACAAGTCTATGGCAGATTTTAACAGATGATTCAGTAGTCTTGAGTTTTATCTTGAAGTGACTGCTTCCAGAAAAACAATCCAATTACCTTCCAAACATACAAACTGAGTTCATAAATATCAAATGGCTAGCTTTCATCTGCATTTCTCCAATTCTACTAAAAGAACTTATTACTTGATGTTATTAATAATTTGCACATTTCACTAAATTGTTCATGAAATACTGAAAATAACAGATCAAGCCCACCAAAAGGAAACTTCTAATCCAGAGTGATCTCTAACAAAGTTATCAATAACTCAGGCACTTCCAGATTAATTTTGGGATGTAAAACTGCAAAGCACTACTAATCAGAGATGGGTAAGATGTATACCTGCTCTCATCCTCCTACGTCCACTTGTAGTATTCAACAGGGATGAAAGGACATTTATTGATCCCTTTTCTTACAGGTGGAAGAAGTCAGAGGTGATGCACCAAAAGTCAACTACTTGACAAAACACTAGCAACAATAGTGAAGTATACTACTAGTCTTCACTACTGCCACAAAACTAGTGACACCTTTTCCACACAGGACTAATTTTTTAGAACTGAAATAATTCAGTAATTAATTCTTCTGAGGCACTTAAAATACCGGTCTGAAGCTGAGCTCTCCTGTTTACATTGTCCAACCACTGCCAAAAGGCACTGCAGCACACACATGGCACCAAGGAATGAAAGGTAATGAGGAAGACAGGTTACTGACACAGAGCAATCCAGACTGCTTGAAAATGGAGAACAGAAGAAAAATTGCTCCCAAAATTGCAACATTCACCAACTAACTTATCTAGCTTGCTAGACAAAATAAAAACACAATTTGATCATAATTAACTCCTATTTACAAAAGCAGAAGAAAGTCAGTACCAAAATGATCAAAGAACAGTCAGGAAGTATGCAGTCAAGAAGGAAAGACTCACAAACTGGAATGCAGGCCTTTCTAAGTGGAGGCAAAATGCAGTTTTACCCAAGAATAATTAACTGTTGCAAGAAAACAAAATGCAATAAAATTCTTGTTATTCAGAGTCTTTACATTAATACTGCATCTTCCCAAAAAGTAATTCCAGTCTTTGATCTAAATTCTAGTTTTTTTGTTTAAATAACTAGAGGGAACCACCAAATTAAATGCTACATCTCCTACTACACACAAGATTAGGCTGATTGATCATCCTCTGTTCAGCTTCAAAATCTACGTGAAAACCTGGCAGAAAAGCCACAGCAGCTGTCAATCACCAAAACACTGTCAAATCTTTTGCTGTCAGCTGTTGACTGGGCTATGCTGACTAAATGAATGCATACAGAAGTAGTGTAAAAACAGTATCCACAGTGATTCAGATAAAAGTACCTCATAACTTCAAAAAGAGAGCCAAGTATTTGTCTTTCTGCATCACAGCTCAAATTACTAGGACAAATTGAATGTGACTGAAAACTGAAAAAAATTAACATGTGACAGAAATACTGATCCATGTATCTACCTAAAATCTGATGGTCTCCAATACTTGGTAACCCAAAATGAGGACATTTTTCTCAGTGCTAACACAAAATACCTATGACTGACTTACCTTCTGAATGAACTTCTCAACACTCTGTACAACATGCTTGTAGAACTGAAAAATAAAATAATATTTCAACAGAGAACAAAATCTGAAGATGCATGTTCAAGTCATGCAATATGGATAGTAAAACAAGAATTAGAAACTCTGGATGATTAGTCAGCAATCCAATACCTACAGAGCACGGTGTTTTCCTTAGAACACTTAACAGCATCTAAGAAAGCCAATTTCACTTTTTTTTGTCTTCTGAAGCTTTTTTATGCTGAATTTTTTTTTAATAGCATGCACTTACTTAGAGAGAACTAAGAGAATAATGTAATTGTTGCTTCAAAAACTTACAATTATTTAATTGTACACAACTGAATATGTCAGCCTAGTGTTACTAAGCATAGTGCTTGCCTGTAATTAATTTATTTTCCAAGTATGCACTTCAATAACCTAAAAACATGGGTACAGGAAGATCTTTTAACACCTAGTGAACACTTTTGCTTTTAAATTGGCCTGGTTTGTAGTTGGTTTTTGTTGCTGTTTTTTAATCTCTTGTATCTTCATAATGGTTCTATATCATCTCAGTGACTGCTCTAAACAATTAGATGTTATTGAAATTTTAGGAGTGGAAGCAGGATTTTCAAGTTAAATACATGATAAAACATTTTGATAAAGTCTAATTGTTTAATTACAGAAGTATTTACTGCCAACTACTACTTGTTTATGTTAAATGCAAGTATTTAGCATTTTCATTATACCGCATACACTAACATTTACATAGACTTCTCTTACTTAAGAAATCCAGTGAGTTTCACTCCTCTGTCAATCAGAAAAGTCTCTCTCCAAATTACCCAAAACACCAATATAGGTTTTATTATCTGAAAATGTATCTGCATTCTCAGAGGAATGTAGACTGAAAGAGAATAAGTTTGTTACTTTTTTCTTTTATCCTATCACCTTCTTCATCTCCAGTTTTCACTGAGTTTCCATTTGTTTTAATGCTTAACACTAATGCTATACTTCCTTCCATCATTTTTCAGAGCTGATTTCTGCAGCTCCATTGCCGTTTGGCAATTAGGCTTACTTTTTGTCAAAAAGTCTTTAATTAGCATATCAATGCTAAAACTTTAGAACAATTTGTACCTAAGCAACATAAATAATAAAATCTATGCACAACACCCATGAAAAGCTCTGCTAGGAATTTGTAAAAACGAAATAAACAATGTAATTGATCCAAAGGCACACATATCTTAGATATTTTTTTGTGGAGGGAGAGGGGAAAGGATATGGGGAATTGTAGTTGTATATTTTAGTTTTTTATTTATTCTGCAGTTCCCAGGTAATGTCACTATTTTCTTTTTAAACTGAGGAAAAAAAATAAAAATTTGTCTTTCACATCTGACAGAAGAGTCAAGTTAGTATAATTCTTTCTCACATATGACAACCAGCAAATGAAAGTCACACAACAAATTAAGCCTTCTGCTCCACTCCTGAATATCCCATCAGTATCACATTTGATTGTAACTTGGAAATTGCACAGACAACAAGGGAGCTGAAAAGTTCTAAGTAAGCTCTTCAAGGCATTCAGTTGCTTTGACACACACAATAAATGGAAAGGTAATCAAAAGAAATCAGTGAGTTCCTTACCTTTATAGCCTTGATTGCTGCCTTGGTGATCTGCGTCATTTTAGCTTTAGAAATGGGTGGCTTATAATCATTCAGCGAGTACAACTGCCAAACAAACAAACAAACAAACCCTCAGTAATTAAGAAATATGTTCTGCAGTTATACGCAGTATAAAAATACATTCTTTTTCCACAAGAAAATGCTGCTTTTTATTTCCATTGTATTTACAGTATATATTACACCAGAAAAGGTATCCCTGTTGAAGAAAAACTAAAAAGGCCCAATAAAATACAATCCAAGATCTAAAATGTTTAAAAGAGAACAAGTTTTTCTTTGCAATAGTCACTATATACATAGTTTTACTAGCACTAAATACAGTAGACACCTGCAGGTGAAGTTACAAAATAAATGCATATGATATGCAAATACAGTAGCTCTCATTAAGTTTTTCATTCTAGGGCAAAAAAATTTAAAAATACTTGACCACCTTTATGGAAGCATAACAGAAGCATAACCAGCTACTTCCTAAATTCACCATCATATGTCTGCTGAATCAAATCTTTTTTATTTTCCATTAAACAAAATGGAAAAAGTGCAAGATTTCCTTCATTCACTGTGTTAACTCAGAAGAATAATATATGAAAAGTAATACAAATGCTCTATCTAGAATTCAGCTGCGTTCTCAATTTTAAACACAGCTTTGTACCTTCATAAATATCTAACCATCAAAACAGCCACAGTACACAGGCAGCAGAGTTTTGCAACAATTTTCTCCCAGGATGCAGTAATAACTCTACTTGTTTTACTAGTACATACACCACATTGCAGAAGCAATCCAGCATGACAGATATTAATCAGAAATTTGCTACATAGTGAGAACTGTACATGAAGTAACTTCATAGCTATGACTGATAGGTGGCAAATGGAAACAACTCCTTCCTTCACACTGAGTCAGGACTCCATGTCCAGGGCTATTTATTTGCTGGGAAACCGTCTGATTATTCACAATATATTCCTTTGAACAAAATTATGCTCTTTTTTCCTTTAATCATAGGTGTTAACAGACATGGAACTGCCTAATATTTGCTGCTTGCATATATAAAAAGACCAAATAGAAAATGCCAAACGAGTTTTAAGGATATTACTGACTTAACTTAGATGGTATTTTTATTTACAACACAGATGTCTACAAGTATGTTAGGTCAAAAATTGAGCCGTAATACTAGAAATGGCCATCCATGGACAATTTTTTCTTTCTTCCTAAAGACAGAAAGAACTGGAGTTTTTCCATTAAAAACTCATTGAAACAGTAATGTAATTCAAAATTATTTACATTTAACGAAGTAAAATATAACAGGTGGAACAGACTAGACAATATTAAATATAGGTCATGCTCCCCAAATTGCTTATAATAATCTATCACTCTGAAGTTAACAAGTAGGTATTCTGTTGTATTTGAGTTTCCAACAGACAAGGATTTCTTCTCCCTACCAATATGAGATGTGTTTTCTACCCTTCCCATCATTACAAGTTTTAACTAACGCTTGTATAGCTGTCAAAAGACAAACTGAAAAAAACTGTTAGTCCAAACATAAGTATCTGTCTCCTCAGCTTGAATGGATTTCCATTAAAACAGTGAAATTATAACCAGTTCACAGCTAGACATCCACTTTTAAAACAACTGTTACTACCACTTTTAAATAACTGTTACTTCTTACTAATCCTAATTGCTGTTATTAGTGCATTGCACTAATGCAAAATATTCTTAATTACTTACATGCTTCTTAAAAAGCAATACTGTTCTAGAATTAAAATACATAAATGCTCTTCACAACCATTGGGAAAGGCAGAAAAGAGGCAGAAAATCAAGAATCTCCAGTCAGCAACTTCGAGTTACTCACAGGTGTTTTACTAGACAGACTGTGTGGGTCACTTATCTTGGCTACTGGTTTAGCTGGATGATATGCAACTACCGATAAAATACTTCTGCAGCCACTACAGAGCCAGAAACACTTTGCTTACATTCAGGCAGTAACTTAGCAGTGTCAGTTTGGGTATTCCTGGTCAGCACTCTCAAAGCCCAAAATACTAATAAAAGCAATTAACAGATATGTGAGCAAAAAAGAAATCAGCCTATCTTCAAGAAGCCACCTTGCCGATGTGGAAACAGTCCCAGAAGAGATAGAAACAGTAGCTTCTTCACCTATGACAAACACTGCTACAAGGACACAGAACCACTGACTCACGCAGGTATGCTGGGGCAACACCTGGCCAGTCCATCAGCTTCAAAACTATTAGGAAAGAGAAGTGGATGGAGCAGTTCAAAGCATTTAGAAAGCTACAACACAGTGCTGGGAAACACAGAAGACTCGCACACGACTGATTGTGAAGCATCAGCTGTGTACTGTCAGGTATCTTAGTACCACACATCCGGAATACAGCAAAAACCAAGAGGATAACATGGATTGTTCCTAGCATCCCATTACTTTATTCCAGGTATCAGAGAACCAAACTTAGCCTTAACAACAGATAATTCAACCTAGAAAAAGAAAAAATGGACGAAAAGAAACACCAAAATTAATAACATACTTCTGTAGAAGCAGGCTTTTTGAGGCAATGGATACACCTGTCCCATGTTTTAACAGTCACTTAAAGGAAAACACAAATCCTAAATTTAGTACTTGGAAGAAACCAAGGGAAAAAAAAAAAATTATTCTGAGTTGTTTTTCCTTTATTGTCTTTAAGAAGCTTTAATTTTTGTATAAATACATTTCATTTTGAAAAGTATATTAACTTGGAACACTGGTGATTTAGGTCTGTCAGTCCATGGCAGAAGTCTGAAGCAGATATTCTTCAAATCTAGTTAAAGCAAAATAACTACAACTTATTCATTATTTTAAAGTGTGAAAACAAAGAGTTAAAATACATTGATTTTAAAATTTGTGTTTATATTCTGGCTCTTTTCTTCCAGTATGCCCTGTTGTACAAATGCTTAGCCAAAAGAGTTTGCTATAATTATTTCCTGCTCATGCTTTTTTAAGGTGTTCAGGCTCATTGGCAGAAGATAAATGCTTGACTTCACATTTAAAAAAGCCTTTAAACAAACTAGGTTAAATGCTAACATGGCTAAATAGTAAATTCAGGTAAACTATCTTAAGTAAAATAGTACGTTTAAGAAAATAAGAATGGTGTCCAAAGAAGGCGAGGGGAGAAGTGACCATAAGCTCTGACTGGTAATGTAGATGTAAAAAATAAAGCAATCATGTTTGAAAAACAAATAGGACAATACATAAAAATCAGCCCTTTAAGAAGAGAGAAGGAATAGCAGATCTGTTACACTGCTCCTCCAGGACAAACAGCACATAAAGAGGACTCATAGGTGATAAAGCCCTACAGAAAAAGGACTGCCTCCTCTTTTTAGATCTACACAGGAAAAACTGTGGAAACTTTCCACAACAGAATCTCCCTTAAGTGTGCTCATAAGAAGGTAAAGAAAAGCTTACAATGTGAAAAACAATTATGTGCTAGAACAGAAATCAAGAATGAAAGACCTAGTAGCTGTGATGCATGAATTCCCACTTTAAACAGTTTCAGTCTTGTGGAGCTCTGAGAGATAGGAAAAGCAACATTCATTTCTGAAATGGGTTCAAGACGAGAATTAGGAAACAGCAAATCAGTTAGGCTCAATGTTTGTAACCAGAAAAATTTGTATAAATTATTTCAAAGAAAAGAATCAATGAGCAAACAATTCCATGCATCTGTTGTATGGAAAAGCCACATCTCAGTGTACTGTCTTTCTCTGAAAGACTCAATGAACATACTGATACAGCCCACCTGGACTACCAAAAGACATTTACTAAAGTTCCTTCACAAAATGCTACAAAGAAACTAAGCTCTTCTAAACAGGCCCTTGCACGACAAATAACCTGAACAATTACTCCATAAAGACAGCCAGCAAACAATTTGAATCAACAGTAGTTTTGTTTGTACTAGAAGGAAGTCCCACCGAGTACCACTCGTGAGCATGGAAGAGTAATAAAAAGGCAGACAAAGTAAGCATAAGTACACATGAAGTAGTGGACACTGGCACTAAAGCTTACTATTGTCATTCAGGAAAGGGATCTGCTGATACATGAGACATTTCTTTGAAAGCAACAACTCAACACTAAACCAGAAAAATCTCAGCAGTAAATCAAACAGATGGACTTTTAGAACCATAATATTATTTAGACAACTGTACTAACCTACATTGTGCACTCAACCTCTCAATATCCCTGGAATTTCTGCTCTTCCCTCTAGCTGGAGATGAAATCACTAGGGATAATGAAAATTATGGAGAAGCTTTCATATGAAGAACAAAGCTAAATATGACTCTTCAGTCCTCAAAGAGAATTACTAAGAGGATGGCAGATGTCAATACAATCTGAGTAGTGGAGATCAACTGGGAAGGATGGGACTGGGGGAACACACCAAATGAGATGAACACAGAGGGAGCGACAGCCAGGCTGGTGGATGTGGCTTCAAACTGCCCAGTGTGGTTTTCCTTAGCTAAGAGGGCAGCTCTGGCAATCCTGAGAGGGACACAACTCACTCATGAACTGCTGTCACTGACTTGCTAAGTCTGTGCCCAGATACCATAATGAAACACACCCACTCTTTTAAATAACTGTATAAAATACAGTTAGATATCTGAATGCTGGTATAAAATACAGCTCTCAGTTTAAAAGGCTTTATTCAAATGAAGTGTGAGCCTTATCACATCAGCCAGCTGCATTTTTTCCAAAACAGTGATAGTGTTTCATTTAAGAGGATCAAAAGTGAAACGTTGTAATCTTCAACTGGCAGACAAAACCACAAAGTTTCTGAGGTTTTGAAGCAGATCAGTCACATTTGCAATACAAGCTGGAAGAAAGTAAAGAAACAGACACACAAAGCATTATGAAACTTCAGAAAACATGCTTTACAGATGAGCTACCGTATGATTCTTTGAATTATGAAGAAAATCTGCCTAATTCCACTCACTAGGCATTTACCTGCTTCTCTGGATAAACATCGACTCATACAAAACACTTGCCCAAAAAGATGAAAGTTGATCAGTTGATCAGATTAGATGCTTTAAGCATCTAATCACTTTATAGATATCTCACCACCATAAAAAACAGTCTTCTCTAATTATTTTCCTAAGTTCACAGTTGGAAGGACTTGCATAATGAAAATATTTGTATAATTTTTTAAGTGAAAAACCAGTAAGTACAGAAACTTGCAGTTGAAATCTGAGGCACTGCTGTCGTGAGCACCAAAGTTCAGTGTCTCTTTTTTTAAAATGTACACTAAGAGAATAAAAATTTCTCTCTGAACGCTGCATATCTGATATTGGAAGTGACAGACCTGCATGACCAACAGAAGGATGTGCTTCACTTGGTTTGAATGTCTGAAGCCACCGGAGATGGGTATCACAGGTAGCAGAATAAGGAGTAGTTAAACTCAGAACTCACCAGGTTAAGTACGTAGATGTTAATATTGGTGTACTTGAGGGATAAGATGAATTTTTACTTTTGATGTATATAAGAAACCCTGTATTATGAGGAAGGTGTACTTGTTTCGTGGGAGTCCACCAAGCACCCAGCTTTGCACAAACCTGAAATGAACAATGTCTCCTTCCTAAACGTAATCTCTTTGTCTGAGTTTCAGAAGCTAACTGAAAAGGGTAACACACCAATCACCAGTTGATTACAAACATATAAAAAGCTAATTAAAAAGCTACCTCACATGTTGCCAGATCAATTTATTTTTTCCCATTCATTTAGTAATTAATTTTGCACCAGAAACTAAAAAGAATTTGTTAATATAAACAAAGGTAATATTAATCTCCCAGCTATTGTAGTATCTAAGGGGGAGAAACCAGTCTACCAGTATTTGTCTGGAAAGGAGCACTGCTGCCAAGAGCTATGTATTCACCAGTGATTCTGACACAAAGGCTCTCCGCAGCAAAGTCACTCCAACATACAAACAACACCAGTGAGAATGCCACTTTGGTAAGACCAACTGACTTGAATAAATTGAAAGGTTAAACATTGATAAAATATAAACATCCATTTCAAAACTATACAAAGCTTTGTTTTGTACTGTCCATTCTTGAACTATGGCACATTACTCAGAAAACTAAAGGTAAGACATTCCATTCCCTCTCTAAAGGTAGACACACACAAAATTTACTGAGCCACAAAAAGAAACTGCGTGTGTAATGCTAAAGGAAACAAAATTAATGACTTCCAAATAACACAAATGTTAAGAAGGAATAAAAACTAAACTTGTACAGAATTCGATGGGGGGGGGAAGGGGCAGAACTGCAACACAAGTGGGGACAAGTCACAAGGAGTCTGACTATTGGTAAAAGAAACAATTTCTACATTGGAATGATGGCTAAGTTTTTGAAAAAACAAGTTAAATAATCAAATCAGAAAGAACATTAAATGCAGGCTTCCCATATGACCTTTGGGGAATAATCTTATTTTCCTCTGTGAGAAAAAGCACAGCAAAAGTAAATACTTTCAAGTTGCTGTAAAAAGTGCCAGTGATTTTGCAACTCAGGAAACTCCACAGTAGCACACATTTGATTGCAACGTCAATCAAAATGTAATGTACTGACAATTTATTCTAGAAAGCTGTGGACAAGACTCTTAAACTGCCTATCTCAAGTATTTTAGATAACCAACCATGCTCAGCTCCAAACAAACAATACTGGAAACTACAAGTGAACACTAATCTTCCCAATCCATTTATATCTAAAAAGAACACCAGATCAATGTGCAGTGCACTTGTATGGGAGGAAGTTTTTTTTACTGTTTTCCTGTATGACAATTCCATGCAGCCATGCCCTACACACACCCCCATTTTGATAATTAGGTGGGTGAGAATCAATAAACCTTGGATAGAAGTATCCATGTTTGATTAAACACTGAATATAAATCACAGAAAACCTTTAGAGGGAAGACTGGAATCTGAACGGCACTTCAGAGACAAAATGAGTCCACAAAGATACTCTTAATCACCAAAGCCTAATCTGTCTCAATGAAAGCAACTCCCAGGATAATGATCTTGGAAAGTAAGAATCAGATGCCACCTACCGCTTATTAGATAGCACTGAAAACCTTCAAGATTACCAAACTAACAGGTAATTTCAAGGGTGGATTTTTGTTTTGTTTTTGTAAGGCTAAACCTCATTACTATCTAAATTGTAAAAATAAATTTTGCTAATTTATAATTTCTTATCCTAACTAAAATGTACAGAAACGTAACAGTGAGGCAGAGAGGGTCAAACATGCATCACTTCTCCATACTATTAATAATTCCTCCCCATGTCTCTCTAGTAGGATGTAGAGCAGCTAACCAAATCACCTAGAAATAATGACTCAAAAAGCATGGATATCCAATTGTGCTTCACTCCTCCAATTTAGCCTTGTGTCGCAACAAAACATCAATCAGCACGACTCACTAGCACAGCAAGGTGAAAAACGCCAGTGTGGCAGCTTATACTGTTATCAAAGTCTATTGATTACCAGGAAAAAAGTTGGTAAGTTCTCAGTGGAGGACTTGAGACACAGAGTCTCAGGTGTGCTCATGTGATTCTGACTCAGAATTCCCTGGTGAGAAGACGACCCTCTCACCATGTAGATATCAAATAGATATCAGATTCCTTTTCCAGTTCCTCCAGAATTACCTGAAATTGCATATGCACTTCCTTTTTAATTTACCCTCATCATCCAAAGCCTTACCAAGTCTTGGGATGTTCTTGTCAAACTTAACCCAGCCCTAGTCAGCTCTGCCATTTCAAGCGTCTGAGAAGAGCAGGAAGTTTGATAACAGAGACCTTTAAATTGTTCCAAACTCCCTGTCTTAATCACAGAGCAGCCACTTCACCCAGAAGTGATGGTTACTATCAGGACTGCTCATCTCTCTCCCTTTCTGGTTCCCTCTTTTTAAATAAGTTTTATTTCTATCCTCTTGTTAGCTTATTTTTACCTCCTCTTTCTTCAGTTTTTTTCTCGTGCGCTTTTTCTCTCCTTACTTCTCCTTTGTGCAACAGCAAGGTAAAAAAGTATGTTTTCTGTTCTTACCTTGGTTACAAAAAAGAAAAGAAAAAGCCTTAAGAGTAATTGTTTTGTATCATATCCCAAACCAAGCATTTCTTCAATACCACTATCCACATGGAAGTCAATCAATATTATAGGGAAGTAGATGGGATATTGTCCCCACATGGATTTTGTGCGGATTTGTTGGACAACGGCGAGGTGTCATTTCCTCACGCACCTTCTTCAGAATTAACAAGTTCCAAATGCATCAAGTTACATATATTTACTATAGAAATGTACATTGACGTATCTTATCCAGGAAAAGACCAGGCTGAAAAATTAAGACAATTACAGTCCCAATTTTTTATTTTCCTATATTTGATAAAATAATGTAATGATTTGTACTGCAAAAAGCAATGATACTGAGAGCCAAGAAACTACATAAAAGGCAATATTCCAGTGTACACAAAAGTTAGGCTTAACAGCATTATTAATACTCCCCTTCCCTAGCACAATTTTAAATAAACTAAGTACTGTTTCCAAACTTTGGGGAAAAATATGTGCTTGCTCAAAGACTTAATGAGCTATATAACTTCTACATTGAGAACGGGGAGAAAGGAAAAAAATCAGGTAGATGCTATTGATAAAGTATTAAATTTCTGCTCTGTATTTTTTCTTTAATTCTGTGGTCTTGAAGAGGATTACTGAAAGTCTGGGAATTCATCAGCATATTTCAAATTTTGATTTTTCACTAACACAACCAAGATCTTTTTAATTAGGAGTGCAACTCAGAAAATGCTTTAAAAGTTAATTCTATTGTAAATATCTGCAAAAAGTGAACTCCATCGCAAACAGCTGTAATTTAGAAGGCAATATACCACACAGTGCTAAGCTACAGTTTAATGTTTCTCAAGTATGCACATGAACTACATCCTCTGTGAACAGCCCAGTTACTACATCTCCATGGAAGGCAATGGCATACAACAATTCTAAAAAGCCCAGCACTTAATTCCATGATCTTTCACAACTCTTATTCAACAGGCAAGACAACCAGCTTTTTCCCTACCAAAATTGTGCATAAAATTAGAAGAAAGTACTAACTTCATTTAAATACAGCTTCAGAAGTAACATATCCTTTTTTCACATCTCTGGCCACATCTTCAAAACACAAGAGTGGCTAGGAAATAGTATTTCATATAAGACTAATTTTGCCACTAGAAGGCTGGAAAGCTATGAACACCTCTGGTCTAATGTGATCCAAAGAAACATAATTCATATAGATTAATTCCTGTTTCAGCAGCTAAGGGGATAAACATTTTTATACTGATACTTTAGGACTCAGACCAATCTCGTAAGTATAAGCTTATGGCCAGATGGGGTGACAGGGATATCAACTACACGTATCTCAACAAGTATTTTTGCAGTTTTGTCTGGCTGCTACCAGGACACAACACTAACCAGACAGTGTACAAAATAATAATAAATGTCTGCAATGTCAATGTGCAAGAGACAAAATAAATACTTACAAATTAAGCTTAATACATATTCCCTTAGCAATTTAGGTTAATTTCTTTCACCTTTCAATAGCATTAAGATACATCATATCTAATCATAAACACAGAAATAGTCACCAAATTGCTTACCAAATTTTTATATCACCACACTGCAAAGAACAAGAAAAAAGTATTGTCAGCTATTGCTATTTAAAAAAAAAAAAAAAAAAAAAGGTAGAATCAACGTATTCCTATTATGTTGCATTTCACAAAATTTCCTGAAATTTAAGACTTTTCCTTGCTGCTGACTAGGACCTACAAGTGAGAACTGTTATTAGCACACTGTTGCTCTTTGCATTATACAGAAATGTTAAAATATATACCAAAGATATGTGTGCTGCATGCCCAGAATGGCAGAAGTTCCATTCTGCATCAGGTATTTCAGTTTGGAGGGAGAACTATGAAAAGTTCTTCCAGTAATCAACCAAGACAATACGACTTGCTGAAATCCAACATGAAAAAAAATCTCAGAACAAGAGAAAGTTGCATCTCAATGGCAACTTTCTTACTACAACTGTTTTCAAACGCTTCAAGTGCATGACATGTGGTTTAAATTAACAAACATTACATAATAGTGAATATGCTCGACATTCCAGTGTTGTCCTTTTACTGTTGCACTTAATTGACTTATAAAATACATAAAAGCAACCATAGAACACTCACATGAAAAACCCTCTATATGTCAGTTGTATTATACACAACCCTTTACATGTTTACATTTAAAGAGGACTTTTGAATATTCACCTTGAGTGTATAAGTAATTAAGTTAAATGAGATGCAACAGTAATACAGCAGCCTCTCCAGCCCATCAAATTTCAGTGCATGAAGAAGTCAGGTGTTATCATCACTGGCTTTCCTCAGTCCTTCTCCTACCTCCTTCATTTTGAGGAAGCACAATTATAACTTTCAGATTTACTGAACCTGAACAATTTGAGAGGGAGTGACAAAATTCCATTTTAATTTTCATATATTTGAACAAAAAGGCATATTATCGCCTATTTACAACTTCATCTAAACCGTCTCCATTAGTGCTTTCAAATAAAGTTCTGTTGGTACACCCTGCTTTATACAAATAGACTATGAATGTAAAATTGGATTTTAAAGAAAACACCTGGATTCAACTCTAATATCCTGAAAACTGAACTAAACATTTGTTTTGTAGTTGCATGGAATAGCGCCTAGAACATAATTCACTTGCTCCTGGCCCTTTGGAAGTCATAAAATACAATTCCCATTTTTCTCTTCATAAGAACTTAGGATGTTTACTGTGTGGGAACAAGATGCTTAGAAAATTCTAAATGGACTGCATAAAATAGCTAGGCAAGACCGAGTGCTTTACAATGTCCAAAGTCCCTAATACAGAAAGGAAAGATTGATCAAAAAGTTCAGATTATCTTTGAAAGCATATTACTTAAAAAACAGGGAATACCACAGGGTTAGTACACTTTCTGCAATTTTCTCATTGTTCCTGCCATATGGCTAATTTCCATAATTAACATATTATCATTATTTTATAGCTAATTCTAGATCACCAACAAGAAAATCAATCAGCTTCACGCAGAGTGTCAGTCTCTGTAGGTTTCCAGACACAAGCTTTTAGGCTGCCCACACTGGAGAAGTGCCTTTTGTTCTTGTTGCAACACACTGGTTTGGCAAGGTGTGGCACACTATGGAGTTAAATGCCTTAGAGAAGTCTAAATACAATCACACCTCTACAATTGTGAGCTATAAAATACAGGGACACCTCCTAAACATTATGAAAATCAAAGACTCCCACATTTTCTCTGCCGCAACAAAAGCTGTCCTTGATCATACTGATTTCAGAATGTTTTCTCCTTAGATATGGCTTTAAATCCCTTGCATTCCGAAAGAAACTTCATGATTCATGGATTATAGTGGTTTGGATTTCTCCAACTAATACATATGTTCCTTCTTCCCTAGGAAGTTTTCTACTTCGCTTTCCTGAAAATTAAAAAGCTGTGGCTACTTCTGAGTATCTGGTAAGCAAGCTATGAAGACCAACATGTTATCTGAAGCTGTAATTCAGAGCAGGTTCAGAGAATAACCTATTCCTTTCCACAAGAAACAGCTCAGTTTGGCTAATATGTATAGAAAATCCACTATTCAGCTTGATCAGATCTTTCCACAGGCTTCCAACAATCTGGTGATTATATTCAAAGCTCTGAAAAATCCAAAGACATATAGAAGTATGACTTTTTCTCTTTTTAAAACTGTAATCACATCAGAATCAAAGTATCACAATTGTATTTTTATCTATGGCATTAATTCCTAAATTATCTGCCAAGAGACCTCCATAAAGTCATGTCATGAAGCCAAGGTTTTTTTAAACCAACAGTTTAAGTAGCAATTTACCGTATTTTGTACTTCTTTAAAGAAAAAATAAGCTACAGAGTAAGACCAATGGAAAGCAAAGGATGTGCATAATTAATTCTACTTCAGTTTTTGAATGCAACTGATACATACTAAACGCAGAAAACAACAACAACAAAAAAAAAAATAACACCAAGGAAGCCCTTAACACTCAACTCCAGATGTGTATATGGAAACACTAAACCCTAGGCCAGACAACACAAGATGTATCTTCTGAAATATCTTTCCCAAAAAGGCATGCTGTATCAATTATAAATTCCAATTCAGACATGTAAGACAGCTGTTCACTGCCTTGCATAAAACACCTTGTGCAGCTGTCATCAGTGTATGTAAAAGAGTATTTACTCCAATCTTTCAAAACTGATACTACTGACAGAACTTCACAACAAACAAGCTCAAGAATACCTAAATACGTGTCCCCAATCTCCCAGCTGTTGCTACCCTACATGGTTTTACTGATAAGCCACCATCCACTCCAAACCACTGTTCCTTGCTACTACTGCCTCTTGGATTTCAGCTCTGCCCATCTGCTTTTAAACACCTTATTTTATGCCCTCATTGTAACCAGGAATCAGAGCACTCTCACAAATCATCAACAGCAAACTCAGTAACAAAGGTGTAAAGTTCTACCTTTCACATCTGTATTTTATATTAAACATGTTCATTTTATTTGTGAATGTCAAAGCATCAGAAAAATGCCCATCAGCTACCTGCTTGTATAATCACAAAGCTAGAAGAAATTATAGCAATACAATATTACTCATTTGGAACTTAAAACAAACAAACCTCACAGAATCAAAACTGTAGCTAGGAAAACCAGGTGAGCTCTGTAGGCAAACTCTTGAAAAAAAAAAGTGGAAGAAAACTATCATGTTTTGTTCAAATGGTAGCTCACTTACCAAAAGCAGTAACAGCTCAAAGAGCAGGCTATTATAAGAAACACGTATACGTGGTGGGGATGAATCTAACAGAGGGTCATGGTGGCAATGCACTCATTTCCTCTTACTTCCTCCAAATTTTAACAATTCTTTTTAAAATTCTATTACTAAAAGATGTCTCCTGGTTAGTACAACTGCCAAGGACAGATGAAGACAAAAGCTAGCTCAGCAGTAGCTGAAGATCCCCATCTTCTCTGAAAGAACACATACTCCGCAGTGTAGAAGCACCTGCTGAATAAAGCTAATACATTTACCTAGGTGACTGCTGCTGCTGTCAGTGCTTCCAGAGAAATCCTGCAGGAAAGTACCTCCAAAGAAGCATAGAAATTGAAGGAAAAAAATGCACAAGAAATTAATGAAAAGTTCTGATACAGGAACAAGGACTAATACTGTTTATTAAATTCAAAGCCAAGCTGGCTGAACTCACATGAACAATTAAGCACCATTGTCCCAGGCCTCACAATGGAGTTACACCAGCAGTTGCTGTAGCCAGGAACAGAGGCTCTAATCCAGGCTGAATCAGGCACTAGGGAAAAATGTCTTGATGGCTGCCCAGAGGTAGAATAATGGACCAGTTCCACAGACAAGAGAAGTGTGGGCCTCTTACCAAGTGAAAAAAAATCCTCATGAAAGTAATGAAGTGTCTAGATCGTATTTTAAGATTTGCTTTATCAAATACAGAAAAAAACATTCTGAAAAAAAGTAAGAAAGCCATTTGGATTACTAGACTCCACTAAAACAACTGCCACAGGAAAAGAGATTGCTGATGGCAAACTCAAATAAGAATCAAGATAATTTCAAGTACTTTTCCAAATATTGTAGCCCTAAGTATGGTCTTAGCAAACAGGTGAAAATCAAAGCATCTGAAGTCATGAGAGTTCAGAATTGCATTTGTTTTAAACTACAAAATGGTTCACTGCTCTCTAAATGAGTAGCAAGCAGGATCGATGCTCATAGTACTCAGTTACAACTTCAGGGTTATCAGAATCAAGAGAAGTCAAGATTCTGTGGCTGGCAAAAGTCTAAGGTCAGATCAGTCTTTGAAAATGTGATACTAAAACTGTAAATACTTATTCAGCACACAGGGAGACATTTAATCGGGTGAACATCAATTTAATATTTACTGTATCTTAGAGAGAAAAGGCCTTTCTTTCCCTCTGCCCTTTTAAACATAAAGCAAATAGCTGAGAGTCAGCAAAGTTCAACTCTTGCTGGGACACAACAGAGAGAAGTATTTACATTTCACTGATACTGCTCTTAATGTTTCTGACAGCAAAAGTGAAATTAACAAATTATTATATATTTTGCTGTACCTTAAGGGAATTCATACAGTTTATAAAGATTAAGGTGTTTTTTTTCTCTGAGGATAATTGTATTTTGCTATAAAGCAAAAAAAAACAAACAACAAAACTGAAGACCTTTTTCACATCCACCCCGCAGACTGAGACAACTTTCCAGATGTATGTGTGTCCACTTGCACACATATGTTCAACTTCTGAAAAATAAGGAATAGAGGTGAGCCAAAAGCTTTCATCCCAATTTGCTACAGCAAAATTTACAAATCCCAGACCGTAAGTGTGGTATCAGATAAACAAAAAAGAATAAAGCTTTAAATATATCATAGTTTCAGAATCCTTCAAAACAGCAGAGGATATGAAATGCAGTTGCACTTTTTTAAGACTGATAAAATATCAGTGAGAGAGAAGAGGAAACAGACAAGTTTTCTCATTTTCTCAGCAGCTAGAAAAAAGCTCTGCAGATGTTTCAGGTGCTTCAGCCAATATGAAATATACAGCAGAATCTAAGAAAAATATCTTGCAAGGGAGCTGCCTACACGCCTTTGCATGTTCCCTTGTATGTCACTGCTACTATTCCTACTTGCACTAATAAAAGCCCTGGCTTCTCGTTTCCAACAGCATGTTTTTTCCCCACTCTCCCCAACTACTCAGCATTAGCCTCTATTTAGCATCTTCATGAGGAACATAATTTAGCTTTTTTTTTATTATTATTCTTTTGTAAAAAAAGCCACCTTGGTGACTTAGAATACGCCATTTAAATAAAGTAATCTAAACCAGAGTATTTTGTGCTTTTGTGCACCTATACTCCAATGCTCAGTAATTAAAATGTGGGTAATTTCCAAGGATCACATTTCTGAAGTTCCAGTTGATGAAAATGTTACCCACCACCACTTAAAACATACCTTCTAAAGAAACATCATGGTAAAGGTGACATACAGACAAGGAAGTGCAAATAGAGTATATAGACAACAGTATTGCCAGTAAATGTTAAGTGACTAGTCTGTCCCTACCACTGACAAATTATGACCAGCTAATCCAAAAGGAGCAATGATCACTTTACGTATCACTTCATGTTATCTTGTGTGGCACTCACAACCATTCTGCACACCAAAAGCTCACTGTGACTCCCCTTTACGATTAGCTATGCAAGGACAACCCTCTCCATTGCTAGTAACTGCTGAACCCCAGCAGTGAAATGCTGTGGAAGCTTTAATTGTGACTCTCTCTCCCTAGGAGACATTTAGATTAACAAGAGGAAGGCTAAAGGAATACACATCACTCCAAGCAAACTGTAATCACTACCTTAATATTACAGTGCTCTATGTGCATCCTCACCTTGAAACACTTTAAGATGGAGCATATTCCACATCTCCATGGCACTGAGTTTTCCATTCAGTTCCCTTGTATATGAAAACATAAGCACCCAATCATACAGACAAAAGGAATTAAAATTGTATACAAAACATGCTCGAACGAACATGGCATTTCTGAAAGGAATCAGAAGACACATGACTTTCTTGTTCCTGGGCTCCAAGGAAGAAACTTTGTCTTACTCTTTTTTGTTTTTTTTACTATACAATTGCCCTTTTCACAACTGCCTCTCCAATATCAGAATATATTGTTTTGCTTGAAAAATAAAAAGCCTGTATTTTTTCCACGACGTTTCAGCTCAAATTCATAGCACTGGATGCTAAAAACTATCATTCCCTGGATTCAACAATGTACATTCTACATCTGAAATCTCTAGGTATGCTTCCAGAATTTTTTAAGCTATCAAAATGCCCTAGAGTAGGTTTTGCTAACTGCCCAAATGGCTGCAGTTCAAAACTGCAGGTGTCAGTCTCAGCAACTTACAAAATACAAGTATTTTTCAACAATTTGACCAATCAATGTTCATCTCATGCATGAGATAGTTTTTGTTTTGTTTTTAAATAAAGGGAGTGCAAAAAGCCCCCCAAAAAACAGTAAGGGCAACATAACGGACAGCAAGACTCAACCAGTACATGAAGAGATGTGTGCCTGTGTCTGGGAAACTGAATTACTATAAATGCTATGTTTAATTCAACTAGATCAGGGAATTGCTATTGTAGTTTTTAAAGAAAGAACCATCTAAGCTTAATTTGCCCTTTAAAACTTAAATAAATGTCCTTTCAAGTTTACTCTTATTCATTACTTACAGAAGTCATGGCAATACTTACAGCCAACATGACTAAACAAATTATTACTTCAAATAACCAGTTTGCATTGTACTTAATCTGTGAACTCCATTTCCCCTAAAACACATTCCAGTCCTACGACCATTTCTGTGACAGTAAAACTATTTATACTTATCCTACAGATTCATATATCAAAATAAATTTTAAAAGAATTAAGTGTTTCAGAATTAAAGCATTCATTGGTCTCCTTTTTCACTTGTCTGCACACAGTCTTCACATCACAAAGTGAAAAAAAACTTCAAAATACTAAGGTTGCCACTGCAAAAAAGGACAAGTATTGCAAGAGAACTGGAGAGTATAGCACACAAAAACCAACTTCAGGTACAGCACCTGAAACCAATGTGAGAACGGCTAGATCTGAAACCGACAGCAAGACTTTAACACTGAGCTGACTATATAACAAATACCAGTTTTTAATTGTATAAGTCTGCAATAAAAACATTACCATCTGAGTCCTGGAACTGTGACGGTATGCCTGCTTGCCTCTAGTCCACTTCAATTTCTTTTTCACAAAATACATTTTATAGAACATATAAAGAATTCGAAACATTTCAGTTATTTTCTTCTGTCAAGTTCTTGATTTCGATGTTGTGTTCTTCAGAAAAAAACACTCAGGGCCTGTACTGAGACCTAGAGGAAAATGATTCTGCAATGGTTAGCTTTCATTATGTCAACTGTTGCTAATGACAAGCTGTGTGGTATAAAACACTGCCAGTTACATCCATGGTATATTAAGTCCAATGTGTAACACTCTGTTTTTCACTTGCCAAGCAGTTTCAACCAAATGGTAAAACATAAACCATTAAATGAAAACAACACTGAGCATGTTTTATTTAGAAGTGTGATTATTTATCATCTTTAAATTTATCTTTCCCAAGACTTTAAATGTTAGGGCTAATTTTATATATATATGATTACATACAGCACTGACAATGCCATGCATCATCACTAGACATTCAACAGCTTTCCACAACAGCTGGCACGACTTCCAACAGTCGGAGTTCAAATAAACCCAAGATATTTCTTTCCAATCAAATTAATGACAACCCTATGCTGATCACTCCTATTCTGTCATTTACGGTAGTTATAATACAAGATACTGCTCAGCTCACATACACATTTAGAGTAAGCTATACTACCTAGATGGAGAGCTGCCTTTATTTTAGCTTCATTGCAGAATCCAAACACAGCTTCTTTAAAAACAAACAGACAAAAACAAACCCCCAATCCAGGAAGTACCTAACCTGCAGAAAAGTGTTTAAATGTATTTGAAATGTTCTTTCCAAAGTGTCATCTGGATTTCACCAGTAAGTTAAATCAACGGTTACAAGATTATTAACTGAATGCAAACTGTATTAAGTAAAGAATGGTAAAAGTTTTTGTACAACTTTGTCTATCCCATCTGCTGCTAAATTTAATTTACATCTAATTTAAGCCAAAAACCTCAAGAACAGAACTCTGATGTGATTTCTGAATATATAACATGACTTTAGAACACAACAGAAACAAATAAAAGGATTTTCAGAAGTCAAGTACTAGTATTTTTTAAGTTAATCAAAAGCATTTAGGTATAACACAATCTGTGGACTCAGACACTTCAGCACGCTAAATATTTATTAATCATTTCACAGTTCTAAAATGCAAACTGTGTATAGGTCAGTTAGACCAGAGACAATGATGGACAGTCAAGTTCTGAACTGGGTACAGAGATATTAGGAGTGGCTAGCAGCGACACTAAGGTTTCCACAAAGGTAGCAAGCCTCATGTTATTTTCTTCCAGGATCAGGGATTTAGTGATAGCATCCTCAAACTCTTTCTATCAGCATAGCCCAGCATTCAAATACAGAGAAACAGGTTAAGACAAAACTGAAAGGGAAGTCATAAAAACAAGCCTATTCATAGATGCTGTCTATTTATACCGTAGGAGATAAGTTGACTAAAATGTTATTACCTGATCTTCTGCATTTTCTTTTCTGACAACCCAAAGTCTACTGTTTTTCAAGCATTTAGAAGATTTAAGGCATATTCTAAAGTTCTCCTCTTCAATATAGTTATTGTCTTAAGTCTTCAGAGTTAATTATTTTACAGTACTTATACCTGAGTGCTCAGCAAGTCAGAGTTCATTTCACAATATGAAAGTAAAAACTTGAGCTCATACTAATACATATAAACAAACAAACAAACAAGCTCTAATCTGTTTATGTTGTTCTGTTCTTGTAACTAGCCTCTTCCTTACTTAACAATACCACACATAAGCCAATAAATAATAAAACAGGGGAAAAGATTTTGTATTTTATTTTTTTCTAGTGGCCACAATATGATTTCACAGAATCCGTATCACATATAGCACACCTAGAACTGCTCACGAGTTACAGTGTTCACCTTCTCCTGAGCTCATGTAAAGTATCTGCCCATTTTAAAAACCTCTCTTACCGTGTCTTGTAGAAACAACATGGTTGGCATATTGTTCCACTGCAAATCAAATTAACATTTAAACCAGCATTGTATGACTTAAAACTCTACTACATCCCCAGTGGGGGTAGCAAGAGGGCAACTTGAAGAAGCAATACATGAGAAGTCTGTAGAAGGATACACTGTAACCACAGCCGATACTTTCGACGGTTAATATAAATAAAAAGATATTTTAAGACGTGTTACTTCCTAGTAAGAAAATACGTATTTATTTCCCTTGCTCTTGCATTGCCTTCAAAATCTAAACTCAGTAGATTCTACGAGTCTATGATCTAAACGATACAAACTCTTGCAATGAAGAGGAATAACGCAGAGTTGCCACAAGAACTATCTTGCAATAAAATAAACATTAACTACCGGCACAAAAGGGAAGCCCAGTGCCATATCAATACCTGAGCCTGTAAGCATGTATGTGTGGGTGCCGCAGCCCATTCAGCACTGTGCTTTGGTGCACGACTTGAGCACTGGGTAGCACGCAGGGAACGTCTACTTCTGACCACTGTGAATATAATTCTCAAAAACAGCGACGAGTCTCCAGGCCTTTGTACTCCTATTCTCAGATTTAAAACGCAGCTCCACGAGGTGTTAAAAGTGTGCGCTGGCGGGGTGCGCGCACACATTTAACCAGCGAGGAAGAAGAAGGTGGCAGAAGAGGTGAGGGACGCGAGGGAGGGCACCGACCCCGCGCCTGGCGATCGGGGAAACCCCCCCCGCCGCCCGGCGCAGCCTCCTCCGGCCGCTGCGTGAAGTTGGCCGGGCATCACCCGCCCCACCGCACGCCAGGCGCAAGGAAGAGGCCTCCTCCACCTCGGCCTTCTCCCGCTCCCCCCAGCCCGCCGCCGGAACTGTTCTTCCCCCTTCAGTCTCCCCCAGCCCGCCGGAGGAAGGAGGAGTGCGATGGGGGGGGGGGGGGGGGGTGTCTCTATTACCCTCTCCCCCCCTTCCCGTTTCCTAGGGACGGCGACCACGGCCCGCTCCCGCCCAACCCGGGAGCAAGTCCCCGGGCCCCGGGGCTGCTGGGGGGGAGCGCTCCCCCGCTCCCGGCACCCCCCACCCAGGGCCCCCGGTTCCCGCCCCCTCCCCGCGGGCGAAGCGCGCGCAGCGGGAGGGGGCAGCGAAGGCGCGGGGCCCCGGGGCCCCGCCCGCTCCCCGATCCCGAGGGGAAGGAGCGGGGAGGGGGGTTACACACCTCGCTGTTAAAGGCTTTCACGGCCTCCATGTCGCGGCCGAGGCGGGAGCCGGACGGCTTCTCTCCGCTGATGGCGGCCGGGCCAGGCCGCGGCCGGGAGGGGGGTTAGTCTCTGTTCTGTGTGCGTGTGCGCCTCGCTCAGGGGCCGCGGGGCCTTCTCGCCATGGCGGGTGGCGCAGGGGGCGGGCGCGAAGATACGCGGGCCCCCCCCTCCCCGAGTTTCCGTCTCCTCCTGGCAGCGCGCGGCCTCCTCGCCCCGCTTCCCGCCCGGCGACGCCGACGTCCCCTCCCCCGCTCGGCTCCGCTCGGCCGCGGCGGCAGGAGATGGAGGAACAAGGCGCAGCGGCTGCGGCGCGGGCGCCAATATGGCGGACACACGGCGGCCCCTCGCAGCGCAGCTCCGAGAGGGGCGCAGGCGGCGACAGCGCCCCCTGCCGGGCAGCGCCCGCCCGCGCCACAGAGGCGCTGCCGGGATGGCGGCCGCCCCGCCCGCCCCTTGTCGCCGCCTCCTCCTCCTCCGCGCCCGCCCCGGCCCGGGGCCCGCCCCGGCCCTGCGAGCCCGCGGGGCGGGAAGCGCTACGGGAACGGGGTGGTGAAGGGCCGAGATGTTGCCTCGCCGGGGCCAAGTCCAGACGCTCTCGGGACGCGCCGGTTTTGTGTTTCTAGCTGAAGGCAGGAGCCCCGGAGGGAGGCGACCATTCGCCTCCTTCCAGGTTGCCCGCGGGAGCCGCCCCGGCCAGCAGGGCCCGCCGGGGAAAGCGGGAACGGCGCGCAGGTGTGAAGAAAAACGGCAGGAAAAAGAATCGGCGGGACATAGAAGGGCATAAAAATAATTTTTTTTAAAAAAATAAAGACAAGGAAGTAGCGAAGTGTTATTTATCAAGGGGAGAAAAACAACAAGATTGTAAATCGATCACAAGTCCCAGGGAGTGCACTTACTACATCAATGTAACTTGACAATCTGACACCAAAATGTCTCCAAATCCAGCAGCAGGCATTAAGGCATTACTGCTTCATTACCTAGGGCATATTCCTGGGTTAAGTTTTTGCCGGGATGCACTTCAGGAAGAGAAAGGAGGCTACCTGCATCCCTGAGCACCGTGCCCACCAGGCAGGGCACCTGAAGCACCAGCCCCTCACTCAGCTGGGAAATCCCAGCAGGAGCAGCTGCATCAAACAGGGAAGACTTGCTTCCAGGGCATAGATTTTCATTCCCTCAAACAAAAAGGCTGCTGTGTGACTCACCTTGTCAGGCAGAGCCTCAAGGAACTCAGAAGCATTGAGGATGAACCCTTGGGTTTGTCTTTAGCTGCTATTTTTCCAGAGCATGGCTACGGTTCTTTGAACTCTACCAACACAGCAGAGAGATGACAGCATGAATTAGGCTCCTATCCAAAGAACATTTCATTGTCTTCTGGTCAAGACTCCAGACTGCACTCTGGGTAGACTGTACCTGTACCCTCCTGCCTTCACAGGCACCCCTCAGACCAGAGCCACAAGGGCTTTTCATGGACAGTGAATGCTCCTACTATGGGCCAGAGGCAGAGACTTCCAAACTGAAGCAGGTTCTACTCAACAAGCAAACTTATAAATGAAGATAAACCCAGCATTTGATACAGAGCAGGGATCCTACAGCTCCATTCTTACTGAAACACAAGATTAAGTGTTGTTTCAAACAGAATTGTAAGTTTTTTTACCTTCAGCAGTCTCACATGGAGAAAAAGCCTATCTCCAACAGTTGTTGCAGTATCAGGCCGTCAGGAGGCTTAAGCAAATACCCGGTTAGGACAGGATGAGAGGACTGAGTCTTCTGAGACTGAAAAAAAGATGGCCATGTGTAAGGAGGGTACCCAGTAGCAGCCAATACCTACAAAGTTAAATGCCTGAATAAAGCTCCTTTAAATGTTTTATAATTCTGAAACAATTGAATAAGTCTCTTTAACAGAGGTACACAACAGGAAGTCAAGAGGCAGTGATCTTACATTAAAGCAGAGGAGGTTCTGACACAACCAAAGGAAAACCTTTCCTGTTGTGAACATGGCCAAGCAGTGGAACAGGCTCCCCAGAAAAGCTGTGCAGTCTCCATCCCTTTCCAAGGTCCCATGGATAAAGGCCTTAGTAACCCACTCAGAGTTCACAGCTGACACTGCTTTGAGCCAGAGGTTGGACTACAGTTCCTGAGGTCCTTTCCCAGGTCAGTAACAGTTACTGCATGAACTGCATAGCTCAGTGCAACCTTCCGGCAGTCTTCTGCTAGAGCTGGCCCACCTTAGCAGTTAATGTAAAAGAAGCACACCATGCTAACCAGGAAGGACAAGGCCTCTGATTCACTTCTGTTATTTTCCTGGGGGAATTAAGAGTAAATAAAATATAAAGAGACAACTCTGTTTAAATTATTGTGGAGGTTTTACATGAAATTCATTGTATTACAAGAATAACTGGTAAAACTATTGGCTTTGTATTCCTTTGGACATGCTGTAGCTACAAACAGTCCCCCAGGATCTAGTAGGTTTCCTTTTAGGTGCAACTGAAGCAAATCTAGGTTTTTTTCTGTTGAAATGGATGGAATACCACAGTGCACAAAAAAAAACTCTGCAAAAAGTATTTTGAAATTGGCCTCAAAGTATACCACAAAACTCCCACACAGTTGCTTTTCCAGAATATTTATTCCAGAAGCATGTTATTTCAGTGAAGGAAGGGGAAGAGTGAATAAAGGAGAAACCAGAGAAGGAGGGGTAGGATTTACACTTTGATATATATCCACAAAGCCTTGACCTCAAAAGCACAGAGCCTGAATTTGAGACTGAGTGGTTCCCCTCCCCCTACATTTAGCCCATTTGCTGTAGGTCTGTAATAAACATTTAAACAAATGTATTTACCTCTGAAAGAGTTTAGGTAACAGAGCCTTTTAACAACTCTATGTAATTCCAGCAGTAGAAAGAAGCACAGGAACACAATACATCACTTATCTAATAAGGAACTAGCTATCAACCAAGAATAAGAAATAGGCTACAGAATGAATACTGTAATACATCTCCAATTATAACTAAATGTTCTAAATTAAACAAGCACACGAATGAAGTAGTAGCAAAACAGTGTTAGTGCAGAAGCATCAGCTCATTCTGGGGCAAGGCCACCTTGCCTCATGAAACTGTCTAACTCAATGACTTGCCCAATTCTCATAGCATACCAAAGCTGGGAGATTTCTCATTGTGTTGTGGAGCAGAAAGAGCTTTCTGCAGTTCCAATGCTCTGAACAACTGCCAAAACTCACACCAGAAACTCAATTTTGCAAATAAGATCCCCCTTGCTCTCCAAGATGTCAATGAATTGTACGTGGGATTTGCAATGACGGGGCACACATCCTGTATGGATGCAAACATCTAGCTTTGCAATTCTCTGAGAAAAGCAGGACTGACTAGATCTTTACACTGCTGTTTAGTGAGGGTTTTTTCCATAAGAAAAGGTAAAATAAGTATGCCTGCCTTTTTCCTACTTCTGACAAGTCCAAATATAGACTCAATAGACCAAACAAGTGTCATACTGACAAATGTCCTTAAGAAATTCTCCATCCAAGTGAGCAGTACCCTGTTGTTTCCTCTCAGCGAAGGAAACCACATGCAAGTGTCAGGAGGGAGAGCTGGTGTTCCAGTATGCACAAAACAGAGGAAAGTAGATCTCTTACTAGCCATTTCTACCTTCAGGTAAGAAAATGCCACTGTTTTCTTCACAATAATCCCCTTCAGACTACTTTTGAATGCACAGCTACAAATCATCCTGCATACACACTGCCAGTCTCTACTTAATTTTTCAGTATGTTTTTAAAGAGCTGCTCACATTTTTTACTGAATTTTAGCACATTCCTCTGTCCTTCTTCACTCACTCTCCCTCATGTTCCTCTTTCATTTGCATTTTCAGTTGCTACTCCTTTCACTATAACAATTTTAAAAGCTCTTGATTTGTAACTAAAAGTACAGAAATTAATTTTCTATTGAACTTTTGCTGAATTTGTTACAGACAAATGCTCTCATAAGGAGCTCTATTTTTTTCCCCAAGAACTTGTGAATTTCAGAGACCATAAGAGAAATTTGGAACCTTTATATTTGTAACCACATGTTTTTCATGATAGCCTGATAATTGGGAACCCCTGTCAGTTTACAACCTGTTTCCTCCTGGACAGGCTTGACTTACTCTGAATATCTTACACATGTCCTAGCATGATGGTGTGAGACTCCCTGATCTCAATGCAACAGAAATCACCTCAGGACTGCTTTATTGGAAAAACACATTCAAAGGCAACTGAAGCTTTAATTTACAAGCCAGCTTCTGTTCTCTGATACACACTCTGTAAGTCTGTGTTAATTTCAAAGGGAAATGTTTTCATCAGGAAAGGAGAAGAAAGACTTAGAAACTACCTTCGGGAACAATTCACAGGCTTGCTTGTAGGAGGTTTGGATAGCCTGATGCACTTGCGTTGGCACTGCAAGACACACCTACTGTGGCATTTCCAGCATCGCTAAAATAAGGTCAGACAGGAAGCGTGTCCCAATGCATTCTTGTTCTGTATGGGGTTCTAATCTTGAGGACTGAACTTTGTGCCATACTGTTCCTGATTATAATGTACAGTTACAAAATAGTGTGATCATTGTTTCCTATGGCATCATAGTCACCGCTTAGTTCTGCTCATAACAAGACAGTGCTGTTAAAATAAAGGCCAGACAATGGTTTTGCAGCAGCAATTATAGCATGCCTATCTCATTTTAATGTAACAGCAGAACTACAAGGATGGAATATCCTTATGAGCTCAGCTTGCAAATGCTATAAAAGATAGGTATTTTTCAAGCAGTTCCAGCTACAAAGTTATCCATGTTTTGGCTTGAGGTAAGCTCAAAGAAGATTATAAATAGTTTTTCAGTAGATACATATACAAAATATATGTACTAAAATATTGAAAAATTCAATTTCAGTACTAAAAGAGTAAAACTTCAAAACCAGTTATTTCAAGGAAAATTCAAGGAAGATTCATTAATAAATTTCAGACCTTACGAATAGCAAAAGGGTTTATTTGGGGTGGTGCTATTTGTAGAGCAACAAGCAAACCTAGGGTCAAAAATCTGCAAGTGGGAACATTAGAGAAGATGGATTGATAATACTTTTGATTTTAAAAAAGAAAAAGTGTTTACCAGCTGGCTCATGTTCCTTTTAACATATAGGCTGACAGGAAGGAGAGCAGACCTTGACCAGCACTTTGGAGCTTTCCTTCACATTGTTACTTTCCCTATCCTGCTCATACAAAATCTCCAGTCTGCAGTAAGGCTGCAAAACCAGAGTTCTTTCTCCCAGTCCACTATGACAGTCTCATTACAGAGCATAACAAAAGTGAACACAATACTCTAAGAGTCTTCTCCATAATTCTTCTTTACTATCTCAAGCATATAACATAGAAAAATGGGCAACTCTGGGTTGAGCTTTTTTATTTTGCTTCAAGCTTTATTAGGAGACTGGAGCATCTGTTATGAGGAAAGGCTTAGAGACCTGGGCCTGTTTAGCCTGGAGAAAGGAAGACTAAGAGGAGATCTTATCAATGCTTATAATTATCTAAAGGATAGGTGTGAAGAGGATGGGGTCAGACTATTTTCAGTGGTGCCCAGCAACAGGACATGGGGCAATGGGCACGAACTGGAAAAGAGAGAGTTCCATCTAAACACATGGAAAAACTTCTTTACATTGAGGGTAACTAAAGCACTGAAACAGGCTGCCTGGGGAGTTGATGGAGTCTCCTTCTTTGAAGATATTCAAAACACCTGGATATGATCCTGTACAGCCTGCTCTAGGCGAACCTGCTTTAGCAGGGGGGTTGGACTAGATGATCTCCAGAGGCCCCTTCCAATCCCTGCCATTCTATGATTTTATGAAATGAGACCTAGACTGTCACATCCATTAAAAAATATCTACATAGACATTACATCAAAAATTTAGCCAACATTTAAGATCACTTTTTCTATCAAAAATAATAACATGAAATACAACAATCAAAACCATAAAATCACTAGGCAGATCTTTGAGCCATAGGTATATATGGAACTGGGCAAATTTTTCTGCAGTCGTTGGTCCAGACTCACCACATGCATCTGTATTCTGGTAGCTACCAAGGTCAAAACCTGTAGAGGAACAGAAACAAAGCAAAAGCTAAGGTTTCTTTCATACCAGTTAAACCTGTCTGCAATGCCCAATCAGTTACTGACAAAAAACATTTGAGGAAGAAAGTCTCTGGGGGTGAAATATGTCTTATTATCACATTGACAGATTTGTCATCATGTTTAGCTATTAAGCTTGATTTCCAGTTTCTTTTCTGGCAAGTTATGAACTCATTAAAAACACGTCGGTTGCACTTTTTTTTGCCTAAAATGATGGAATTCTTACATCTTCCATTACCTTTCACTAAACAGTAATTCCAGTTAGCAAAGTAAATTTCCTTTCCCTTACTTCCTCTGTTAGATCTTGGACAGTGAGGTTCTGCTCATTTGCAATTCACATAGCAATAGAAGAGACACCAGAAGTCCATGGTGGCACAAACTATAAAGAAAATATCTTTTCTTCCCAAAAAATAGCCTTTATAAAAGAACAGCTTAGTCTGAATTAAAGCCTTGCACTGGAAAAGTGAATGGAAACAAGCAGACCAAAGATGATTGTATGCAGACACACAAGGTGTTAGCCAGCATAAAAGAACAAGGAAATTTAAATGGCCATCACCTTACCTGGGGTGATAAGGAAAATCCTGGAAAAACTCACTAGCTACTTAAAACTTTTGCAGAAAAAAACCTCACATAGCTATTCTTTCTTTATTCTTCTGTATTCCCATTCCAATGTATTTACTGAAAGCACATGCCAGAATGACAGTATTTCTATTAACTGTGTTTATTTTCCTGCCACAGCAGTTAGCTTTTTGTGGCAACACTCAGATTTCTCTCCAGATCCCCTAATAAAAATTGCTTAGTTCAATTAAAGCATATATGGTTGGGATAAAACAAATTTTAAAAATGGGACCCCTTAAGTGTAACACACAAGTTCTGCATGAGAAAATGATCATCCTTCTTGAATGTTTTTAGATAACACTATCAGTAGGCTTCGAGCAAGGCATGAGCACATGCTTACCAGTTTTTGCCACTAATTAGACCATCTGTAAGACCAGTAGATCAGAACTAAACCAAAGGAATGTCAGCAAATCCCTTTCTTTCACCTCCAAGAGTAAGACTTACCTGTGCAAGCTCACAAATAGAAACATTTCTTAAAGAAAATTGCACAGCAGGTATTTAAACAATTCACTGGGTATGCAGGTCAAGCAGGTATCCTCTTTTGAAAATGTAGGCAGAAGAGCAAGCAGAATTCCCTGGTATAGCAGATGATGTTAATGTGGCACACACAGAGCTTGATGGGAAGAAACAGACAACTCTGGTGTGTACAGAATCCTTTGGCCATTAAAGTGGTTAATAATCTCTAGAAATACCTCTTAATCCCTCAGCTATGCAAAAGATTCGAGTTCACAGACACACTCCTTGCACATCTTTGTTATCTCTTGGACAACAACTACTGCAAGACAGTAATTAACAAAAATTATTTGTGAACTCCAGTCAGGAAGGGAAATGCTTGTCACTTTAGTATAGTTACTTTTAATGTTCTAAACTTGATGCTTGACTCTTGTTAGCTACCCGTATATACATGTTTCAATATATCTCTTCCTTATGAAGGATAATGAGAAACTGAGCAAATGACAAGTACTGTGTCTCTCTGCAAAACACCACCTGAACTGTAGCACTGGCAGTGCTCAATCAGAGCTACCAAGCTCTGCTGGGTTCAGCTGACACACACGCAGCTACTCAGGTGTCCCAACACTGCACTTCCCAAACTCTTGCAGCCACCAGGGGTAAATTAGCTCCTCCTGTGCATCTAAACGACTCAACTCTCCAAATGCAGTACCCTGGATTCAGAATTCAGCTCAGGAGGATGACAAGATTTGGGAACTGGCTAGCTCAAATCCAGTAGAGTTTAGCAGTAATATTCCCAGTCGTGTTTTTAAATTTGTGAAGCATAAATACAAGAAGATTCCTTCTAGATCCGAGTGGTCCCCAAAACAGTCTATTTAAACCAGCATGATACCATTCATTTCCTTCTCTGGCTCACTTGAAGCCTCTGTTCTCAGACCGGGGAAGACACTGTTCCCAGAAAACACACATTCTGTGAAGTTCAAGGAAGTTGTGTTTTGTTTTTTTTAAAAGCCAAAATACAGGACCAACCTTTTTGTTGTTGTTGTCAATGCATCAAAACAGGTAAAAGTTGCATTTCCCCATGGTAACCCATTCTTTGGAGGGAAAAACCCTCCAATATAGTTGAACAGCTAATTCATTTTGAAAACAACTCACTTTAAGAAACAAAAACTTCTGCAAATCCTACATTTTCTCAGTCCAAGACTATGCTTGACCAACCACAAGCTGTAGGGAAACTTCCATTCTGGTTGACACCAACAAGCACCATCCTGTGAGCATTAAACCCAGGACTGCACTAAATAATATTGGGAACAGCACGTTGGCTGCTGGCACCTGAGCTAGTGGAATCAGGTAGATTGTGCGAGACAGAGCAGAAGTTCCTACTGCCTCTGTAGGAACACTGGTATCTACTTCACAACATAGTCCCAGCTATTCTGTTTGCTTTAGCTTTGATACAGGACAATTTGTAATCCACCTGGCCTTTTTAAGTAAATACCTTTTGCTAACAAGGTACTCTTTGCCATGCTTGATATCCAGATGTACGCTCCACCTTCAGCTCTAAGACTGTTAAAACTTAAAGGCATTTATAGCCTTAATGTAAGGTAATAAGAGGTATATGGCCTATGTAGTCTTTCAATTCCATAAAAAGCCACAGATGCACTAGTGAAAAATACTACTGCTACAATGATGTAAACACTAAGAAACTTTACAGTTACTTATGGCAAACATTGCTCTTTTCCCACTTTCTTTAAGACTTTGTAGCTGTAAGATCTGGACTGCTGAATCTCAAAGGCTTTTGAAAAGCAACACCTCAGAAACTGTCTTGTCAGGCTCGATATATTCTGTGGTGAGTCTTTAAGAGCAAGACTTAAGTATCTAGTACTGGTATGCTTTTCATGTCTCAAAAGTCTTCATGTCTAAATCTTAACTTAAGATTCTTTTGCTTAGGTAATAGTACTACTATGAAAACATGAACATTCAATAACATTATATATCATCAGATCTGTTATTGATGTAAATGCATTATTTGAAGAATTACTCTCACTAAGCAGTGATGGAGCTCACCCAGATCACTCAGAAGTTGCTAAATTATGCATTTAGCAGCCCAGTAGGGCACAGCAGGGGCAAGGTCTGGACATGCTCCTGGAGCTTTTCAGCTTAACAGCAAAGCAATATTAAAATTATTATTTAAAGACATAGCTCCCAAAATCCCCACAGAACAAGACACAAAGGACCGGCGAACTCTTATGAGCCAGGTGATCCTTCTCAGTCTTGTGCTTACTTTGCAAAAGTCACAAAACAAGGTTATATCATTTTAACACTCTTACACAACCAGAAATACGGTATGTGCCTTCCTGGTCAAAAAACCTGCATTCACTCATCACCAAATTCAGCATTTCAACTTCATATGCACCTATTCAGGTATAATTAAACTGACAAGAAGCTAACCTACAATATGCAAAAGTTTAAATTGCATGAATGTCTGATCTAAAACTACACTGCTAATGGTACAGAGATAAGCAAAATGCAAGAAGTACATAAACAACATAAAGAGCACAACGTATTAATATATTTTGCCAAAGTTTAAAAAAAGTTTTAAAATGCAATCTTGCCTTGTTCATGTTGTATTAAAAACCTTATACAGAGAATTACAAAGATTTATTGTTATCTCCTTCAGATAAGAGATACCAAGAGAGTTGTTTCAGGGGAAAGCTTTCTTGAGCCTCAGTTTCCCTAGCATGCTGATAAAGTTTCCTAAATGGATTACAGCAGTATCCCCAAAGGAAAATTTGCACCAGCAGTTGCCACCTCCCTGGTTAAATGCCATACAAAACCCCAGGCTCCTGGTGCCAGGCTTTTCTGGGCCACAGCCTGTAGACTAATCCACTTTCCATCGTGCTTCTTTACCATCCAAACTCTTTTTTTTTTTTTTTTCCGAAAGCCTCACGAAGGAGATACGGTTCTGCGGGGTTTGACCGAGATGTTGAGAGCCACGGGGCAGCCAGCGCGGCAGGTCGCAGCCCTCCCCGGCCTCGGACATCCAGCCGCAGACCGAGCGCTGCGTGACCCGGGTGGCAGCTTTAAAAGTGGAAGAGCCGCTTGCAAAAGGCAGCCTGGCGTTTTAGCTCTGGACTTAGCCAGCATCTGGCACCCTGCAGGTTTGTTTTGGTTTGGGTTTTTTTGGTTGGTTGGTTTTTTGTTTGGTTTTGGTTTTTTTTCGCCGACAGCCTAGAACTCAGCCGTGCTTCTCCGGGCAGGCAGCCCCGCACCCCGCCAAGCTCGGCGCTTGGCGTCCCCAAAACCCGCAAGCCCCGGGCCGCCCCCTTGCTCACCGTCGCAGACCGTCCTGACAGTGGGCTGCCTAACCCCGGCCCTTTCCCTCGGAAACACGGCATTTCTCTACGTCTTCCTCAGAGGAGCGTTTATCCCCCGCCACCCGCTGAGGCGCCCGCTGCTCCCCGCCCCCGCGAGCCCCGGGAAGGGCCGCCCCGCGAGGCCGGTTCCTGGTCCCGGTTCCTGGTCCCGGTTCCTGGCCCCGCCGCTCCCCGGCCGGCCCAACGGCGCCACCTGGTGGCCGCACGGGGGAGCAGGCCCCGCGGGCGGCTGGCGGGCCGGGGGCTTCCGCGCCACGGAGGCAGGTGGGGGAAGGTGCGCATCCCCGCCTCGGGGAGGGAGAGGGGCTTCCCCCCTTGGCGAAACGCCATCGCTGGCGGGGGAAAAAGGGAATGGTCACTCCCTCGGGTTTTTTACACGTCTTTTTTCTGGAAGGAAATGCGGTTCACTGTCGACGTGTCTGCCCCTGGTTCTCCTTTCCCTTCCCAAATAAACCCCTCCACACACGTACCACTCTGAGGGCAATTTCGCGTGCAGTTAAGAGACAGTAGCTCCCCACGATGCTTGCCTAAATAATTTACAATAAAAGCCTGGAAGACTGTACCTCCCTGCGTGCCCGGGGGTGCTGACCGTCCTTCGCTGTCGAGTCTCCCAAAAGTCAGAACATGCTCTCCAATAGCACAGCTTTAACAGTGCAGCTGAAATGAGGTGGTTGGTTCAGTGTTAGCAGGCCAGAAGCATGTTTATTTCTCAGAAAGGTCTTCCACCTCCCCCTTCCGTTTCCCACAGGTAGAAGTGATTTAAAGAAAAAAACATCACTGCTCTGCTAAGAATTTAGACTAATAAGATTACCTTTACTTGTATGCTTATGTTATGCTAGTTATATATGCCACATCAGAACAGAACCCAGATTAGCAAGAAATTTGCACTTTCACTACATATTTTTACTTATTTTTATTCAGTCTAGTATTCCAAGTCAGCAGAAGTCTGCATGCATTTGCTTTGGCTTAATAACAAGGCTGCACTCAGTGCTTTGCATGCTGAGGACCTGAGCTTGTGAACTCCACTTTTGTCCGCCAGTCACTGTGTTCATACAGAGCTCTGCTGAAACCAATGCAAGTCATGAACCACCACTGCTGGAGATATCCTGCATTATCTCCTCCTAATCATTTATAAAGAAATTATGCCATTTATATGTAGATACAAAATGGAAACCCAGCAGTCCATTAGTGCCTTTAAAAACCCATTCTCTTTCTTAATTTTAATGCCTCAGTTTCCTCTTCTATTTCTCAGATTCTGAGCTGTCTGGTTCAGTCACAGGCTACCTAAGGACTAGGATAATGACTGTTTCTCACTCAGCATACAGAGACAGGACTCAAGTCTTGATTTTGGCCTCTCAAAGTGCATAGTCACTAGCACTGCTATATTTTCTTCTTTATATGATTCTGTACTCCCTGTTTTAGCATCAGGCAGTGTTGAACTTGTAGTATAATGTAACCAGGCTGAGACTATACATCAGTAAAGTGCATGATAACCAAAGGCATAAGATCTGTCAGCTGCAGCACCTGTATTTTCTTATTAAGGTCTGACAATCCTGTAATTGAAGCACTAATTCTAACAAAGAGAATTCAGACACTAGTAATTTCTGCCTGATGGCAAACTCATGGCAGTGTGGCAAATGATCTGAGTAAAACAGAAAAGGGAAAACCAAGTTCTTGTTTGTTAAAAACCCAACAAATGTTAGTTGGTGCTAGAAAACCAGCAACAGTAATAAAAAAAAAGGAGAGTAATTAATTACAAATGCTATGGTAGACAACCATGAAAAGGAAATCTGCCTTTGTTACTGTCTAAAATACTCCCAAAATAATTAAATTCACATCGCATATTTGTCAACTAGTAAAAATGTAATATATGGCAACCAGATCTGCTGTAGTAATTATCATTTACAGGTACTATTAACCTGATTTCTGGATCTTGGTTCAATAAACTCATGAAAGAGAAAAGGAAGTACAATATGCTAGTCTTATTCTAGAACAGCATCTGGACAGAAAAAAAAGCATTCAATACAAAATTTGGTATTAATACAGTATGGTAATTCTTCTCAAATCTAACATCAAATTGCCTGCTTGAGCTCATGGACCATAGCAATCCTCTGAAGTTTTACCTAAAGGAACAAAGTGACATCCAGTTATAGAATCAGACCCTGCATGACTGTAACTGATGTTGACACTACCCCAAGACTTCTCTTCAAATCTGTTAGAGAAAAAGATTAGCTGGACTTGGAACACAGGGAATCAGTCACAAGCAAAGCTAAATTCCATGCTTCTGTTGCTAGCAAGACTAGAACAAGTAATGAGCTTCTAACAGGGAAGGTACAATAAATGCTATTGTACATAGTTACTTTATCAGAAGTTAGATGTAGTCCTTAAAATTTTGGCAAGTTGCCTTCACACAGAGTTTCCCTACCAATAAATTAGGACTGAGTTTTCATCTGCTGTGATTTATTACATATTGTTCTTTCTGTAATACCTGAACTAGATGCAGACTTGCAGATTTGAGGGAGGCCTAGAAGAGAATGGAAAAAAGGAAATGCTACATTAGAAGAACAACTTCAGAAAGCAGATCAACCCTCATTAGACTGTAGTTAAAAAAAAACACACCAAACCTATTAAAAAATCATAGGTTTCAGATCACTAATTCTGCATTGTTTCTCTCCAGAGATCTCTTCCATCTAAACCTTACTGCACCAAGAGGCATTCAATTTACAGTTGTTTTTAACATGGCTAAATTGCATGATCTTGAAAGAGCCCTGCACATTTATTTTAAGCATTGTTACTAGCTATGCAGTTCTTGTCCCAAAGCATGGCTCCCAAAAACACAGTGTAACACCTTCCATTTCCAGGCTAGAAAAAGCCTTAATTGCACTTCAAACTATACTGTTAATTCTGGGGGTTTTATTTGGTTATTAGGAGAGAAGAAATACAGCATCATTTTTTTCTATGGAGGTACCTATGACCATTACACAGTGAAAGAAAAACAAAATGGATTTAATCTGTCCATATGCAAGGAACATAATCAAGAGTTCTTCCTCCTGAGTAAGCAGTCTGACATACATTGAAGTATACAGTAAATATTGCTTTAAGAAAAAAGCATTGCTGTTTTAAGAAAAGCTACACCTAAGGTGCAAAGAATATGATACAGGATAATAGCTATGTTCCTGCTAGATATTTATCCTTTTTGCTATTCTCTCCTCTAAGGGCTCCCTGAAAAGGCTGAGCACTTACCTGAAAGGACATTTTCTCCCAGAATATGTGAAGTGATTTATACCCAGTACTAGCAGATGAACACCACTCTATGAGAAGTATTATTTATCCTGTCACACAGCATTTCCCTCTGCCTTGAACACAGCAGTATTTATCATGAAGTATGAGAAACCAGGGGAGGGTGCTCTGATCCACCCAGAATGAAGAAATTATAGCACCCTGGTTCTAGAGAAGTAGTTACCAGAAAAAAAATTGCAACACAGCCACATAATCATAAATACAGCTTATATTAAAAAGAAAAGTAACACATAGAAAAGTTTACCCAGAACTACTTTACTATTCACATGCTTTGGTTTTGATACCTGTAGTAAGGGCCTTTTTTTTCCTGTTATTTTGAGTATACCTTTATGGATATCTTTCTCCTCCCAGTCTATCACAGGGGTACAATAGCTTCCTTAGTAGCAGGTAGAATAAGGAGAAGAAGTTAATCACAGTTTCCCTATCCTTGAGAAAAAAAACAGGAGCTTGTACTCTACCTGAATTCCCATGAGAGAGAGGAAAAAAAAATCCTTTCTTTTCACACTCTACACAGTAGTGTCTATAGAAGACAAAAATTTGTGTCCTGGCATTAATCAGAAGAAAACTTTAGAAAATCCACCTGGCTTGCCACCTTGCCACCTAGAGCAGATGAAGCACTTTCTTCACCTCAGACACATGGATTACTAACAGCACCTGCTTCACTGAAACACCCGAGATACTTTAATAATTTCCACAATGTCAGTCCACCACCCCATTGACTCATAAGCATGCCAGTCTTAACAGAAGTAATTCCACCTTGGTTATTTGTTCCAGCCTTAGGATAAGTACTACCAAGCCACAAATATGCATCTTCTGGCCTAATTGTTTTTAGCACTACATGTCAAGTGCTGGTTGACCTTAGCACAGCAGGCTGTAAGCTACAGAGTTTAGAGACTGGTTTTTCACAAAGTTTGACTTCCCCTACCATGGAGTAGCAACCACTAGGAGAGGACAAAGAGCAGAATTAGGCTGTTTTTCCATGTAAGTTCTACTTGTATTCTTGAGCACCACTGGCTAATAAACTAAGAAATAAAAAAGAAAAGCACAATATCAATTCTGTAGCAGTAGTAGAGCTAATAATGAGAACACCAGGGGTTTAAAAGCTCTTTAAAATAAGCAATTTAAACCATTTATATATATAGAGAGAGGAATATTACAGCACTGAAAATAGAAACTTTTTACATCACAACCAAAACATACACCATATAATTTATAGGTATACTCTAACCTACATTACCTGTTTAGTATAAGAGACAGCTAACCAGCAGATAAGTACAACAGCTACCTTGCCTTGCTGCTTCTTTTGTTTTCTAGGTGGTGGTGTGAAAAAAACCCACCTTAAATAGGTAACTTAATCTGCTTGATGAGCATAAAAGAGACAGGTGACAAAAGCCAACTTAGTGAAGGGATGGTTTGGTTTGAGTTTAGTTTATTGAATTGAGGGGAGGGGGTTATTTGCCTCAAAAGGTAAGCTTTTAGAGAAGGGTCTTGTTATCTTATGTAAGGAAGTTACAGGGTTTTGTTTATTGTAGTGGGAGGCTTTTGTTGTTGTTTGTAAGTTGGTTCCTGTCTATTGGATGCTGAACGTCAAAACCCTGATTTTGAGGTTTGCAGCTGAGGGGTTCTGATATGTCTGATCCTGTTAATAATAAAAGATACAATTTATCTGCTTCTGTCTGAAAGATATTTCAGAGAACAGAAGAAATTGTATTATGGTTATACTTAAGAATGTGTTAGACTGTGAATCTTGTACACAAAAAAAGACAATAATACTTGCAGCTAATGTATTATTGGTAGTCCATCATACTATGCTGCTAGGTAGCCTTCTTGCTTGTCACTTATCAAGATGAGTGGTCTGTCTCAAAGGCTCACATAAATAAACAAGGTGGCTTAGTGGCTTATGAAAATAGAGCTATGCTAGAAATATGAACAAAATAAGGGAAGTATTAAGATTATCTAGGGAAATAATTTATATTCAAGATGCAAAAAGAAAAAAAGCAACTTGTGCTATTTAGTTAACTGAATTCTAAAATTGTGTAGTTTGATCAGTCAGCAGTTTGTGTAGTAAGTAAAAAAAAAAACCCGAAAACTCTAGTTATTACTTTCAATTTAGATGCCTATAGTGACTTGATACAGCATAGCAGAATGTTATTGTAGCATTCAGGGGACTTCATGAGTTTGCTTTGTTCAGGCTGTCTGTGCATGCTGTGTACTTTTCATGTTCCATTATCTCTAAAAGCTGAGATGGGACTGTCTGAAGTTGTAAACTGTAAAATTTTAAACCTTGAAGTTTATGTTAATCTCTGTTTTAAGAGGAGTACAATTTAACTGAAAAAACCCCTGTCCCACCCTGATGTAAAACACAGCATTTCACATGAAATTATTGACTTGTCTTCAAAGGCAGTGCTCTCTTTAATTGAATACTCCTGTATTCCATGACCTGTGTGATTATACATCCTGGAGGTCTTGGGTGTTTTTTCCTTTTTCTTTCAAATTTCAATGGAAATACTAGAAGTGTGATGTAGGAAGTAAGTAACATTCCCACAGAGATGTTTAGTTCATTACAACACAGAAGAACTGTAGAGAAACTAGCTTAATTAAAGCAAAAAATTATAACTGAAATACAACGGTATTTAAACAGCTAGTAAATGTAATCTTGGTCAGAAGCTATAGAGTCTTTATTTCAGTTACCTCCCTTTGTAATAAAGCTACAAACTGCATGAAGTTCAACAAGGCCAAGTGCAAGGTCCTGCACCTGGGTTGGGGCAATCCCAAGCACAAATACAGGCTGGGTGGAGAATGGATTAAGAACATTCTGGACGAGAAGGACTTGAGAGTGATGGTGGATGAGAAGCTCAACATGCACTGGAAATGTGTGCCTGCATCCCAGAGAGCCAGCTGTGTCCTGGGCTGCATCAAAAGAAGTGTAGTCAGCAGGCTGAGGGAGGTGATTCTGCCTCTTTACTCTGCTCTTTTGAGACTCCACCTGGAGTACTGTGTCCAATTCTGGAGCCCCCAACATAAGAAGGACATAGAGCTCCTGGAGAAAGTCCAGAGGAGGGCCATGAAGGTGATCTGAGAGCTGGAGCACCTCTTCTATGAAGACAGGCAGAGACAGTAGGGGCAGTTCCGCCTGGAGAAGAGAAGGCTCTGCAAAGACCTCACCGTGGCCTTCCAGTACCTGAAGGAGGCCTTACAGGAAAGCTGGGGAGGGACTTTTTACAAGAGCTTGTAATGAATGGGCAAGGGGTAATGGCTTGAAACTGGAAAAGAAGATATTCAGGTTAGACATTAGGAAGAAAATTTTTAGTGGTGAGCCACTGGAACAGGTTGCCCAGGGAAGCTGTGAAAGCCCCATCCCTGGAAGTTTTCAAGGCAAGCTGGATGAGGCTCTGATTGACCTGATCTTGTGGGAGGTGACCCTGCCTATGCAGGGGGGTTGGAACTAGATGATCTTTAAGGTCCCTTCCAAGTCAAAACATTTTATGATTCTACGTATTAATAAAATGTGTTTTCTATTCACCGTTATCTGGTCTTCTAATGTGGCATACCAAGCAAGCCTGAGCAAATTACTACACCCTGGCAAGGTTTATCGCTTAGTGGTTCATGGGAACACCAGAAGAGATCTTAACCCAATGCAATAAAGAAATTAGAATATTATTGGGGATAGCTGTGCAACCTGCCAAATAAAGTAATAGGTAACCTTGCAAATGAATCTGCAATAAAAACCTGTTGGAGCCTTAACCTGTCATGTTATGATGTCATCTTCGTTGAAATTGAAAGAATTCCCCACAAAACAAATCCTTGGTATATCTTCATTTAATTGTTTTCCCTTAAAAACAACAACAACAACAAAACCAAAAAAACTCCCCACAAAACCCAAATGAACAAAAAAACCCAAAATCCACCAACAAACAAAACTCACTTCCCAGTACTTCTCTAGGATTACTGAGTGTGGTGGGGGTGGATAGCTTTTGCTTGAGGCCTTTTTCTCAAGGGTGAAAAGTGCTTTTGCTCTCCTCATTGTTCATTTTTAACACACGATTATGCTGGATGATTGTAATTTTGAGAGCTGGAATGCCACAAAGAGTCATTCTAGCAACAGGAAGAGTTGTGTTTTTAGATACAAATCTGCACTTTTCCATTGGTGTGTGGCTGCCTCTGATGGGGACCAGGCTGTCCCCTGGACATTGAGGGGTGCAAGTGTCAAACCTTTGCTTCTGTAAGCTCTGGGGTGCCCTGGGGTAGGGATCCATGCTCAGGTAAGAGGCAGAGGTTGCTGTTCTTGTTAGTTAGCCCTGTGCAACTGAGTCTTTCTGCCAAGGTCCAGCTATGGGTGAAAAATACATCTAGTCCTTGCCTAATTTCCTCTGCAGCCCTAAAGCCCAGAGCACCTATTCATCTTTTTCTCCATCTGTGCTGCTGGGGGAGGGGAATTCAGGCAGCTTATGCAGAATAGGGCAGGATGGGTTTTCAGTCTTGGTTGTCTGGAGTTCCTCATCTAACAACCCCAAAGACAGGGTGGCTGTTACAGTTGTGTATTCAGTCTACTTCATTCTCAGTAAAACTTGTGTATTCATTCCCTCAAAAAGCATGCATGTGATTTATGTTCTGTTCCTTTAAAATAAAAACAACAAGAAAATCCTGTTGAACAAAGCTTATCTGATGGAGGAAAAGGGAAGAACAGAACAAATCTTGAAACGCACACTGTAAAAATCTATTATAGTTCCAAAAAGTGGTACAGGGGTGTGCTCCAGTTTACTTTCACTTCTCCACCTTTGGAAATGGATAACCTTTATTCTGGTACAATGTTACTGTGTTAGATGTGAAAAGGTCCCCTGACATCACATGGCTAATTGGGGCTCCTCAGTGAATAGGATCTGGCCTCTTAGCTGTATCCTGAATGCACTATTGACTTGCTGACAGGAAGCCCCGTAGCGATAACAAAGGAAGAAATGATTCAGCAATCACCGGAAAGCCTCCCTTGATTTCACATCTGCTGGTCCATCTATTTCCATGCCTGTGAAGCTGCCTTAACATGAGGGCGAAGTCTTCCATTGTTCAGTACTTGGTTCCTCTTTTTCCTTCTTTCTTTCTACTTTAAAATGCCACATTTTCCATAGGCAATATCAAAACAAAACAACTGCTAGAGTGATGGTGTTTCAAAAAGTATTAGCTCCTGCTAAATGCAGCAGAAAAGGGATATGAGAAGGCAAAGTGCTGCATTATGAATGGCCGGGTGATTTCCAAAATTAGCTTAAGGAAAGTCCAAGGGATTAGAGTATTGTCTCACTGAACTGTGGCAGACCATTACTGTCTCTAGGTTGACTGCTGCAGCCCTTTAACAGCAAAATCCCAAATCCTGCTTTAGATAAGTTGGTTTTGGTTTGTTACTGTAACAAAAATACACTATTCAAAGTTTAAAATGCCTTTGCTTTGTATTACAGTACCCAGTGTGCTTAAGCAGGTAGGAAAATATTAGGAAATTAGTTATTTTTTAACTAAAGCAATAAAGCCAGCCTTTCTGTTGATCCATGCTTCTTGTGAGAGTACAGTGTATGCCAGCATGCTTAGTGTGACTAGGAAAATTCTTTTGCTGTATTTGGGCAACATGTACACCAGAACGTTTTTGTGCTTATCTGGATGAACTCAAAACATTAAGTGTTCTGGTCCAGATATTGGAGCATAGTCAAAATTAATAAACATGCTAGGAAGTGCATAAATAATAACAGCTGTCTAACCCTGATATGTTTGGTTTTAAAATGTGTAACCCAACATAAAGATAACATAACCCTGTTTTAATGCAATTCGTGGTGTAGGAATGTACAAATTACCACATGAAATCAAAGCAGTTGTCTATATATTTTGTCATCTCACCTTCTAATTAAAAGAAATCTGAGGTATTGCTGAAGTTGTGGTCTTTGCCCTAATTAAATCAAAATAAAAATATCATTTGCTCTGCCTGTTGACAGGGAATGCTGTCCTCTTTCTGAAACAGCTAAGCTTTTCCACATTATATTTTGAGTAACTCCTTGTGCTACTCCTTCTCTTCCAGTCCTTTTATTTTTCTGAAATGTTTGTGTTTTCTCTGATACTATGTTGCTACATAGTTTCTGAGGTTTTCTATCTTCTTGATTTAGGCCTCTGGATTAATTTCATTTGTGTGAGGGGGTGTTGGAGGCGTGAGGATTGCTCACTGAGTCATCCTTAAGACCTGGTATGAGAGCTTTCTGAAGGCCCAGGGAAAATTATAGCAGGCTAATTCTTCTGTGGAGGTCGTGTGGGTGCAGTTCTCTGTTGAAGGCACTGGAGCCCAGCCAAGGTATGACAAATCTCAGATTAATCCTGTCTGGGGACAGATGATCATATTTAAAATAATGAAGATAAGTCCAAATTTTAGGTCATATCTTTGGAAAACGGTAGTAGTCACTCATCACTGTAGGACTTTCTGCATGGTAGGATATGGGTGAGGTGAGGGAGGGCAGAAGGCAAAACACACTTTTCCCTGTGGCCTTAACAAGGTGTAAGTCTCTGTAAATATTGACAGGGTTGATGCGGAGCAAAGTGTTAAACTGATATTAAGCTACAAGTGAAAACTTCCCCTATAAACTCCAAAGTGACTGTTAGCAGCAGTGTGACATCCAGTTGTGATCATCAATGGGATTTTTCTGGACGGTGGCTATGGGCCTAGAAGGCATGAGGCACTTGCCAGTAGTGCACTTTTGCTGCTCCCAGCAGAAGTTGCACAATTACTTGTTAGGACCATTTCAGAAGTCTTCCAAGTGTTTTATGGAGGAAAATGTGACTCAGGAACACATGCCCCTAACTGAAGGGAATGTCAAGCCTTAGTTATGACTTTCTTGCTGTGTATAAAAGGTCAATCTCTGTCTTATGGAATGTTGGAAATAAAAATAATAATAAAAACTTAAAAGAGTGCCAGGGCATGGGGGAAAGAGAAAGAGAGCACACATTTGCAGAGCAGAATGTTCCCTGTTGATCTTGAATGCAGCTGTGAAAGTGAGATGGTGATATAGAGCACTATCTTAATTGTTGAGGGACCTTCATTTGTCACATTTATGGGAATTGTTTGGATGACCAGTGTTTCTTCTTCAAGTCAGGCACTTTTCCCTCATATTTATTGCTCTGTTGTTTTTCCCCTGTGCTGATACCAATACAAATGAGGATAAAGTACTTGTGGGTTGCATGTGCAGAAAGACGCTGTTCTATGGGAAAAGTCTATGTACTTGCACAGTTGAGTCTAAATGTATACACAGACGTATATATATAAAATATAAATATTTCCGTAGCTATCATCATTGAATGTATATAGATCTATGAATATTCATTCATATAGGATAGATAGATAGATAGATAGATAGATAGATAGATAGATAGATAGATAGATAGATAGATAGATCGATCCATGAGCACAACGAGAGAGAGATACGTATCTATACCTGATCTACATGATTCCAGGAAAGACGTAGTATGCTTTCAGAGCTGTGTTTGGTCGAGCCGAGGCCGACAGACAGGCAGACAGAACGACAGACAGGAGGGGGTTGGCGGGGGTCTGTGCGCCGTCGGGGCCCGGCACTGGGGGGCAGCGCTGCCCCACCGCCCGGCTTGGACCTGCAGAGCTGGGAGAACGCTCCGCATTCGGGAGAGCTGACAGGGCTTTCAGGGCCCCCCTGCAGCTGAAGGAAAGGCAGGCAAACGCAGCCCTGGATGGATGCCTTGCACGCCTTACCATCTCTCTTTTTTCTTTTTTTTTTTTTTTTTAAATTATGATTATTATTTTCTTTAATGTTTTTCTTTTGCGTCCCTCACGAGCTCTGACCTGTTAGCCGAGGCGAGGGAGCTCACAAGCTCTGGGCTGGGCTCTGAGCAGTTAAGGTGCTGGGCCGCCCTCGCAGCCCATGTCTGCAGAGGTGCCTCTGCCAGGAGGTGACAGGGCCCGTGGAGGAGCTGCGGTCGGGAATCTCGGCTCCCTAGAAGGCCCGGATCGCACCCACATGGCAAAAAAAGGAGAAGGGGGAATCCGTCCGGCTGCCTTAGGTGGCACAAGCTGTGTTTGTGCCCAGTTCTCTGTAGGAAACCTACAGTAACACAATGACTAATGTTGTGCTTCTGCCTAATTTATCTTTGCATTTCTAGCAGCCTAGTGACTGCTGGAGAGAGCCACTCAGTATCTTCTGCTGCATTTCGAAGACGGGCCTCTTACAGGAAATTGCACATTATGCTTTTTCATGGAAACCTTACCATTTTCCCCCCATATGCTGATATTTTTCCCATGAATGCAAAGTAACTTGAAACTTATGGCTGTTCTCTGAGTATGTGAAGTATTAGCCAAGGTGACAGAAGAAGTAACCCATATAAAGGAAATTCTTGATCAGTGAAAGTCCGTTCTAAAAAAAAAGCTAAATATTTATTGAATGCTGCTCCTAACATGAAGCTTTTTGCTGCCTTGGGGCAGAAGGATAGCAAACAGTGGTAGACATGTTCTAGAAAATGGTATATAGATTCCAGCTTTTGTCTGGCTGAGAATAACTTTTTTTCAGGAAGCATCCTTTTTTTTTTGGTCAGATTAGTTAAGTGACTTAAATGTTGCTGGATTTATTTATTTATTATTATTATTGTTAGTGACTTTAGTTTGTGTCACCGGGAAACAGTAATTTTCTCTTAGCTACTGTTGATGCTTTCTTTCTCTAGAGTTCCTCGGGGAAGCAGGTTGCCTGAGCCCCTGCTCATGTAACAAAGCACAGCAACTACTTAGGGACTTTATTTGTGTATGTAAAGATTGCTCCTGGTGCTAAGAATCCCTGTGATCAAGCCACCTCTTCTGGGATTTCTTATGCTGTGACAAATAACATGTCTCTCTCAGTTGATAAAAGCAGTTTGTATGGTTTAGCAAGAATTATACTATCTGGTTCCTCTATCATGCTGCTCAATATTGTTATTCCATTTCATACATGGGGAACTGAGGCACAGCAAAGTAAAATGAATTCCTGGAAAACACCCAAGAAGCACATGGCAGAAGCTGGAAAACAATCGAGTGTTCTCAGTAATAGTCATCTGCTTTGCGCACAATGGTTCTCCTTCATTAAAACTGGAAGGATTTGCTTTTCTTGGGAATGAAGAGGTCAAGCACTGTGTGAGAGGCATTTAAACTGTAATGTGGCTCTAACTAGCTGAAAAAAGAATGCAGCAATCTGCACTTTTTGAAACGTAAATAATTTTAAATATTTTACTGAAAAATAGCTTTATGTAATTGAGGGAAAGAGGGACTGTAAGATGAGAAGCTAAGGGATGGGAAGATGGAAATATCAGTAAAAAAAGTGAAATTGCTGTTATTGTATTTCCATAATAACTAACCCATCTAAACTTGATACAACTAACCTGACAAGATTTCCTTGGCCTATTGAAGGAATGCAAAGCTTAAGCTAAGATATATTTTGGAGGTACTTGCAGTTACAGATTCTCATTGCTCTTTATTTTCCTAGTAAACAAGCAGGTGGCCTTTCCCACATCTCTCTGTTGTAGGTGGTCCCACAACTACAGTGTGCTCTGAAAGGTGAAGGACCCTGTTTACAGGGCAGGTGCCATAAAGCACACACTTATCAGCTATGACTGAATTAAGGCTTTTAATCCTGGCTGTTCACATTTTTCCTTTGAAATTACAAGCCAGAGAAAGTGCCTTGTGATGTTGAAGCTGTTTTTTATAAAGCATCAAACCTCCCACTTTGGACCTCAGAAAACAGACTTGCTCTGTTGGACTGAAATGCGTCTTCTTCCATCATCTGCTTCTCTGATCTAGTGCCAGTAGGTCACAGCAAGGGTGGTTGTCATGATGGTACTGATGCATCTCACTGTTATTGTCCTTCTCTTGTGACTCAGGGGTGGTGTATTCCCCAGGACCACTAGCCTGCCCTTCTTGTAGCTCTGCAAAGATTTTCTTGGGGGGCTGGCATTATCTATGATACTTCGTGCTCATGATAGCTTGTGCCAGGCTAATCTGCCTTTTTGTCTATACAGAGTAGTCATGTGCCTCATGAGGTGCTTGCTCTGAGCCAGTGATCCCCACACTGCTGAGGAAGTAGGTAGCCAGTTTCCAGAAAATTTAATTGCTACCTGCCTGTACAGAGGGTAGGGCTGATATTTTGGGCAACTTGAGCAAGGGATTAGTAAGAATCTGCAGAGATTCATATTATCATATAGTCTTACTTCTTTTGAGAAAAAAAATTGCATCTCCAAAGAGGCATTCACTTAAAAGCAACAAAATTTCAAGATTGCTTTGGGAGTACTAGAAAATACTGGTACCTCTGTCTCACTGTCCTTCAGAAACTGAAAATATATGGCAGCCCTGCTGGGATTCAACAGGCAACTGGTCAATAAACACCATCTTGAAGAACATGTGATGTCTGTTCACTGAGAGAGTATGTTAAAAGAGAAGCTGAAATCTTATTTCCTTCTCATTGCTGTGATTAAAGTTGGGACAGATAATCTGTTATATTAGGGGCCTCCAGTCCTTTCCTGTAATGGTTCATGGGATAAAGAAGATTTTGGTAGGGGGAAACACTCCAGTGTTCCAGTAATTTGCAAGATGGTACCCAGAGATGCATATAAAACACTGATGGCAAAGGAATTCAATTTTTAAAAGTATTTCCTTATGGGGAAGGTCTTATCTATGCTGTTATGGCCCATGTGTGACACTGGCAAAACTGAAGACAAGTATTTTCAAATGGACACAGTCTGGGACATAGCTGATGGCTGGCTGTGCTCAGGCCACCAGAGAGTGTGCTGGCTAATACTGGTGAGCCTTAGAGGCAGGGAAGGGAGAGAAAGGCTGCTGTGTGGTCTTGCACACTGGAAATAATGGGTGATGTTTGTGAGTTATGGATTGGAAAAGTATGCACTGCTTTCCTCGTCAAATTCAGCTAGAGACCTATTATAATTATTTCTGGTGATCACATGAGTTTGTTGGCAATACATTATTATTTAAGAATGTGAAAGGATGGCTGTTCTGGTGATTTTAGGAATAATTTATTCTTTGCAATTTCAGTTTGCACTTCTTATAAGCCTTTATTTTGACTATAAAAGTGTAGTTGGATTAGTAATGTAGTAATTTTTTTAAAATGTCTGGTTTGGATTTTCAGTTAAAAAAAGTCACCAAACTTTTGTTTTCCAGTGATTCAAGCTTATTCAGCTCTAATAAAAGCCTTCAGATATATATGTATTTTAAATCTATAAATATTTTTGAACAACCACTACTATATGGGAAAAATCCTCAGGTTCTTGAAGATACAGTTAAAAGGTGGATGGGTGAAGGTTTGAAAGACTAGCAGCCTGTTAGCAGCTTGAATGTTTTTCTTTTTTTTTAAATATAAACCAGGGTAAATGAGAGTATTTGGTTTTCAATGTACATATAAAATGCAGGAAACCAGCAGTCTTAACTAAATGAAGTCAGAACACTGCAGAGTTGTTACCTTAGGAAGGAGCATTTTAAATCAGGTTTGATGAGGGAAGAGGGGCTGAGGGCTAGAGGTAAGAGAGGAAGCTTTGCAAAGGGGGGAGACATGTCCAACAGAAGGCTGTAAGGAGGACTTAAGCATTCCCACTCAGAAAGGAGGATGCTCAGAGACTTACCCTGTGTGCATGTGAGGCCAGGTTTCACACAAGAAGGGATGGGGGTTCATACACAGTTATAAAGCTGCATATGGAAAGACTGTGTGGAGTGTCCTCATAGGAGCAGTCCAATGCTCTCTTTGAAAACAGGCCTTTGACCTGGTCAAGCATATCCAACTCCTACAGCCATGCTTCATTAGCCTGAGAAAGGACAGGATGCAAATACAGTTTAAAGCCTTTTCTTCCACTCTTAGGTTCCAGTACAATATTGATTAGCCATGCCAAAGAATCTACTGGATTTTATCCAGACTTTCTTTTTTTCTGAGGGCTGGATTTCCTCAAGTTTAAATAACAATTAAATGTGAACTGGTTTTGTCAATGTGACTGCTCTTTTAGGTCTCAGAACCCCCTGATCATTTCAACTCCCATAACAAGCAGCCTTTTCTGAAAAACAATGCAACTACAGACCTGGCAGGCCAGGATGGTCCTAAAACCAGAGCATGTAGGAGTTACATCCCAGGAAGGCAAAACTGCTGGCTCATGGTCTGTGCTAAAGATTGAACTGTAGAGGGTTGTGGTGTTCCTGCATTACCATCAGTAACTCTGATTGATGGTGGTTTATATGCATAGACCTTTGATTCTAGAATCTTCAGAGCAATCTTTGCCATGTGGACTGTTAAAAAACTTGGTAAGCTAGTAGCAAAGCCTGAACATGTTCTGGCCTCCTTTTCTGAGCTGGCTTTAAGAGGCAGCAACCAGAGTAATAACTCCAGTCCCCAGCTCAAAGAAGGCTCCTTCTAAGTGACACTGAGAAGTAGAGCTCATTCAGAGGAGAGAAAAAAACAATTTCCTTGTTCAAGTGACCAACTAACTGAGGAACATTTGGTGGGATGCCTTAGCTTTTCCTGCCTATTAATGACCCTCAGATCAACTCTGGAGGAGCTCTGGAGAGTTATTGGATATCTGAGTCTCCTTATGCCTCAAGTAGCTGATGAGATATGTGGGATATGTACATGTGATGGTTTAAGAAGGCAGTGGCATGTAAAAAAGGTGAATGATGTGAACAATGTGAGCTGGGGTGACATTTCCTTTCTGAGTACACCATGAGTGCCCTGCAAGGCTGTCTGGGCATTTGTAAGGTGTGTTCATTCTTTCTCCTCTCCAACCAGCTCCCTAACCTATTCAGAGAACAGAGACCATGTTACAAAGTTTGCTTCTGGGAATACTCAACTTTGGGGGAAAACATCTCAGAGTTACCCTTCACTCAGCCAGACCTTTCCAAACCTAATAACTGCTCTTTTTCTCCCAAATGCTCTTTTTTCCAGTAGGAGTATAGTCTGAAACAATGTAAAGGAAAGTCTCTCATTTGAATACTGAAAATTTAAGAGTGCTCTGATATTCACAGAATGGGTTATGGTCTTTGCAGAGTCTGAGACATAAGTTAGAAGTCAAGGGTTTGTAGGAAATTGGCCTGCTGTGAAGTGCTAAAATCTTATCTGTGGATTTTTTTCCTCTAGTGGTGACACTTCTCAGCATCTCTTAAAAGGGATAAAATCAGAAGGGAAGCAGCAGAGGTTGCAATGAGATTTTATAATTTTTTATCAACATGTGAAGTGGTGCCTTGGTAGAGGAGCCAAAGGATGTAACAGTTTCTTTGACAGTATTATATCAGTGCAACTTGTCCATGGTCACCAGTAGCCTGCTGTTTCAAGTCTAAGAACTCCTGTCCCCATGTGCCTATCTCCTGAGCAGATTCTGAACAGGCAAATAATTTTCTAGAGCATATATCATTTGTACAGAACTGGGGAGGAAATTACAAAATGGAGAGGAACTAGGGGTAGAAAAGGGTTTGTCTTTGCCCAAGTTGTCTGGAAAACAGAAAGCTGAGAGTGCCAGAGGAAAGTGATGAGCCAAACCAATCTCCCCTTGTTTTGCAGGAATCTGGGCATGCTGGCTTCCACTGGTGTGTAGTCATGGGAAGACCCTTGGGGGTCTGTATCTGGGACCCTCTGCTGCTGGAAGCTATGGATGTACAATACCAAAAGGCAGTAACTGTTCTGTTGAAGGGACCTGACTGCTCAGTGACATTTCCCTGCAAGATAAATCAGCATTGGATTTGACTCTTGTCCTTTTTCTCTTGATGCTTAGATCACTCTACTAATTAATACAATAAAGGTTAATGTGTTGCGCTTTTCTGTTAGTTTCTTTCTAGTTTTGAGGCCCTTCAGCCAGTACTATCTGCTTGCTGTGCACAGTAGAAAAAATAGGAAAAGCTCCAGTGAAAAGATGGTTTTGAGTTGATGTTCAGGAGATTTTCTGGGTTCTAAAAAGATTTGATCCATGTTTTTAACCAGAGTTCTGCAACATGTGGAAAGACGATGGGATTTTTGCGTAGTTACTACACTCATAAGGAAGTGATAATATCTGCAGGTTTCATGTTCAGTTGGAGTGCAGCTGGTAAATCTGCTGTACAAACACCCTGCAAAAAACCTAAAAAACCAAACAACAAAAAACTTCCTTGCTTCCAGAAGTTTCCAGTCCAAGTAGCTAAGACAGAAAATAAGATGGTCACTGAAGTGCCTTGAGATTGCTCTGTGTAGGAGGAGGAAGATAGTTTGCTTAAACTATACACTTATCTCTTAGTTGGGTAGAATAATATAGAACCTACAAGCAAGTATATATCTATCCCTTCCATGTTTATGAGGCCTCTCCATGACCTGAGAATATGTTTCCATCAAAATACACTGCACCAGGATGAGCATTCTATTGTAACACCTGTGTCCAAAAAAGCTTGTAAAAGCAACATTTCCTCATTCAGTTAGCATTGGATGTAGCTGATGGCAAGTTAAGTGAAGAGGAACCTCTATGACCAAAGAGACAGAAAAGGTCTTCTATAGGAACATTTTCTTTGTGGGAAAGAAAGGTCAAATATAAAACTGGGTTGCTGCAACAGAAGCACTGTTGTATGCATTTTATCTTATATTTGCCAGGAGTTGTCCAGAATGTGAAGTGATGGAATTGTGTGGGCTCTAAAGCTATGTACAAAATTTCAGAAGGCTAAGAATTATTTTGTTGCCTTTTTTGCAAAACTAAGGTTGTTTTCCCATTCATTATCACATGCTACTGTGTATTTTGCAATTCCGCTCTGCTCTAAAATTGGGTTGGATTGAAGTGTTGGAGGTGGGGGTCAGCAATCCACCACAGCTGAGATGCTGGATCTGGTTTTTATGCACCAGCAGAGCACTGCATACTTCTCTTTCCCAGCTCCCTCCCCCTCAGCACAGAGACATGTGAAAGTCTTCCAGACAATAGCTCCTGTATTCTGTAAACACACCAAAGGTCATAAAAATATACAGTGCTAACATTAGCTCCTGCTTTTCAGCCTCTGCTACCCCTATTTGACCCCATATAATTGCATAAAAAGGTAAATAGTCATCTTCAGGCTTAACAGTGAGGAAGAGGTGAGTTTGGTGACTTTTGTAATAGAAGAAACTTCTTCTCAGTAGGTGTTACTGGATTTTGGGAATTTTGTTTGCTTTTTGCCCCTCTGTCTTGCCAGCACTGAGGACAACAGTATAAGGCTTCTGCCCTGAATTTTACTTGAGTGGTCAAAAAAATCTTCAGTTACCTGTGATTAGATATGGTCGTTTCACCCTTTGGTTAAATTTTGCATACAGTCCTGTCTGGGGTCATTCACTTGACTGCACATGCAGCAAGAATGGGACGTTTAGCAGAGTATAAACATTTAATGACACAGGCCTGCCCTCTCCCAGCCTGACAGGGTAAATAGGTTTTACTCTGTAAAAGTAATTAAATGAATTTGTGGTCTCTTTAAAATATTTGATGAGCTCTTCCAAGAGAGGCATTAAGTGGCATGTCAATAAATTGAAATCAGGCCTATAAAAATGAGCTTTGGTTTTTGTGGCATTTAATAATTTCAAGGCTCTGTGCTCGTCTCTCAAGCCTGGCAAGGCAGTAAGGACATCTGTTTCTGTGAGTGAGCAGAATGTACTTGGCCCGTGAGCAGAAGGTGTGTTTCAGGTTACGGTATCATGTTTTTGCTCCAGGATCTTCCAGGAAATATAACTTCTGTATGTTGGTGGTAAAAAATGTGAAAATATGGAAAGCTATTCCTACTGTTTTTTTATTCTCCCTCCCTTCCACTACATCACCCCCAAGTTAGAAGTGTTTTATCTAACCTCTTTGAGAACAAGCAAAGTGAAGGTGCCAACTTGCCCCAACATATTTTAAAAGATTCAGAGATCTATCACCTCACTGGAAGTAGATGTGTCAAAGTGAATTGTTGTAAAGAACGGCATCAAAAATTGGCAATTAACATTTAAAACTCTTGATTTCAGTGTCTTTTGTTTGGAAATAATAGAATCATAGAATGGTTTGACTTGGAAGGGACCTTAATGATCACCTAGTTTCAACCTCTCTGCTGGGGCAGGGACACCTCCCACTAGATCAGGTTGCTCAGATGTATGATCTGACATCTGCTGTTTCATTTAGGCTTGTGAGGTTTGCCTTTTTATGTCTTGTTCCCTCTGCTCAGCTGTGAGGATTCTGTCCTGACCCCATTGCAGTCAACAGTAAAGCCCTAATTTGATGTCAATAAGAGCAGGATTGGACTCTCAGTGCTCTGTTTGCTCCCAGTGCACAGCAGGCACCTCCCCTTTTAAAGAGGTTGGTCTAACTAGGGTAAATCCCAAAATACAATAGACAATGGACTTGGGGACCCCCTGCCTCAGCCCAGTAACTGCAGTCCCAGAGCCCTAGCTTAGGCAGAGACTAATCCCCAGAGCTGCGGCCCAGGACAATGGACACAGGACTGTATGCCTCTCTGGGGCAGTAGCTGGAGCCTAGTTCAGGGCAGGGAGGTCACCTCCAGCCCCTTTCCTTCTTGCATGGTTCTGGGGGGGCTGGGGTTCTTGAGGGCACACAAGAATGTGGAGGTTTTGGTTGTTCAGGCTGCTGCATTACTGGAGCTGGTGCCACTGTGGGCAGTAGTGTCATATTGTATGAGCACTTCTGCACATAAGCAGAAATTTCTTTCCCATCTCATGCATTCCCTGCTCCTCTGGAGTCATGGAGAAGAAATGGCTTTGCTTAGGCTGTCTTAATCTTTGCAGGATCTCATCCCTCTTATTTGGCCCAGGTACTACTTTTGCCTGAGGCTTGCACTCTTGCTGGTCCAGCTCTGTGCCTCTGGCTTTCTTATTAATACTGTCTTTGCTTTTGGGCTAACTTGACATCCAGATGATTGCATGCTGCTTTCATTATTTAGATATGCAACTCCCTATCCCCTTAAAATTCTTTAAATTCTTTAGTTTTGAGCCAAAAACAGTGATAGCTTAGAAAGAAAAACAAAACAAAAAAAGAACAAACTTCATGTAATCCAGACTTCAGCTCCCCTGATTGTTGGCTCCAATTTCACTGCTTGTGATGTCAACAGAAGTCTTGAAGACTAAGAACACATCTCAAATTTCACTGGCTGGTTTAAAGTTACCTTCTTGGGAAATGTTGCAGACCCTTTTTCCCTCTGCCAAGGAAAATCTTTAGGAGTTTAATAAATACTTTTTTTTTAAAGTCTGAAGGTCAAGGCTTCTACTGAAATGAAATCAACATGGGCCTCTTGAGCAGTGCTTAGTGTACATCCTTTTTCTGGCCAGGATTCATCAGCAACCTGTCTGCCTACCACCAGAAGAGTTGCTGCACACCATGATATCCACACCTGCCACTCCTCACTGCCTAATCTAGGCTTGGATTTATCTGCTCTAGTCCCCTGTCTAGCTGCTCCAGATTTGCACTTTCTGTAAACACTGGGAGCTCCTCAAGAGTTTCTCTTCTCTTTTCTGTCTTCTCCCTAGGTTATCAAACAGGAACATTGCTGCTGTGGGTCCTCTTGGGCACCTGTAAGCTTCAATGTTTTGAAGTGACTTAGGATGGATGAGGAATTTGGTTTCTTTAGAAATTAAATAAGCCTACATTTTTTAAACCTTAAATGAGATTGTGATTAAGTTTAATGTAGAATGGAAGCAGTAGGATGGGTATTTTTTCTTACAATGTGTTTATATACATCCAGTGCAAGAATAACTTAATTTGTTTTTAAGGAAAGTGTGTTGTCAAAGGATAAACTTTCTCTGGAGCCCTTCTAATGTGGTGAAAAACAGACCCAACCTTGCTCTTGTCTGCACTCAGTCAGACTGTGGTTAAAGTGAGGCAAGAAGCTCAGTATGTGCCTGTTTTTTGACAGTGGCACCAAATCTTTGTAATTCAGTCACTACTACTCCCACATGCTGCTTGTTATCTATTTGCTCATACACTGTGGATGAAAATCATGCCTTTTGGGGATTTGGACACACACCAATAAGGACTAATTTCAAAAGCAGTTGGGATGGGGACACAGGGAGTAGAGCTTCTGGGCTGGCTCCTGCTTTAGCTGTCTTAGTATGCACTGGCTGACACTGATGGAGGAGGCAGAGCCTCTAGTCCCTGTTGTATTTACATCAGATAAGGCAGTAATTTCTGACTTAACCTTCCCACGGGAGCAAACTTTCGCTTCATTGACAATGGCATCATTAGTGGGATGGGGTAATTCACTGTGTGATCCAGACCGGGCTGTGACCCGCATGGAGCCATCGGACGGCAGTGCTAATTAGTGCCTTAATGCCACGTGAACACTTCTCCACAGTCACTTTGGCTGAGGCCACAACTAATTTCATATGAATCAGTAAGCAGCCATCGCCTGGCAACTCATTTTGGCCTCTAACTGCTTTTTCAAGACCTCCGACCCTGCTGCTGAGGATAAATGACATCCTGTCATTATCTGTCCTCTGGGCAGCTGCTGAACTCCCACGGCAGCTTTGGTTTGCAGTCTCCATGGAAGGATAGAGCTCCAGGCCTTGCAACATGTCCCTGACATGAATGTGAGTAACGAGTGTGATTAGGAGCTGACCAGGCAGAGTTACAACAGACCCTGGGGGCAGAAGCTCACATTGGACCCTGGAAATAGTTCTTCCTTTTTGGTCTGGTTTTTGGAGCAAGGAAGAGAGGCGGGGGGAGCAGAAGTGCTGAGGTGGGCTAACTGCTTTCTCCAGATTCCCAGAAGACACAGCCTGACACTTTTATGCATTTAATTCTGCCTCTCATCATTTGGCATGGCTGTACAACATGACTACATGCATGGCACTGTGAGGAGCTGCAGGGGAAATAGCTATGGTGAAGTATTGCTTGGGATTGCAGAGGAATAGTGTCTTTTGTCAGGGGTGCAGACAGGGTTTACCCAGGAAATGTAAGAAAGCTAATTTAAACTTTCTGACTAGCTAGATTTTGTCGGACAAGGCCTTAGAGTAGTGTTAAGTGAGTTATTACCTACAATGACAAAGTATCTTCTTGCCAAGAGTACAGAACATTGATTTCTCTTATGTTTTTAAATTATGGTTTGTTGTCTATCCTCAAGGGTTGGGCTGTTTTTGGCCAATATCTTTTAGTTATTTTCCTAGTGCCTGCTCTAGTAGACACTTGAGAGAGCCCCTCTTGCCTTGAGAACAGGCCCAGTGTGATCAGAGCTTCAGTGCATGCTCAGGCTTCCCTAGAGTGTGTCCTAACTGCTGGTGTTCCACTGAAACCTGCCACCACATTCATCTCTATCTGGTGCTGTTGACAACTAAGCTAAATCTTATCTACATTAAACTTATGGAGAATGCATCAGGAAAAATAATAAGAAACTTTTTATTGAAAAAAACAAAAGAAAACACCCAAATCCCCTAACCTCTGCAAAAAACCCAAATCCAGTGTTAGTACAGAAGTAAAAATTGCTCATCCACCTTTGATTTTTAAACCTAGTTACTGTAACAAATGGTCCCAATAATGCAATATTCAAAATGCCTGCTTCTGTAATTTTGTACTGTGGATATTCTCTGTCTTGGTGTTTTTTTGATGTTCTATTGTTGTATTTTATTCTTTCTTGGATGTTTAGCTTGCATTTCCCAATGAGAAATAGATCCTTGTCCAGTGGAAGCTTCAGAATTGCAGTAGGCAATAACAGAAATAAATCAAGGGGAAAGAAATTAAGCAACATTTTCAAGATTGAAATTCATAATATCTTTTACAGATTTATTATAATGTAAAGATCTCCACATGGTTCAAATAAGGCTGAATAAGTGTATTTATAGGCTGCATATCTAGCATTAAAGCTGTCGGGTTTCAGCTATGAGACTGGGCTTTATCCTGAGGTAAAAGTTTATCTACTGGTAAAGCAGGATGTGCTAGTGGAGCCTCTGAAGTGAAGCAAAAAACCAAAGCTCCTGACCATATGCAGTCAGTAAAACTTACATGGTCTATTTATAAGGGGTCTTTTCTGTGATTTTGTACGCATTTTATTTTGTGTTTCTTTTTGACCTTAAAATATTTTTTCCTGATTTCTGTACTTCACTGAAGTTGTGCTCTACCCTTTGCTTTACAAATCATCACTGTATAACACTCAACAATTCCAAACTGATTAAGTGTAGTGAAGGATGAAGTAATTCCCATTTGTGTGTGTTTTTCTGAAGTACTGCTGACAAAAGCTATGTAAATGTAACACATGACTACTGTTTATGGTAGATTAAGCTTGCTCAGCATTTGTCAGTAAAGTACAAAGTTTGCAATTAAAAGAAAAGGATTTTGTGATGATGTTGTTTTTGTGATTTGCGTTAATAATTAGCCTAAGCTGACAAAAACTGTCTGGCAAAAATAGCTAGACTGAACTGAGAGGTGCCGGAAGGCTTGTCAGTGGGAAAAAGGTGACCTTTGGAAGTGAACGGTAAAGTTAGTATGTCAACTCTGCAGAGACTCAGAAGCAGCCTAGCTAGATTTTTATTTTATTATTTTATTTTATTTTTATTTTTTTCAATAGAAAAATGCAGTTTAAACCATCTCTTCTTCTATTGTTCCTGTCAGCAGTATGCTTTTGTTTGCCTTTCCCTCCAGAAATGTATCTCTGTGTAATAACACACAAGCCAAACTATGCTATGCAAGCTGTTGTGCCAAATCAGGGAACTTTAGAGAACGTGTGGAGAATTTGTGGAGAAAGCTCTGCAAAGGCTTTGACACATGGAACCACTACAAGCTGCTGTGTTTCTGGGCTAACTTCACTTCCGTATTACCTTTGTAGTTTACTCTTAATAGAGCTGGTCTCCATATGAGAAAGGCATACTACAGTGATCACTGTCTTGTGAGAGCAAACTAAGAAACCAGTTTGGATCTTTAAGATATAATGTGAGTGGAAAAGAAAAGAGAATGACACACCGATTGAGGGGAAAGGCAACATGTGTGACTTGATGTCTTGGATTTTCTGGCATCTAACAAATTCTCCTTGACCTGGCCCTGTATGTTGCCTTTTTGTATCTAAAAATAAATAAACAAACACATAAGAAAAATAAAAAGCTTATGTTCTTCATTATAAAGGACAGTGGAAAATCTGCACAAATTTGGGACAAGAAAAACAAAGCAGATGAAGTCAGTGGGTGGTCTATGCTCAGTGCAACATCTCCTTGAGTGTCTGGACACTGACTTTGTTGTAATCACTTTCTCTTTATAAGCACATATCTGGGTGGGAAGGGAGTGGGGGAAAGAGAAAAGTAACAAATGTTATTTACACAGACAATATGTTCCTACAACTACTGATTAAAAAAAAAAAAAAAAAAAAAAAAAGAGCGAAGATAATTCCAGAAAGGAAAAATGAAACAGTATATTGGTAATAATCACATTGTTTATATTTTTGTGCTACAGCCCAGCCTCAATTCTTGCATGTCACTGGATTTAATTTCACTTTTAATCTTGTTTTTGTTCTTACTTAGAAGAAGCTCATATGTTAAACACTTCTGGTTCCTTTAAAAACTGCTGATAGATGGTAGGTCCTAAATCTTTGGATGTTTCATCTCCTTGTTGGCTCGAAGAGGCAGACTATCCTTTCCTTTCTTTATTAGGGAATGCTTCCATTGCTATGCATTTACCAGTAGCAGCAGGAGGCTTTTCAGATGCTGAGTAGCCATGTCCCTGTAGCCTTACACCAGTGGGCAAAGCTGCTCATGTTACTGGGCAGATCTGTCACATAAGGAACGGAAAGCATATTTTACTTTTTAAGAAGAGCAATTCAAGTCTTTTTTTAAAGGAGAAAGCCATTTTGTATTTAGTGTGTTTCTCTGCCCAGGACTGCCTTCACTTACTCTTCATAGCAAATAGAGTATTGTGTTATTTTCTTGTGCCAGGGATGGATGTCCTCCCACGGGGTCACAGAGGAGTTCCCGCCCTGTTGCCCATGAGTACCAGCCTCTGCCAAAGATTATCTGAACAGACTTTTAACACTCAGATTTTAATCTTATCCTCAGCCTGTGAGCCTCAATGCTGCTCCTGAGTGCACCGGACACCTCTCCCTGCAGTGACAGCAAGGCCTGCTGTGACTGCAGGGAGAGGTGTCCGGTGCACTCAGGGGACAGTCCCTCTCTCTGCAGGCTGGGGGGCAGCACCGTATCTTCTGTCACACATGCGGTCTCAGGCAACAAGAAGGTAAAATCCCACTGTTTCTACATAGCCTGAAGATACTGTGGCAAACCATGTTACAAACTTCTGGAAGGATAATATCATGCTTGTAGATAATTCTGCATTGGCAAACACCTGCTGTATTACATCACCCTCTACATTATTATGATATGGCCTTTGATGGACCTTTCTCAATGAGTTATTTCATATTTTTCAGTTGCTAGCACTGCAAGCAGGACTGTGAAGGTGAAATTGTGATGAGTGTTTTTGCCCGAGTGTAATGGGTAGTGCTCTGTATTGCTGATAGCTGAATCTGACTGCCTTGCAAAATACAGGCTGTAGGAAGTTCCTCAGAAAATGTGATTTTGTTTCCTGTTTCTTCCAAAGAAAAAGCCAGGATTTTTTTAATGTCTACATCCTCTGTACTCCTCTTTCCTTTGGCTTACTGAATAAAGCTGAACTAGAGCAGCAAATCTTAATCTGCTTCATGGATGGGTGAGGTTTGTAGCAACTCTGACCTAATAAAGAAGCCAATTCCATTATTAAGTTGCCTTCTGAGATAGTTTTGTTCCTGACTACTGTGTCTCACCCCTGAGCTGATATAATTAAACTCTCAGACACTTTTACACACTTTCTTGTATTGTTTTTAGTTTGTCTGTTTGATGTTTTGGTTTTGGTTTTTAAATAATAATAAAACAATTTGTTGCACGCCATTGGTGCAAAGCAACTTGCAGTAATAATGCAGTATGCTGACCCTGAAGCTGAGTAATCCTCCCCAGTGGTGTACCTTCTTCAGTTTCATTAAGGTGTCCTTCCTTGAATAATTTATATCAGTATTCAGCCCTCTAAATTACCAAAAAGGTACAAAAAAGCGTTTAGATGAATGAAGGCCAAATAAAGACTATTTTTCCTGGGTTGTACAGTTTTGCTTTGCATGTTACCACTGATTATAACAAGTTCAGGTGGACTCAAATTAATATGGAGTCTTATATACCAAAATTCTGGATTTAATTGTAAGGTATATCCCTGTCCTTTTTGTAGTGGAAGTTTGTTCGGTTGTAGAATTAAATGACTTTGTTTTCCACTGCTGTGGGTCTCTATTGAATCTGGCACAAGTTCAAACGGCCTTGTAGCATCCAGCCTTTGCTGGATCATAAAGTAAAGACCCTCCCTAAAACACAAATGGAATTTCTTTCCACCACTACAGTGAGGTTAATGACAGTGTTAGCAGGATTTTTTCTCCCCCTTTGTCCTGTAAATCTGAGCTCTATTCTATTAAACTGCCTGTTAAAGAAAACAAACTAGAACTCAGGCTGCCTAAATTCTTCTGAGGCACCATTCAAGGGGAAGTATTTTTTTCATCCCACAAACATTTCATGGCACTGTGGATTTTGGGCAGGGGATGTATACAGGATCAGGCATGCTGGTGGAAACTAGTGGTGTTTGCTGTTGCAGGAGGAAGGGGCCATATATCAGCTGATGCTGCTGATGTGGTGATGGATTAATGAACAGAGAAAGCTTTGCATTGTACTAAAAATGGAAGGATTAACAGCTGCCCTTGTTGAGTCAGGCTGGAGGGAGAAGGATGAGGAGGACGGCAACATACTGTGACACTAGTCTGTAGTGAATTAGCTATCAGCATCCTTCTTTACTGATAATCTCCCTTCCCTTTCTTCAATGAGAAGAACACTTCTGGAGACATCCTTCATATCAGAGAAAGAGAACTCTTATTTTTATTCCTTCCCCTTTGCTTACACTTTTTAAATTATTACTCTGCTGATTGTATTTTAAAATTATTTTATCTTTTTACTCCAAAGTGATTTCCAGCTAGAAAAGAGTTAGAGGTGTTATCTTAACTGCTAAGGCAGACCTCAGCCTGAAGTAACAACCATATGGATTTGAGTGCTACAGTTGTGTGGCTTGGCTGGACACGTCCTCATTAAGATCCATTCATGTGGTGTGAAGATTCAGATTCACCTTTAGAATTGACAAGCTGCAGGGTTTTCTTATAATTTCCTAAATAAATAAATAAATAAATAAATGTAAATTGGTTATTTATGATGATTTTTAGCACTTATTTCCTTAAGGCGCCTGCTGTACTATTTTGATACAATTCAGTGAAGACCCTTATGTTTGGCATGAGACCTGTTCCAGTAACGCCAACAGTTAGTGTTGGTTATAGACCTTGCGAGAGCAGAGAAACTTGCTTGGGCACTTGCTCCCTCTTGTTTGCTCTCCCCTCTGCTGGGGGCTACCACCCACTGAGACTCATCAGGAGGAAAAGTATTTCCATATCTGCTGATGGCTGTGTCAGAAAGGACTCGAGTCGAACCTTAAATCTGAGGGTGGCTCTGAGCCACTTACTGGGATGTAAATGATCAGAGCAGAAAACTCAGTCTAGTAGTTTCATGTGAGTGAAACCCCCCTTTTCAAAACTGCATTGCAATTAGTGAAGCTTCTCCCTGATAGCTGAATCTAGAGGTAAGGATTCTTCTGTAGAAAAAGAGGAATAAACCAGGAGGCTTAAATTACCTGTCTGTCAGGTGGTGAGACAATGCAGTAGCCAGAGCATGTGTAGGGCTCATAATTTCTAACTACTGCAACTGCCCACTAGGTCCTCTGCACGTGTAGTGGTCATGGGGGCAGCAGCTTTTCACACAACCTGCAAGTTCTCCTGGGAGAAGAAAGATTGGGTTAATACTAATACAGGATAATGATTTGTGGTATTTTTTAAATACCTGAAAAGAGCTTGGTATTTTAGATCTAATTATAGATAGCTTTTAACAAAGAAAAACCATAAGATTGTTAAAATATGTTCTAGTATGGTACAACAGGACAAATTGTTCTGGATGACTTGCTATTAGCCAGTTTGCAGTGTCTCTTGGCATTTCATATTTCTTTTTAGTTTGAGGAAAAGATAAGCCCAAAATTAAGAGCCCAAATTCTGAAAAAAGAGCACTTAAATAGAAAGCTGTGTTCTGTGAATTTCTTTTGTCCTATATGGTTAAGCTCTCGTGAGCATTTCAGAAAACAGGAGGATTTTCTTCAATGTCTCACTGTGAATTAAATGTTTAATTTTGTTTTTTACCATTTGAAAAAACATTGTGTCAAAGACAGTTTGCTCATGTGAAGAATTTTGTTTAACATGGTGGTCAAAGAATGTAAAAGAAGCCTTTTGAAAATAGATTGATTTAAAAACAAAAACTGCAGAAAAGAATTAACAAATGTAAGCACTGTTTAAAACAGATGATCCTTCTTGTTTGAGAGCAGGCCAGTCTCCTTGCAGTGCCTGGGGGTGCTCACCGTGTGGGGTCTGCTCAGCCACAACTGAACAAGAACAGAGAAACATTTGAAGACATGAGAACTCACTTGTCAGTCTCATGATTTGCTGCCTTATTTTCTGTCACATAATCTAGAACATTTGGGATCTTCACCCGAAAAGAGGTAAAGAGGCACATGCAGGAGCACTGTTTAGGGAAAATGATGAGAAGAACTTGCCAAGTGAGAAAGCATTTCAGCATTTGTCCTCTCAGAAAGTTGCTTGGGAAGTTAGGACAGAAGGATGCTAGGAAGAATTTTGCTATGTCTCACTTCTAGATTTTTCTTCTTCTTCTTCAGGGGAACAAATCCATTTTAAAAGTAGAAGTTGGAGGTAAGGCAGGAGTTCTTTCAAAGTAATGTCTTCCCTTGTTCTCTTTAGAGCTCAAGAATGAGTTTCCTCTCATTTCTAAACATGATTATTGCATGAGGCGTTCATTGCGATGGGCACCTTTCATAGCTGTAAAGGGCATATCTCAAGGACAGCTGAATTTAATACTGCAAAAACACTAGATCTTAAAGACTTGAAAGGGATTTCTGATACTCCCTAGTTCAGCCTCTCATGCAAAGACTAGGTCAGACTACTACACTATGTCATTTGAAGCTGCTTCTTGCCAAGTCTTGGACACCTGTATGGAGATTGCACAGCTGCTCTAGGTGCTTGTACTGGGCCTTCAACTCTTTCCATGTGAGGAAAGTAAGGAATTTCTACAACACTCCTTCTCATAGCAAATATGCAATCAGTGCACTCATGTGCCAGTAGTCTTTATCTGCAGAGAGGCAAGGTGATAGAGAAGATGATGACCTCTTTTTTTTTTTTTTTGTAGCCTCAACAAAAGGTGAAAAGTTTTTTGGAAAACTTACCAATGTCTTCTCATTGGAATATTTATACCACGTACTTGAAAACCTAACTTACTTATATGCATACTATTGTGTTAGTAAAATGTGTGAGGACAAAGAACATTTATAGAGTGAGAGTTTTTGACATATTGTTGAAGAGTCAGATGTCTCTTACTGGACACAAGGAATAAAACTCACTCTAACCCATATTAGATAACTATATGATTGAGACCAAAGCCCATGAATGTTGTTGAGGTACTTGGATGGAAATGAAGCCACGTCTACAAGACTCTCTGTTCAATGATTCATTTAAATTAATCCACTTAGAAAAAAGCAAGCAAATAAAATACCAGATGTTGTGATTTTCTCAGGGAGAGGGGAAAACAGCTCAGATCCTGACGTTGTTCAGAATCCTTACTCCATCCTTATATATGTGGTTTTTAGGATTATAACTTAAAGAATAAATTTGATAGAAGAACACCACCAAAAAACCCCCTCAAGCTCATGGTCAGTAAATCTGAGTTGTCTGGGAGATGGACATAAGCCAATTTAAGTCTTTCCAGGAGTAACCCATGGGATGTCAAATTAATTCCTTTCTCTATTACAGCTGAAGAGGCTTTATAAAGTACTCTTGCTTTTTTTTTTTTTTTTTGCTTTTTTTTTTTCCTTTAAAGGCTCACACAGTCTGAGAGTGTAACATATTGTCCCTCCTTCCTTCCAAGGTCCTATATATTTATTTCTCCCTGTGCAGAAATAGGACAGGAAAAAAGCACCTCAGAGTACACCCCTAATTTGCGCAAGACCCTCTGCACGTTCTGGCAGGTCAGCCTGTGGGAGCAGCTGTTGCAAGTCTGCATGCAGATGGCTGCATTCAGCAGGTGTCTGAGGATGCTTATACTAAGATTAATCACCTTCTGATGTTAATCAATTTCTACCCCTTTAAAGCCCCATCATGCACAGTAGTGAATCCTGCTTTCCAGCTTCCCCACCAACTAATGGAAGCTCTTTCATGCTCAGGTCTAAGGTGGCCTTCAGATGGGTTGTTAGAATACTGATGTGTTTTTTTTAGGTTGGGCAGAGCCATGGACACCTGAGTGCCTGTGGTCCTTTGCCAGCTCTGTCTCTTAAGCTTGTTTCGCTACCCCTGCCTTTCACACAGCTCAAGTGCCTATGCTGCTCTGCTGAGTATGCTCAGAACATCTTGCATTTCTGCTGAATTCAATGCAAATCTGCTTTTTAGCAAGTACAGTAAAAGGCTACTTTAAAGTTGAAATAAAATTAGGATGCAATGTCCTGTATTATTTTAAGAAGAGCTTGAATTATTTTGACATAGCCTGAGACATGCCTACTACAAGGAATGCTGAAGATTTTATGATGACTTTTGAGTCCTAACCATCTCCAAGAAAATATTTAACAGGTCTGTGGTCTGCAAGGTTTAGATATGAACTTTTAAAGAACTGTTCTTATGCAGAGTGCAGGCACCAAAACTGCTGGGATTTTATGATATTTTCTTTAGAACTATAATTTTGAACAACTTTCTTCAGTAGATTCATAGCAACAAATGAAACTTTCAGCAGTGGATCCTAGTTCCTTTTCCATAGAGGTGGTATCTGTTAGGATTGTTAGGACATTCTGAAAACAAAAGGTCAATTTCTTTATCGGGAAACAACATTTCCTGAATAATTTATAGCTGAACAGTTCTCATAGCTGAATAAAGTATTAATACATATATGAATCCTCAGTTTAGTTTCAGTGATAGTGAGTCACTTCCCTTGTTTTTGTTGGCCATTCAGCAGCAAAAGAGAAGAAGGTATCTCAAACTGTGAAGGTTCCATTTTTTATTAAATGAGCTTCTGGTCACCAGTGCTCCTTCGACATTAACACCGAAAGTGACTCCCCTCTCATGCCACTCTTGAACAGTTTTTCATTTGAAATAAATTATCTTCTATGCACCATAAACAACATAATTTGAGAATAAACAAACTGCATTTAAAAAAAAATAATAAAAATCTCATGTTGTCCCAAAGACTCGGTTTTGCTTTAGCTCCGGGAGCTGATAAAGCTACAGCAGTGATGTAGGTGTGTATGTTTTCTGTGTGATGTGTAGGTCTGGTTTGTGTGCCTGTAGGGAGGATCACTACAGTATCTTCGAAAGCTTCACCTCCCCCTTCGCATAGATGTATTCTGCAGTTACCAATCTTCATGTACTTTACTCACAAGCAAATAGAAACAGGAGGAAAGGAAGCACAAAGTATTTCTGAAAAACCTCATAATCTATTGGGGGTTGACAGACTCCTAGACACTGTTTTCACACCACACTCAGTCAACTGCCACAGTACAGTGCCACAAAGGTGGTGAATTTTTAAAGTGGGGTCCTGTATCTGATTCTACATCTCTGATGATAACACCAAGTCTTCATTTTACTGGCTTTTGACAGCCAGCCCTGATAGCCTTTGAAACTCCCAGCTCTGAACAGCCTATTTTGAAGCATAAACCAAAATCCCTGTCTAAAGAAAACACTATCTAAGAAGATCCTGTCAGCATACTTGGCCTTGCTTTGCATTGCTTTTTTAGAAGATTTGGATAAGCTCAACTCTGGCTGAATGTCTGTTTCCAGCCTCCTGCATTTGCCATACCACTTTCCAAGACTCTGCAGGTTTGCTGGTGTTGTGCTTGTGCAACCATGATCACATCAAGCATAGTGGGTTCTCTGCCTTGTTAAAGTGTTTCCACTAAAAAACACGTTCTAGTCATGCTTATGGGGTAGGCACACTTGGGAAAGTTTTTTCTAGCTTGGGACCATAGGAAGAATGCAAACAGATCTTACCTGACTATCTGAGATGTGCAGTAAGTGTACTTTAGGTAGAGACGAGACTTTGAGGAAAAAGGGGAAAAGAACAGGAAGAAGGAAATGCAGCAAATATGCTTGGGACCTGATAGAGCTTGTAATCCCCTGAAAGTGTAACAAAAGCAATAATCTTAATTTCTGTCCTTCTGTGGTTAGAATTAAGGAAGTCTTTGATATACAGGCTCAGCTGAAACTAGATAGGTGATTTAGTAAAACAACCAGGTAGTTCATCAAAAGGCAGCATGTTAATGCTTTCATTTATCAAAATATGTGCCATTGATACACAGAGTAAGAAAAAGTATATTAAACAAAAATTCTGTATTATAAATACAGACAAGATATATGCAGCTTTATTATCTGTTACCAAAGACTCAAAGTTGGATATTGTTCACGACTACTTGGATTAATGGTGTGTCTCAAGGTTGACGTTCTTTCAGGAGAGATTAGTTCAACTGCTGTGTGGTATCTAAAGATGGTAGCTAGCTCTACTGAGCAGTGCTACGGCAGGAATCTGGCTCAGTTTCAGGTATGCAGGAACTTAAGGCTGTTTATCCAAAAGCTTGAATCACCCTCACTTGCATCTGAGCAGTCTTGGCTGGCAATCAATCAGGAAAGCAGAAGTCTTCACCAGCAGAATGCTAGAAGCAAGGATGTGTTTTACAGACAGGGAGAAGGGGCGGTGCCGTTGCTGGTCTGGGAGGAAAGGAAGCTGTTGTTATGATGAAGGAACACAAACAGTCAAGTTATTTTGTCTTTGAGGATAACAGCATTACTATGAATTTAGACATGTGTCCAACCTGGGAAATACTGTATTTGCCCCTCTGGCAGTTTTGTTAGTTTTACTGCTTACTTGTGTTCTTGGGAGTCTGTTCTTCCTACCATTGCTTGTCTCTGAGCAAGCTACAGACAAAATAAAATTGTTGCTGAAGGTATAGAACTTCTATGAATTCAGATGCCAGAATGGGATATGGCAATAGAAAATAACATCTGATGTCTGCTGGAATGAAAGTTACTTTGAGCTATGGTGACTGCAAAACTGTAAAGCTCTGGGTTCTTCAAAGCTCCTTGACAGCCCAGGACTGGACTTGCAAGGCTCAGATGTCGAAAGGCATCAGCTTCTCTTTCATATTCTTCAGTAAAAGTAGGGATTTGAGTAGTAGTCACAGTGTGGTAAGAGAGGTGAAATATAAAAAAAGAGAGAAGCACTGGGGCTTGAGAACTGGAATTCAAGCATTGGAAGTCTATCTTGGCTCAGCTGTTGTCTTGTTGTGTGGCCTTGGACAGCCTGGTTTATAAAGCAGGGAGGGGAAACTGGCACAGGAACATCTGAGGATTAAAAGATGTTTACAGAGTGCTTTCTACTTGCATAATTTTATCTTTTTGAAGTGTTTATTAATTTTGAGCTAGTCTTTTATGCCACTGTAGTAACACTGAACTTTCCTCATCTGGATCTGTTTCTTTACAAGAAGAATCACATGTACATAAATAAGACACGATGCTCCACACAAGTTCTAACCCATTATAGATGTCTTAATAATCATCCTGGTTGGACTAGATGATTGTTTTAGTCCCTTCCAACTGAAGTAGTATAGTCTGTTTTATACCTGTCATGCTATGCTACGCTACTCTACCCTATCCTATCCTACCCTACCCTATCCTATCCTATCCTATTTGTGTGGGTATTCTGTGTTGAAAAAGATTAGACTCCCAAGGTGGGGAAAAGTCTTTATTGGGATAGCTGTCTCATGAGCACCTTATTTGTTAACTGCTTAGTTAATGAAATACTTATTTGACTGACAAATATACTTTATGCATGCTTTCTAAGTCTCTGCCATTTTAATTCTTATTAACTTAGTGGCATCTTCTGTGGCATGAAGTCCCAAGAGTATTTTGCAACAGGTGTTTCTGAGGATTCAAGCCCTGCTTTTCTTTATGAGAACAGGGTGAAAGTAGGTGCTGGTAGTTTGTACTGCCTGCAGGCATTGCTGTGCTAGTTTTGAGAGACAAGAAGCCATGTGTTAATCATCATTACAGTATGAGACTATTAGCTGCAGTCAATGTAAGAGTTTGTACAGGGTCATTCCACTAAACCCACTTGTCTATATAGTAGGCTATGTTCCCTGAGAGACATTGGCTCCCTGGAGCCACTCTGGTAAGATAAGCTGTGAAGACAATATGAAAGGGAGGAGGAAAACAACCAGAAGTAATGTTGATTATTGATATTACAATGAACAAAATATGTATGTCAAGGATCTGAAAAGATGCAGAGAGAATATATACTATGAACATTCAAGAAAATGAGAATTCAGCCATAAAGGAAAATCTTTGAACAGAATAGAGACTTTGTCAGCAGTTGCACAAATGCTGTCTATGACAGAGATGATACAACAGATACAGGAGATCACAGCTGTTGCGTGTGTACAATGAATGCCTGGATTCCTTCTATACACAGTAGCTGTGAAGGAAATGTTTCTGTGCTCATTTAAATGGTTTATACAGTTCAGGAGCTCTGGGGGCCAGCTACTCTCAGTCTGAGAGTCACAGCAAACACCTTCCATTGTTAATTACATTGCATTACTGTTGGCTTTTGCAAAGCAGCTCCAAATATTCAAGCATTCATGTCACTTGCGTTTTGGATGGCTGGAGCCCTTGTTAGGTTGGTGGCACCTTCTTTGCATCTCATTAGCTGGAAAACTGCAGGTCCGTTTTCAACACGCTTGGGGAACAAACTAGCAAGGACAGGGAATGAACACACCGATGGAGGAGAAAGGTACACCCATTTCTCGTTGGATTTTCAGCCATGAAGTAATGAGGAAAACCCCTTCTGACTCATGTGCCTTGGGTGAGAGACTTGTATGTAATGGTGATGTGTACAGATAAGGAGTATGGTTTCCAGGAATGGGAAGAAGCACAGCAAACTACAGACATAGGTGACATTTGTGAGACAATCAGCAACTCTGAAAACCAGGACCCCAGTATTCCTGGTGTTTACCATCAGGCACCTAATTTTGAAAATGTTGGCCAAATGGCACAAAATTCTGCTTCTTCTAGAAAACAGGACCTGTTTCTTTAAAACTTTAATCTGTAGTGCTGGAGCTTTGTAAACAATTTCAGGTATTTCCACTATAACATTAAGGAGTAAGTAATTTACCAAAGGAGAAATAGATTGGCTTGATTTGTCTTTCATTGCCCTTCCTTCTGCGGTCAAGGTTGAAAGACTAGAGTTGAAATGATTACTAGAGGAAAAATGTTATCTGCTTTTGCATTTCTAGCTAAAACTCTCGTAAGAGCAAATGGTTCTTGTTCCTGGCTCTCAGTCCTGGGGGCTAAGATGTTCTCACCTGAAACTGTTTTTCAATTCGCTTGAAGTGCATCCCTTGTGCATTTTTATTTAGTGTTTATCATAGAATCATGATAGATTATAGATCGTTTATGTACAACTGGGATGAAATGTGTTCTTAGGTGGTTAATGCAGATTGCTATTGGCATGAAAGGTATGAAATCTTCATGGTCTAATGGTGCTCAAACACTGACTGAGTGAGATTATTACAAGAGAAGCATGGCACTGGTATTCAAGAGTGCTGTTCAGTCCCTGTGTCTGTTAGCATTGAGGATCTCAAACCAAGCCTAAACTTTTAATGCTTTTTCTCCATTCTCAAAATCTTTATTCAGGAGTAAGATAAAATGAAACTTGGGTAGAGCATAACATTCCCAGTGGTTGTATGTACTGGGCTTCTCTAAGTTACTTTGTCTTTGGACTGTTTCTTGCTGTCTAATAAGCTCTAGTAAAGTATACAAATCTGCTTTAAAACATCTTGCCAGTTCCAGGTGCCTTTTTCAGTAGCATCATCACCTCATTGATCATTAAAATTATTAATATCAAAAGATTAATTTTAAAATAATAATTAACTGAAGATTGACAGCAATGACAGTGGATCTGTGAGGAAGTTCTGGAATTTCCTGAGACAGAGTTTAGGTGTGAAAATTAAGGATGTGCATTTATTGACTTTCTTAAGGCTTCCCATGAAGACCTTCTGAATTCTGGTCTTGCCTGCAAATTACCAAAATGCTTGCCTATTGCTTTCTGCTGCTGCTGCAGGCCTGATCAACACTCACACTGTGCAGAGGAAAAGATCCAGCTGGTGTCCTTGCAGGAGAAATATTCTAACAACAATAACAACTCCTTTCTCATGCATAACCAGTGGTATTAGATGCTCTAATAGCTGGGCTTAATGACCCAGTAAGACTTAAAACCTAACTGGGTGTGCATATGTTTGGCTTAGCATGTGGCACTAAAAGCATGCTGCAAAGCTAATTTCTTCCCTTCCTTTGTAGTTATGAGTGTAAAAGCTCTAGCTTGACAAGAAATTTGCAGTATGCTTAGGTGATGTTTACCACCAGCTCAGTAATGTCAGCAACACCTTTGTCTTAGCAAAGCTCTCAGGAAAACATTCTGGGTATGCTGCTGTTGGGGACCTCAACTTTCATTGCCCACAAACATACAGTACTAGGCAGGGCAGGTCAGTTAATGAAGAAAAAGGGATAAGGAAAACTATTCTGGCCAAGAAAAGAGGGAAACCTGCAAAAGGAATCTTCAAGGTTATCCACAAAATGGTAACTTGAGCATTAATTCTTTGACCTCTCCTGTGAAAGCACAAGGGATCAAGAAAGTCACCTCCCTTATGACTGGAATGGCAGAGGCAAGAAAGTCCCCAGAGTCTGTCTCTTTCTAGCCTTGCGTTTATCTCCTATTGACCATCACAGGAAAAGGCTTTTATGACCAAGGATATCTTAGTGTAACAAGAAAAGAAAGGCAGAAGCAAACCTTTGCCTGGACAGTACTTTCAGAGCTGCTATTGCCCAAACAAAGCTGAGTGGCACTTCTGATTTGCCAGCATACTAGACACTAGTACATACTGGTATATAACCAGAGCTGTTTTTCTCAACTTCTTTTCTTTCTCTGAAGCCCTACTCCATTTCAACATGTAGACTACGTGCGATGAAGTGAGCCACTATCCCCACATTCCCGTGGCTACTGTACAACTCTTGTTTTGTTTGTGTTTGGTTTTTTTGTTTTTTTTTTTTTTTTGTTTGTTTGTTTGTTTTTTTCTCAGATCCTCCTTTTCTATCTTGCATGTCTTGTTGAGGTAAATAATTAATACTTGAATACCAGGCTGTTCTCAGACAGATAGGAGACCATAGGCAAGTGAGATGGCTAAAGATAATATAAAAGGTTGAAGATGAGCACCTCGCTCACATTCCGCAGACGTAGATGCTCCAACTGTGAGCCTTACAACAGGGCAGAAGTCCTATGGATTGAGAGAAATAGGGATACCCCAAGTTGTGGGGGGAGGAGGTTTTGTGGATGGCAGGTGCTTTGAGGCAGGATTGAGGAAAGTAGGTCAGAGAAAAAGCAGAACTGAAGTAACAGTTGGGAAGCTGAAATGTGGGAGGGCATCAAAGCAGCAAGGAGAATGGGCACCTGAAATAGGATATATGGGGTCCATAGTAAGCTTAGGGTAGGGTGCATTGGAGAAGGGAGTTAAGGGAAGCAAAGAGTTTTGGGGATGCTGAGGTTGTGTGAGAGGCTGGATATGCCGCTTTGGAAATACTGGGAGGTTCTGAAAAAAGAGTGATGGAGATATCTGATCTCTTGGGCACTCTGGGACATGAGACAAAATCTGTCAGGCAGAAGTGGGATCTAGCTCTCTGTAATGTAAAGGGCTTGCAGTCGGGAGAGAACCAAGGATACCCTGCCAAATTTCTCCTCAGCCTCTGCTGTGGTTTGATGGAATGGACATCCACTGAACTGCTCTCCACATGCTCTCTCACCTGCTGGTCTACAGGACACCATTACCCTGAGTGTTTCCTACCTTCAGCAGCATGGCAGCTCAATTAATTTTCAAACATGTAACATCTCTATGGCTAAAAGAGTGGTGTCATCTCTGTAAAGAGTTAGAAATACATTTTAGCTGTAATATATTACGCATTTAAGCAGATTCCTACAGGTAAAATTCGGCCCTTAGAATGAGAAAGACCATTTTACAGGCATTCGCAGCACTGTATTGAGGTCACCTCCTCTCCTGTGAAGAGACACTGGCATAGGCTGCCCAGGGAGGTGGTTGAGTCACCATCCCTGGATGTGTTTAAGGGTCATTTGGATGTGGTGTTGGTGGATATGGTTTAGGGGAGAACTTTGTAGAGTAGGGATGATGGTTGGACTCGGTGATCCCAAGGGTCTTTTCCAACTTGAACAGTTCTATGATTCTATGAGACCAGCTACTAGCCAATGGCATTACCTGAGAAAATTGTGTCAGTTAATAGAAAGCCTGATTATTTTTCAGCAAATTTTGAGGAAGCCAGTGTTTCTTAGAGAAGAAAGTTTAGTAGTACTGTCAAGGGCCATTTTTCTTTGGAACAATTCCCTTCCCAAAGACTGAGAGCTCATCTCCATTCAAATGAGGCAACACTGTCTCTCACTCTACCAGGAAGAATGAAGCTCACCCCGGAGGAGCAGTCTGCATCCCAGCTTCTGAAGTCTCCTGGTGGTGGAGAACTGTGGAGGTAAATGCTCTGGTGAACACTTAGGTGAGAACATTATCTTACTGCTGGTAATAAGCCTATAGCCAGTATGTGCTTCTCTTTTTAGCCTAATCTGTAGTCTCTTTACCTCAAGTTTGTTTATAACTAGCAAGTAGGTTTGTTACTTGTGTGTACTTCACTTAGAGCTTGTTTGCATCCAGATTACAGTAGGTTCAGTGGCAAGTTATACACAATTTGCAATCTTCATATAATTAACTGATTTGTTAATACCTGCTTTGCTATCTGTTTATGAAATTTAACAGCAAGGCACTTTTTGGTATTATGCAGGTCCCAATGAGGAGGAGAGGAGCCTTATACAGGTTCAAAATGTACATGGACTGGGCCTTATTTGGCTAAGCTCTTGAACAGACTGCTATGTTAGTGGCATAAAAAAATGGGCCATAAATTTTAAGTGGGGAGAAAATTAATAATTCAACAGTAAGGGTCAAATAATCCTGCCAAGAAAAACCTACTGGAGAGGAAGTACACTGAGTTATAATTATTTGCATTGTAGATAATGATATCAATTATAATTTCCAGCTGGAATCAAGCCTCCATGCTTTTGGCTTCTGTACAATCACAGAATAACAGTTCCAGTCACAACAAGTTTCAGCCAAATAATGGCAAATCTCAGTTAGTAAAACAGTGCAATGTGCAGAAACATGAGGTTGGACAATTAGAGACTGATGTCTGAATATGGTTGCATATGGCAGTTCTGTGACAATTAGCAACACTAATCAACATTTATAATTAATAAAATTTTGGAAAAAAAAGAAATAAAAGTTTTAACCCTTCCCAAAAGCCAGATAAAAGAAAATCTTTTGTTGGACCCACTAGGAACGATCTGCATAGGATTAGGTCTCTGGTTTAAGTGAAATCACCAAGACACTATTCTGTGTTGCAAATGTCATGATATCAGCTTCCTCTAAAAGCCTCAGCTTCTGGAGTGTATGTATTATGGGAGAATCACATTTTCCTTAAAAAGACAGGAAAAAAATGCAGCAAGGAGTGTGCGGGCAGGTGCTGGAGTAAAACAGGATCAGACTGGTTTGAGGGAAAGGCAAATGAAGCAGCTGCATTTGCACATTGCTGGGGGGCTGTGCCTGGCACAGACCCCTGACAGCCAGGCTGGCACTGCCACTGTCCAGGCAAAACATTAGGGCATCTAGGGAAGAAATAATGCCAAAAGGGCTAACCCCACTCCAGCCTTTCCAAATCTTTGGTGACAGCAGGAACAGCAATACTGGCTTTCTGAGGTTCTCCCCTAGTTCCCTTTTCCTAGTTTCCCTCTAGTTTCTCTGTTTTCTGTATCTTTCCCCATCCCTCTTCTCTTCCCATAACAGTAGCTTTAGTCCTTCCCACCTGAAGTTGCAAAATTCAGTTTTGCCTAAATAAATGAAATGTTTCATGCAGTTTGTATCCCAGATGATGGGGACTAACTTTTCTATGGGGTTGAGTAGTGAGGCCCTCACAGAATTTAGGATGCACAGAGCTGGATGAAAACCATCAGCCTCCTTTCTGTAAATGAAAAGTTGAAGCAGAGGCATAAGCCTCCTTGGGAGTGATGTCAAGCATTCATACATGTCACTGATCTCCATGGAGATGGCAAAAGTCTTAACAACTCTTGTACCACTGCTTGGAAGAAGTAATCTGCATATACTTTCAGTGACTCTAATGGTCTACCCATCCTGTACAGAGTTCTCAAGTTGTGGTGAAAACCAAGTGTGTATCTCTAATGGGCCAGACGACAGTACCAGGGTAAGATGAAGAGAGAAATAATGTAACTTGTCCTTGTGGTAGTCCATACAACTGTGGTCAGCTCTCTGGAATAGTTAGTCTTGACTTCATTTTTGCAAGACAATTTTTTAGTCTCGAGGCAAACCCAGCAAATTCTAAAAGATATTAGCAGTGGAGCCAGCCAGAGGCTTCCTGCCTTCTTTGTGCCACCTGACCCTGCCCATTGGGTAAGGTGTTGGTTCACAGCATGAAGATTCCTCTTCATCCTCCCTGTGTTGCTGACACCTGCAAAAGCTTAGTTTCTATAACAATAATTCATGATGTAATCAAAATGGATTGCCATTTTAATAACTGAGTGATAGATGAATAGCAACACCTCTTCATGCCTTCCTTTTCTAGCTGGTAGGAGAAGGCATAGACTTCTCTTCAACTTCCCATGCTTTAGGAAGAGGAAACAACCTTCTCCTCTCCTGCCTAAAAGACACAGTCAGAGAGGTCTCTCATAATTTCCCTAACACAATTGTGGCCATCTAGGAAGGTGACCTATTTCTGTCTCCCTTTATTGCACCCTTTGGGAGACAGATGCACCTGGCTACCTAGTCTTTCTTGGGGGATTCATGCATGTTCCCACTGTCAGATTGCATCTCACAGCTTCAACTCCCTTGTTTACCGGTAGGGTTAATTCGACAGGCTGAACTGGATTTGGCACATACACACCCTTTATCTCTGTTGTGACAGCAGTTAATTAAAGTGACTCAGAAAACAGCTTCTCCAAAACAAAGTGATGTTTATTTGCCAAAGAAACCTCCACAGAAATTACCTAAACAGCAAAGAGCTGTAGCTTAGCTTGACCTGCTTGTGGGGCTGGCTCTGCCCCAGCTTGGTAGGGAAGCCTGCTACCTGCTATGCTGCCTGACTGCTCAAAGCTCCTCTCTGCTCAATAGTAGTGGCACCTTGTCCCTCCTCTTTGCCAAGCCAGCATCTTTGATGTGTAAAATCTACCTTGACCTCAGCTCTTGGCACAAAGAAACATCAACACTGTGTGCCCAAGAGGAGAATGCCTGGGGTAAACCTCTTTTCTTCAGAGGCACTCACATTGCCCCTTCTCTCATTTCTTACTCACTTCCTATCAACAGTTTCATTGCATTTTATCTTCTGGTGCTCAAAAATGAGACCTACATGATACATGAGAAACAGTACACATTTTTCTCATTCTTTTCAGCTATATTAGGAAAAAGAGGATTTGTCTCTTTCTTACTCTTAAGAGTAAGTGGGGAATCATATCTTACTGTAAAAACCACCATATAACAAGAACTCTCGAAACTGAGACTCCTGCCACTTGTATCCACTTAAATGCCATGAAGCCAAATGAACTCTGTGTTGTCCTTCAGATCTGTGAAAGTTCTGTGCCCATTTGGTACCATAGTTGTGTCTGGGAAATCTGCAGTGAGGTACAATTCCACTCATGCAACACTGATAACAGAGGGACCACAGTGGGAATAGCAGAACCAAATCCCAGTCATCAAGGAGCACGTAATTACTCACAGGTGTATACAAGATAAAAATCAGCCTTCTGTATCAAAAGTTTCTCTAAAAGACATTCACATTAGTGATGGGCCTAGCCTCTAATTCTGGGTATTTGACTGCCACAGTTTTGCCTGTCACTGATGGTGAGCATAGGAACTGGAAAGAAACATCCTCTCTTTTTTAGGAAGATACGGTGCCATCCCTAATCACTGCACTAGGAAAATCAATTGTAGTACAAAGAATTCAGCTACTAAAAGAAAACATACCATTTACCCCCCGGTGAAGAAATTAGGTCTGGAAACTCATGCAGTTATTGCTGAAACTGCTTTGATGATTGTAACTTCCACACACTGCAGAGCAAGCAGCTCAGAGGCTGTGGCTTAAAATAAACAGGTCTGAGCTGAAGGAAAGTAAGGCTCATTAAGTTCCTCTTGCAGTGCCTACCTAGTCCTGTGAAGTTTCGGGACAGAAATCAGGAGGACTATATTTCAGAAACATTCCTGTATTTATAAAAAGGAAGAGTAAGACTTGCATTTGCTGCCCTGTTTCTTTGTTATGATAACTGAACAAAATGTCTGAAGGAAGTAGAATCAGATAGCCAGAAGCTATGACCAAGATGTCTCAGAACACTGAGAAAGAAACACTACAGTTATATAGTATATTACTGGTGATACTACATTTGCTCAGAGCACCATCCAACCTGGCCTTGAACACTTCCAGGGAGGGGGCATCCCTGGACAACCTATTCCAGTGTCTCACCACCCTCACAGTGGAGAATTTCCTCCTTATGTCTACATTTAATAAAATTCATATTTTAGCATTAATTTCCATGGCAGACAATAGCAGTTTTCAAAAGGTTTCCTTCCCTCCTTGTGTCAGGAAACTTCTCTGACAATCACTTAAAAAAAACATTTCTGAAATAAAATGTGAATAAAACATTATGTATGCAATAGCAGACCTAACAGTTCATCTGAACAGATGTTTCTGATGAAACTTTTCTGTTTGTCAATTACAGATTCTCCTTCTATCAGATACCAATGGGACAACCATCTCAGTTACATTTCAATTCTTGGTTTTGGTTCTTAACTATTAATTTATTTAATTTATTTTAAATTTATTTATTTCCTTGTTCTGTACAGAAAAAATACAGTGAAACCTGGTTTGTGGGAATATAATTGAAAACGGACACTTCTACCTATTTTTCCTTATCACTTTGGAGTTAAACAAATCTTAACTTTCATAATTATTTATAAGGTACATTCATAATCAAAAGATAGATCTTCAGGAATTAGTTATTCAATGTGAGAAAGTTGCCAGAAAACTGTTTCGGTTTAGTAGTCTTTCCATAATGGTATGTCAGAACTGGCATAGAAGAGTTCATTATCTCATAAGGGTTATGAGAAACATTATTTTTCTAACAAATTAAAGTTTACTCCTACACTAAAGATTATGCTACCAATAGTTTCCCCCTCACCCCCTCTCCACCCCCAAAATGTCCCCACCATAATGCCAGCATTTTTTGCTTTTTTGGCTTTTTTTGCCAGTGTTTTTGGTACTGGAAGCAGTAAAACAGACAAAGTTCCAATGGTTTCCAATGCTTGACTTATTTAAAATATTGCCTGTGTGTGATCTAGATGGGCACTGCTTGGAAACAGTTCTTGCATGCCTAAGTAACAGAACTGCATGTTTGAAGTATAACCACATGACATTTTTATTCTGTCATTTTCAGCGACAGCATGTAGAACATTTTAGATACTGATCAAATCTGGTTAGAAAACAGTCCCCTGCAATGAGATTTTGCATCTTCAGTTTGTGCCTGGCCTGTGCATCTGCCATGTGGATGATTTCCAAAGCCTGGCTTACATCACTCAGGAATGTATGGATTTTGACCAGTGTGGGAAGAATTCAGGACATAGTACAAAGATTGCAATATATTAAACCTATTACTGATCTGTAGTGTTTTTCAATTTAGATTAATGAGATTGCTGCATATAGACTGCAATAATCCTTTACCATAATATTTGGTAACTAATGAAGATGTAGAAGAGCATTTACAGGGCAGGGAGAGGGGTTGGGCTGTCTCAGGGAGGCTCTAATGAAATCACCTTCCTACAGGTCCAGCTCTAAGGCACAGAGGTACCCCTCGTCTTCAAGCATCTCTCACACTCCAGAGGGAATATTTCCTTTTCCAGGCAACCGACATGTTCCATGCTTTTTGTCAACAGATGTGACATAGGTGGGATCTAGCCACGTACTACAGAGCTGTTTGTTCTATAAATGTTTTGTTTCTAGGGTTCAGTGTTAATGGCAGAGCATGTTTATGCCCTGCTGTCTTTATGGGAGCTCAAATATGCATTACAAAAGACATGTCACAATCTTTACGAAATACTCAAGTGGAGCATTATTGCATTAGCACTGTCCCTGTCCCTGCCTTGGCTTGAGCTGCACCAATGCTTGTGATAATGGGAAGCCCTGGAAACCTGAGAAGACTTGGAGGGCTTTCAGCCATAGAGTACCTTCAAGCTGACCCCCAGGGGGAAGCCTGGCTTTGTGCTGATTCTAGGATTTAACTGTGTTGCCAGGGGAAACTCTGCTGCTGAAGGCATTTTTAAATAAAATCTATCATAATTTGGGACCCCATATTTTTACCATGGAGGTAAGTGCTGATTCAACCATGGCGGAATGGACCACCAGCCTGACCTCACAACTTGTGCTGGACCTTTGTTTCTAAAGTCATACTCCCCAAGAGGGAGCATGTACAGATACCTGCAAATCCTAGAGGGACAAATTGCAATGAGTCAGTCGTGGTTGTGCTACAGTGAAATGTGGAGACTCCAAGCAATGGGAATTGTCAATTTTATTATATTCACTGCTGTCCTCCATGTGCCAGTGCACAAAGAAATATTTCCCACGGTTGAGTGAGATATTCAGTTCCGTGAGGAAGAGCAAGACATTGTGGGAAAATGTGTCATGTCATATACCTAACACTTGTCAAGTCTGAGGTCATAGTTATTCCTAAGATAACAGCAGCTAGCACAATGGAAGTAGGTTGGGCATGCAGAATGTTCACTATACCCTGAGGTCCTCAAACATTCCTGTCATTATGCCCACAATCAGATCAAGAAAGGATTAGAGGAAAGGTGTAGCTGGCACATGTATCAAAAAAGAATATATAAAAAAAAGGGTCCTTAACCTGCTGAGTTCACAAGCACAGGGAAATAAAAATAGCAAACTGAAACTCTTCCAAAAAAGACAGGTGTGTGAATAGTTCCTGCTGAAGGGAGGTATAATGCTGTTTACATTGCTGCTCTTAAGCAAGATTTCACTTTGCCACCTCCCAGAGCATAAATATTGAGATTTTTAATGAAAGCAGCTGCAGGACATCTAAGAACAAGGATATCTTTGGATCAGAATATATTGACACAGGCTATGTTAACCCTGTAAGTCAGGACCTATTAGTGAAATAATTTACTTTTTCTGATTCTATACTTGATAGCAGAGATTAGCAGGGCAGAAACATTTTAAACTTTTTTTTCTATGTGTAAATCCCTGAACATTTTAATAGTTTAAGATCGATGCAAATACATGACTTGTGGGTCAAAATGCTCAGCTGAATAATATGGCAAAGCCTGTTTTTAATTAGATCTATTCCTCTAAAAGAAGCAAATTTGATTAAATCTTCTGAAGAGAATAATTGTAGCAAACTGGATGTTGTAAACTTGGTAAGGACTCAGCTAATCAAGCATCAAGAACTTCTTGTAGAGAAACCTCTCAGGAAAATTGACTGTGGTGAGAAGCTTGAGGTTTTATGCAGTGAATGCTACAGGAGATTGCATTTTTAAATGGACAAATACAATGAACTTCTAAAACCAGAAAAATGTGCATTTTCATCCACTATTTGCAAGGTGCAATACCTCAAAAAATTATATAGAAAACTGTTCATACCTGAAGCCATTTGAGATCGTTACCAATATTGCAGTTGAATCAACTGCTGTCCCAAGCAGTCTCAGCCTGTCCCTGTTCCCAGGGCGGTGCCAGGGCTGGGGCTGCCCTGGTGCCCCTGGATGCCTGCTCCTGGCTGGGGCAATGGGATGTATCCTGGCTGCCAGGTCCTGCCTGGCTGACCCCATGGGGAGCCCCTGCTCCTGGAAAACCCACTGGTTCTAGAGTAGTGCTACTTTCACTAGGTAAGATAGGAACAAACAAAATAATCTAGCACAAGGTACCAGAAGTGTTCAAGAGAGCTGAATATGCGGTGCTTTCCCAGCCCCATGACAGCTAGACAGCAGTCTGCTGTTCCTAGGCTGATAGCCATTCCCTGCTCCAGTGGCAATAACAACACTGTATCAGATGCTTCCAATTATCCCCTAGTGCTTGAGGAGGTATGAAAATAGAATTTGGAATTTTTTTCAATTACCTTTATCAATCCTTGTGTGAATGAAATGCTTGAGTTGACCCTTTTGAATCCCAAATCTGTTGTCAGTGATGGACAGGGAATGAGTACTCCCTTGCTTACACTCATCACTGCACATCTGGCATTAGCAGGGCAGAAGATATCTTGACTTCCTCTAAAGCAGATCACACTGAGACTGACAAATGCAAATTATTAGGCAAGAAGAACCAGTAACTGCACTTACTACAGCACAACCCATTTATTTATTTAATGTGCATATCTACCTCACATAAAAAAATAGACTCTAGACTCTATCAGTTAAATTACCATTTAAATCAAACAGCACTATTGCTAGCTATACATTCTGGAGTCATGGTGTAGGCATTGCATGATGGTGTAGCTGCCTGGGACACCTTAAGAGCATGAGCTACATTTCAGTAAAAAAAGTGAAGTAACTGAATTTTGTTTTTCTTAAGAACTACATTTTAATATAATTTTTAAACTAAGGGCATGAACCAGTTGGGAAATTTAAGCCCAAAGCTTATAAATTCAAGACAACTATTACCTTTTTTATATTTTTGCTGCAACTTTTTTTCAATTTTGAATCCTTTCAGCCACTTTGGGAAAAGGCATAAAGATTCTAGAGATATGAATTTCCTGCACGTTTAAGGAAAAGTGGTGCCTGGAGAGTAGAATAAGACCCAGCATGTCCCTGCTAAGAAAAAGGGTGCAGCATAAGGGTGTTGATTGACCAATGGTGACATGGGTAGCAGCTAACTGGCCAGCACAGAGACAGCTGAGAGGCAGTCATTGTACCTCCTGCCCCTCCACAGTTATTAGGGAGGGAGCACACAGTGGAATATGGGGTCTTTTTGAGGTGGGGGGAAGTCAAGTGTTGATGTAGAGGGCAAGCTGTAAAAAGATGCCTGGGAAAAAAATGCAAATTCAAAAGGAAAAAAAAAAATATTCAGCAGTTTTCTCTTCATGGAATAACTTGCACTTTTTTTGTGTGTGTGTTTTAAAACATCACAGTACAGGAATTATTTAAAAATTCTCTATCAGATAGGGTAGCACATTACCATGCTAAATTACTATACTGCCTTAGTGAGCAAAAAAGTATTTTTCAAATGACTGGAGGTTCCAGAGAACCATCATTCACACTGCCTGAAATACAATTTCTTTTTGAAGGGAGTCTTTCTCACAAGATTCCTGGCACCTCTTGGGTCCAGCTGGATCAGAAATAAGACACAAATAGCCTCTCTTTGAATTCAGTGTTTCTTCTCTGGCCACAACATCAATTAGGAAGTCAGCAAGGGTGTGTACGTGTGTGGGTAGATTTATGAATGGGTGAGATTACCTTAGTTATTCCCATAGATTTAGCTGCCACCTTTGTGATGATTACTTTAAAAATCTTTTTCCAACCTCTCCCACCTTCACATATAATACTAGATGTGTCACTGGCATCTTCCTCAATCAAATCTCTATCTCAGTTCCTCCCTTATCCTACCTGGATTCCTGCCAGGTCACATAGCTTCATGAAAGCCCTGAAATCCATTCCTACAGCCACCAATCTGATTTATTCTGTGACTCGTTTTTATCTTGGCTATCGCAGGTTCTTTGTGTTCTATTTGCACAGTCTGTAGAGCCTGCACTTGCACAAGTAGTTGTGTTAGTTATAAGCACTAGCCAAGTCCTGTCCTTTCACTGACAGGTGAAAAGAGAATTGAATGCATTTAAATAGCTTGTTTATTGTTTGTTCACTTTCAAGAATCTAGTCAATTTTATTTACTCCAGTTTTCTTAAGTAAAACAGTTTAGAGGTCAGAACATGAAAAAGCTGAGGTAGCCTCTTCATATTTTCCTAATATTGGGTCAGTTGTGGTAGGCTAAAATTCACTTTGCATCTGGTGGCAGTAGCCTGTGTGGCTCCAGATACCTCTCTGAGTGACAGAGGAGGGAAAACAGGATTCATAGGTGCTATTCTTGATATTACATTGCTATATGGAAGAAAAGAATTTTGTTTTATTCTTACCCATCAGCCATCTAGCAACGACCTTTTTTTGCTTGCTGGATCCCTGCAAAAGGAAAACAAAAACCTGTTCACTCAGATAATCCTAATTGAAGTGGCATGCCCTAATATTCAACAGAGGGTCATCTATTTCTTTAGGTGGGATTTGGGAACTGCTATCAAAAGAATTACTATTTATTATGCAGTATGTCCTGAAGATGCCAGTGAAAACCCTGCTGTGTTAAACGGTGGTCACGTTTACAGTATCTCCAACAAACTTGCCATGTGAATATCCAAATCAAACAGAAAAGCAAGGGCACTGCTGAGTCAGACATGCCCCGTGGTTGGCAGTTCTGAAGATACAAAACATAATCATCCAAAACTGAGTTTCTGGCTTTTTCCACTGGCTCATTACCATTGACAGATGACATGGTTTATAAATCCCCTTTTAAAAAAAAAAAAAAAAAAAAAAAAAAGAGAGAGAGACAGATGGAAATCACACTTAAGAACAATTCCATAATAGTATTTTCCCAGCTCATCCTTCTAATTGTCCTGTGACGTTTGTAGGGTTAAAAGACAAGAAAAAACAATTAATATAGAAAGAGACAAATCTCAGTAATTGAATTCAGCTGAATAGGTCTTGACTTCCAAGTTGTGAATGGATTCCTTTTTTCCTGTTCCCTGTAGTAGAACACAGGGAGTAGGACAGCAAACTGTGCAGGGTGCATGGGTTTGAGTACAGCACTCCCAAGCTAAGCTGCTCCCTTTTTTTTTTCATCTAGAAGTGCCTCATTGCTTTGAAAGGTTTACAGCCCTCTACAGTCACAGAACCCAAAGACCAGCCTTGGCCATGGATCAAGCATGTGAGGAACGTGTGATCTTCTCAACATGGAGAACATCTGTCATGCAACGAACTCAAATAACAACACAGAAAGGTTGCACTGGGAATAACTAGAGTCTCTCTGCTCCTCTCAGGAAGGGATATACAATTCAGCCAGTGTTTAAAAGTGAGAAAAGAAGAGCTTATCATAGATGATTGTTACTTTTTAATCTAAATGTTCCAGGGCTTTTCTGAGTGTTTGGGGTCAACTGTTATCATTACATAATGAGAGGACACAAAATTGTTCTCACACATAAAGCAAAAGCAGGAATTTACTGTTTCTTATTGTTTCACTTGCTTTCATAGGCAGACTCTCCCCTCAGTGAATGAGACAAGAAGGAATGTTCTAGCACTGTAATTTTAAAACATTAAATATTTGTGTCATCCTGTCTTACCACCTCAATGTGACCTGTAAACATCTGGGTGTTGTTTTTTGCCCATCTGCTGATTAGACAGGTCCTTCAAAGGAAAATGACTCTCATGCTGCAATAATATTGACATAGAAAATTGGTCTATAGAGCTTCTGTATGAAATTCTAAAACCTTCTTACAAACATTAATGAAAAGCATTTCACAACCTTCTTGTCAGACAGGTAAGTATTATTCTCATCATTTGATGTTTGCAAGAACTGGGACAGAGACTGAGTTGCTCAAAGTCAAGTGACAGAGCTGAGAGCAGCATCCAGCTCCCTGAGCCACAAACACAGAAAATGTAGCAGCTGCTATATCCATTTAATTTCACTAACAAAACAGATTAGTGTAATGAGGAGGTATCTAAAAATCAATTTAATCTGTGTGGTGACACAGATAACTTTTTTTTTTTTTTTTTTTTTTTTTTCAGTAGGAATTGTATGAGAATAATTCAGAGAAGTCACAGCAGATACAATGGGTTATGTGTCAGTGCAGTATCCCTGTGTGAGTAAGGATGCTGAGACACTGGGCTTCTGTTTCTGTGCCCTCTGTTGATCTTCTGGTGAAAGCCAGTGCTAATCTGTGCAAGGATGCACAGTTCTAACTATTGATTGATCCTTGCAAAAGTCTTAAAAAGAAGTCTGTGTTCAGGATTTGGCTACTGACAAATCTGCTTTGGCTGGTATTATCATTTTTGCTGTATGTAGGAAAAGACAGCAAGAGATGGTTCGTTCATCCACATCTGAATTTTCTTGCAGCAGAAGTAAGCACTGATTCTATTCCCATGGAGAGTCACCACATTTTGTTTTCACCTAGAAAGAAATGGTTCAAGTTTCTTCAGATACTAGGCAAGTTGCATCACTGTGGATTAAAATGACAGCTTGTTCTACAAATCCTTAAGGATTAAGAACCTAATTTCTAAATATTAAATCCCAGCAAAAGGACTGGAGGAGCTTGTTTTTGGTTTGGAGCAATATCACAGCTGATAGGAGAGTCACTGAATTAGAATATCATCAGCAAGATTAGGAAAATGTATAGAAGCAGAATTATATTTCACTATAATGAAATATAAATATATTTCAAATAAATTTCTGCCTAATTTTGATATTAATTTCTTTGAGCTATTCCATCTAAAAACAATGAAAATGCATTTTTCCCTGAGTTGCAGTGCTGTAAACTTAAAACCAGATGGTGGATTATCTTTAAAATAATCTTATTATAAAGTTCTCTTTATGTTCTTGTTTTATTCTAATTCATTCTATACCCAAGAGTCTTCTTTTCCCATGAACTCTTAACAAATACCAGGGAAGTAAAATGTGTGCATTTGAGGGGGGGCAAGATATTGTATTGTCCTCATTGAACTCAATTCAGTCAGGACCAAACAAGTGTCAAAGTTTTCCAGGGTTTACGAAGAGGTCTGTTGCATTGGGCTAACATCAGTATGTGCTACTGTACACCTACATCAGAGGTGTACACTGATGAAGCTCCCTAGATTGAAAGGTAATTTTTAAATATAGATGAACTTTTGGGGGTTGAATTTTAGGTTATAATGTATTTACTTTGTATTTCTTCCTGTGTGATCAACTTGGCCTTTTAGTCTTCTGAGAAAGAGGTAATGTCTGGAAATTTCCAGGTAAGATTTGGGTTTAAAATCCAGTTTGGTTTACATATAAGGACCCAAATAAATAATTTTAAGGAGGCAAGACTGTAATAGTGTTTTGTGTTCCTTTCCACCTTTTCCTCTTTTTTTTTTTTTTTTTTTTTTTTTTTGGTATATGCTGATGCTGCCTTACAGCTTCAGGGCAACTACATTTCAATTGTGTTTTGTTTGTTTTGGAACCCTTTGGGATGAAAAGAGATATTCTCCTGAAATGGCATGAATTACGCATCCTTTCTGCTAAATTAGAAAGAATGCCAGTACTTGCCATGGTCTTCCAATGCACAATAAGATGTCTTAGCATCTGTCTAAATATTGCATCTACCTGATCTGTATTTTATTTTCATCTGGTAGTTGTATTACAAGAAAATCTGATACGTTAAGAAATCACTCAGCAGCCAAGAGAGAAAGAACAATAAAATCTAGTTGTGGAAACTTCTGGTTGTGCCTAGCCTCTTAGTGTGTCTGGAGCAGAGGTTGTATTCCATGGCAGTGTTATATGGCTTGGAGATTGTAACCCTCTCTAGATGTGCAACACTTAACCATGCTGTTTCATTTGGGAGCTTGCCTGCAAGCACTCTGATGTGATAGGGGAAGAATTAAAACTGAAATATTTCAAGCTGGTCTACTTTCAGGTAAGTATGTTGCTGCTCCAGGTTGAGTTCTTAAAATTGTAACACAACTCTACAGCCTCTTCAAGTGGTAAAATCCTGGAAAACACTAACATGAAGTATATGACTAATTTTCTGTATGACCTGGTGAAGCTCTGAGCATCAGTACCACATGGAAACATATATTTAGCATTTAGAACTTACTGTGAGAACCACCTGTTGGCAAGACAGACATTACAACATCGGTGGGTATTTTTGAAAACCATGTGTCCCACAACCTGCCCTTTCACCCTCCTGGGTTTCTCACACTTCTCCTGCTATGTTTTACTTGGGAAAGGGGTGGCAGGAGATAAAAGCTTGGCAGTGATTGTTTTATCAGTGTGGTTGTTCTGGGTGTTGAAGAATTCTTGCTTTCTCCCTTTGAGTGTCAACACTGAAGTACTTTAACAATGTTATTGCACTTAGATGATTTGGTTCTGAGATTTAAAGCTTTTTCCAAATGATCAATGTTATGGCTAGACTGTGAGAGAGATGCATTCATGACACCCCAACATCTTGGGTTTTTTGACTGTCTCACTCTGTTTTGGCATTTATATATCACTACAGACACAGTTCAGTTGTAAGTATGGTAAAATAGGCCATTGCAGTAAGTTTTGTAGTCTCATCCTACACAGTCAGACCTCTCTGTATCAGATGACTCCAGAGGGATACAGCCCCTCCTCTGGCTGTGCTTGTGCTTCTCCTGTGCAGTTGCTGCTATGTATCACTCCAATTGTAAACAGATTAGCTGGTCTTCTGTGTGGAAATAATTCTACATCATCAAATTATCTTTGCTAAATTATATTTGCTTTGATACTCCTTATGAAGACTATTGAAAATCTCCATGAACACAGAGAGGCATAATATAGATGAAGGTAGCAGAATGCTGTAACTCAGCATTCTCTTCTATCTGAGACAGAAGATACTACAGAAATGAATGAGAATGAAGAATTAAATCTTGTCTTTGCCATATTTAATTAGCATGTAGGTTCACTGTATATATCTAACATAAGAAACACAGACAGTTTGTTCTGAATTTCCTTGGTGCATAAAATAAATAATGTTCTTTATAATGAAGGTATTATTCCTATTACATATTTTGCAGCTCTTCTGTGATGACTTCTTCCAGGTGCAAGTATCATTTATGATAGTAATATTAAATTCATAATTTGTACTTACTAGGCTGGACAAAGCTCTTTGTACACTTCAGTCCTGTGAAGTGCTGTGTGCCTTGGACTGCTACTGACTTCAGAGACAGTCTGAGCATCTAAAATGAATGTTTAGCACTTTTATTTAAGACTGAACTCTGCTTCCCTTAATGGGGTTGTGGACTGAAGAGTAGGTGGTAGTGTTAAAAACTGGAGACTCTGCTGGCCTGTTGTCCGATTTCAGTGCCTGACTACTGGGTGGTACCTGAAGCAGAACTTTTGCTCTGCTGTGTGTGTTACACTGAAACAAAATAATTACGTCTCCATTGACTCTTTCTTGGCTTAGCACCCCCATGTCTAGAGGTCAAGAAACGTTTGTCCCAAAGCCTAGTTTCTGTGTCAGAATCTGGGAAAAGTGTTTTCCCTTCAAATATAGTCTTGGGAATTTAGATGTTTAACAAATAAAATACAACCAAAACACTGTTACTCAAAAGTGAGCTTCCACTGACTCTAATTCACACAGGATGTGTAAATGCTGTACAACCGATGTAGAAAGATTTGGACTGTATAATTACCATTCTTTCCATATTCTTTCTGGATTAAAACTGCCTCAGTCAATACTCAGACAAAACACCTTGCTGCAAATTATTTGCCTTTTCTAAGAGTTTATAATTTTTAATTAATTTATTTATTTTTTTCTCTGTAAAATAGATATGGAAACTCTGCTATACAGAATTTGTAATTACTGGACTGGATGTACCTTTCTGTCTTCCTGTACATCAGCACGTTGACATTTTATCAGTGACATGAATTTTCCATGTGACTTTTATTTAGTTTTTGAAACCTGCCTGCATATAACTGAGTCAAAGTTATCTACTTTCAGAATCATTATTATGCTTTAAAATGCTTGGAACTGTGAAAACCCATAGACAGATGTTTCCTAATGAACAGTGTGTGTTGTGGCTAGTTGCATGTGAACAGGAGAAATACACACTTTTCAAAACAATACATATTTTGTGGTCGGGTTTCTCCAAACTAGTGAGTGTCCCCACCAAATGATGTTTCCTGGCAGAACATAAGGGTATAGCAGCTGTTTGAGAAAACAAACCACCCCTGCTGCTGGGGTGGTTCTCTACATCCTCAGTAGATTAAAAAAAAAACCTCACAACAACACTCAAATTTGCCCTGGGAATTCACAAAGTAACATGCAGAAAAGAATCCTAGGTATGGGACATCATTGCATTTGCGGAGTCATTAATTCTGTATGACAGGCTTCTTTGGGAAACAGTGAAAAGTTACTTGTCTAGGAGTCAGACACATTTATCAAGAAAGAACAATGCTTTTCTAAGTCCGTACTTCCTTAGCAGAGTAAGACTGACTTTCAGAGGACTATATATTCAGATGTCATTAAATCAATTATAAATATTCTTATTAAGCATCTCAGGTAATTCTTTCTGAAAAAGCAAAGCAACCAGAAGTGGTAATGTCAGTTTAAGAGGCATGTTCTGTTAACAGTTTGTGTTTAGGTGCTTTTAGGTATATAAATGTGTTAGTATCACAGAAAATAACTTTAAAATCCGTGTCACCCATTAATTATTATGGTCGTTATTTATGTGTATGTCTTTGCTTCTCTATTTATCACAGAAGATTTATAAAATCATTAGGTTACACAGGATGCTTCAATGATCATCAGTATTTTTCTTTTATTCATTAATTATTTTTCTTATGGGAAAGAGGAGAAGGCATAGAACATATTGGTACTATAATGTTCTTAAATGTTGTCTGAAGGCATTCCCTTACATATACCAGAACTTCACATATTTGTTGGGGTCTGCCTAGAACAAAGAGGCTTTGGAATAGTTTGTTTATTTATTTATTTATTTTCAGAAGAAGTGAAATACATGTATTTCTTTGTCTTCTTTATTCTAGACAGCATTTAAGGAAAACAGATTTAAAAAATAATCATTATGCTGTATTTGGATATCTACTATTCACTTCTGTATTTTGTTTTATTACTTGCTTCCCAGAACAAAGAAGGCAAAGAAATTAATGAAAATACAAGAAAAGAAACATCATGTGAGAGAGCATGTGTTTGCAGGCAATAATTTATATGCTAACTTCATTACATAGTAATACTAACCACCTAGGCATCAATGCTCCCCTGCTTCATTACACTGTGCACACAAAAAAACAAGTTTTCTGTTAGAGATCTCACTGTATTCATTGCAATCTGAACCTTTTGCCTCTTTCATTGTTCTGCCCATCTCAATTTAAAACATCGCTCTGATTTTGATCTCAGAGTACTATGAATCTAAAATAAGTCTAACAACTTCAAAGAAGTGTATTTCTGCTTTACATAGTTATAACTAAGATACAGATCTGTCCCACAGGCACATTCATTTTCTAGCGAGTTAAAACACGTACCCACACTATTGGCAAATCCTTAAGGTTAATAGCATCTATGGTGCTGCTGCCTTTTTTTTTTTTCTTTTTTTTTCTTTTTTTTTTTTTTTTTTTCCATCGAGAGCTATTTTTGGTTCCTTTCCCTTTGAGACACATTCCTGGTAGCAATTAAAGCAGCTCTTCTTAGTACAAAATAAGCTGATAGCTGAGCACTTCATGTATCAAATACACTTTCTGTGTAGATCATTATCGTACATGGAATAGAAGTGTAAGGTCTGATTGTCCTTTACTTATAGTGGTGTAAACCAGCAGAGATGGGCTGAAAGACAGATAGGAAAATGATGCTGGGGATCTATCCATGTTTGATGCTTGGCTATCAAAAGAAGAAAGTGATGCAGGAACAGGGACTGCTTGTGCCTTTGTGGGCTCTCAGTGACCCCTGACCCTGCTTGTGGCAGGTCTGCTTGGAAGGAAAAGCAATGCTCAAGGTGATTCACAGCCTTTCTCGGCTGAAGAAGCCAGAGCTGACACTACAGCACATGGTGCTAATGGGATATACCTTGACCTAGGCATGCAAGAAAGGGCTCCTACCACTGTCCCTGCAGAGTTACACTGGAGTTACTGGTCCTGTCTCCCCTTTGACACAACTGTTGCCCTTGCAGGTTGAGATAGACTAAGTATGTGTGCTCTGTGGACAGACTCTACCCCAAAGGTGAAAGAAGTGGACAACCTTGTCCATCACAAATTCCTACGGTGGGCCTTTAATCTGTCTTAATACCTGGGCAGTCTTACTGACATAAACTAAGGAGTGCCTCTGCATCTAACTGATTTCCTCTGGGAACTCATGGAAGGTGTCCTAGCTTTTTCCAGGGTCAATCGCAGGAGCTCAGGGCTGTCTTCTTTTCATATGGCCTGGGATAGCCAATAATATGTCCTGGGATGAATTTAGGCTTACTCCTTAGTATTGAATTTCCAGGTGCTGGCAACAGAAGGTTCTTAGTGGAAAGACCCTGGGTTGTTGACTCATTTTCTCTTTTTTTCTTTTTTTTTTTTTTTTTTTTCCATTAAGGCCCTGATTTTCTGACTTTCAGTGCACACAACCAGGAATACTTATATTTAGCATTCCTGAGCCTAGGCAAAATGCCAGGAATTTATTTTATCAGTGGGTGGGGTGGGGAGATGGTGGCACAGCTTTGGGCATTTGCCAGAGGTTAGCAATTTCATTTGTTTATTTTTCTCTAAACGTGCAGTCTGCCTACACATGGCATTAAGATAATGGGGACAAATATCTATGAATATTGATGGAGATCAGTTTCTAAAAAGATCTCCATTACGGTGAAAGGACATGAAACTCACAGCCCACAGACATCTGCATGGATTCTATGCTGCCTATTAACCCAGTTCAAAAATATAAGTTGGTTAAAGTATCAAAGCCCTGCTCAGGAAAAGTTTCCTTGCAAGGGTATTATGAAGGCTTTAAGTTTAAGTCAGTGGGATTTAAGCATGTGCTTATTTTCTGAAGCAGGACTTTGCTAAGTTCCATTCTTTCTAGCTAAGCAGCAGCATTGCTGTCTATTGTTCAGAAAGAAAATACAACCAAGCAAAGGGCCTTTTCACTAAGATTAGTCCTTGCACCTGGAATATTTTGGTTTCCAAGCAGGCTGCAATTGTATTTGGAAGTGGCCAAAACATGGGTGAAGGTTTTCTGTTTCAAGAGTGGGTGCTGGAACAAATGCTGATAAAGTGGTCACCAATGAATGAAGAAAACTTGCTGTCATCCAATCATGTATTGCTGAACACATATTTCAGTGTAAGAGCAGAGGTACTGTATATTAAATAATATAATAATTAATATGTTCCTATAATAAAGATTAGATTACTTGCAGGCAGTGCATGATACACAGGAAAATCTCATTCAGTGTCAGTAAAGATCATACAGTTGGGCCTTAAAAGCTGTATCTGGAAGATAGGAAATGCCATCTGCATCACACACTCAGTGTATCCTATTTATCTTCTTGTGACACTGGCCAAAATCGCTCCAGTGCTTGCAGCTTATGACCTTCCAGAAGACTAGGGTTCATACAGCAGCGTTTCTGGGATCCAGCATTGCCCTGCACAGAGTGTGGCAGTTGCCTGAAGTGCAAAAGGTTGCAGCTGATGTTCATTAAAATGCCACTGATGCTTCCACCAGGGCCACAATAAGCAGTTTTCTGTTTATTCTAAGTTTAGAATAAAACTTTCTTGTGTATAGCTGATTACTAGAAAAACTTGCAAGTGATAATTTTCAACCCAGCCTTGAAAGGCAGACTGTGATGTGAGAGTTACTGTCATATGTGACCACCCATGTTTGAATCTCAGAAGCTTATGTGTTTTTTTTCTGAGTGTTGCAGGTGCTCTGATCGTTATCCCTGTAGTACTCCAGCCCATAAACACTCAGGAGAGTTTATAACCAACACTTCCTGATGCAGATGAACCTTGTGTTTGCCTCATGGTAGTTAATATAAATTCCATTTTAAGGGCCAGGCTTTCTGGTTAGGTTCTAGCTCTCATTACAAACTCTGTTCAAGTGAATCCTATGATGCACCATGTCACAGGGTCAGGTGATGGTTGTTTGGTATCACTGGAGATGCTGTAAAACCACAATGCCCAGCCCTAAAACAGCAAGGTGCTTCATCTAGAGCTCTTACAAGGCAATTTGCCAAGGGAAGGGAAAAAAAAAATTCACCAACTTAAAATGAAACATCTTGTGTCAATTCCACAACTGAAAATACAATTTTTCCCCCCAAAAATAATATTTAAATACCATTTTTCCCTGGAAAGTAACAGCTTTATGGGAACTGCGTTTTCTTCTGAAAGGTGTAACAGAGAGGGAGATCTTTGATCGGCTCTAATAATTTAGGCACTGTAGCTTTATAGAGTATTATTATTGACTCTAGCAGATAAACGTATGTGTCCTTTGCTCCTTTCTTTTTTTTTTTTCTTTTTTTTTTTTAAATCTATATTGCCCTCCTTTCCTTTTCTCTGCTTCCACTGCATTGGTTCTAAACCACTGGCTAGACAAACAGATCATCTAACCTCACCCATCTAGTCATTTTTCAGCTAATTACTTTGTGCTCCCAACCCCCAAACAATTTTCATGTAAACATGTTTCAGGAAGTATGTTTCATTGTGGGTAATTCCCTTGCCACCCTCAAGTTCAGGCAGGTGTTTTGTTTGTTTTTGGACAGGTTCTTGTTCTCTGTCATTAGTCTTCATAAGTCATTATTTTTGTTTTAACTGCTTTGATCTATTCACTAACTTCAAACCAGCCTAAGTAAAAGTTGACTCCTGTATGTTTTCCTTGATTGATTTTCATGTTATATTAATGTTCCTAAACACTTCTTGGCTTCATTCAGCTTTTTGTTTGTACTCAAATAAATGAGACTTCTGCCACAGATAGGACCCACATAACTTTCTTTCCCACAAGAAGAAATACAGATCATCATAAGGCAAAAGCTGACAGGTGAAAACCCGATCTACATCTCCATGGGGATGCAAGCACTGCGAAGTGGTATGAGTGACTATGGCTCTGCAGGATGCTCAGCTGCAGCAGGTCATGCTGAAGACCTCCAGGTGTTTCAGAGAAATACCAAACACATCCAGAGCAACAGCCCCACTCCAAATGCCAGCCTTGTGCAAGGGGAAGAAATGAGCTCAGGTGAAGCAAATTTATGCCCCAAAATCTTCTTTCCTGTCTCCAGCTTTTACCTCAGTCATCTCTCATCTCCAGCTGTGACTAAGCTTGGCTTACCTTTGAAATAGGTGATGTTACTTGATGATGATATGTTGCCATATTCTCCAGCAGATGCAGTAGATCATGGTCCTCTTTTTTCAAACGTAGCTCAGAAATTCACATAATCCTAGAGAAAAAGCAGGGCCTCTCAGTATACACATCTTACAAAGAAGAGGAGGCAACTATGCTGCCTAAAAATGTGAGTTTTCAGAGATAAAATCACATGACAAGAAGGACTAGAAGGCAGTAGCTTGTTGAGGTGGTCAGTGAACACCGAGCTTTCTCTCTCAACATGCTAAAAGATGAGATGGGATGTCAGATCAGTTCTAAATTAATTGAAATTTTGCATTTGATTCACCCAAAATCCCTTTAAAAATAGAAGAAAAAAACCAATATCTTTCTTTATAACTGCTGAAGGGAAGTTTCAAACTAAAATATTGCCAAGTTTTATTGTATTTAGCAAAGAACATAAAGAAAGAATGCAAAACCACTGAGGGAAATAACAGAATCTATCTAAAGCTCTTCATCTTTGCACCTGGTCTGGTTTACATTAACCTATATCAATACTGTTTCTTCCTGAAATGAGCTAGATGGGTTTTTTTTTTTGTTTTGTTTGTTTGTTTTGGTTTTGGTTTTTTTGGCTGGTTGCTTGGGTTTGGTTTGTTGTTGGTTTTTTTTGGGGGGGTGTTTGTTTGTTTGTTTGGTCTGACATCCCATCTCATCTTTTAGTATGTTGAGAGAGAAGGCTCGGAGTTCACTGACCGCCTCAAAAAACTACTGCCTTGTAGTCCATTTCATTATGTGATTTGATCTCTGAAAACTCACATTTTTAGGCAGCATAGTTTCTTCTCTTCTTCATAAGATGCATATACCAAGAGGCCCTGCCATAACCGATGTAACATCTTCATTGGCCCCCAGTGGGAAATCCTTTGAATCCTTTACAGAAATCCTGTTGCCTTCAGCTGGGAAAGCAGGAGAGACACTGTGAGTTTCCAAGAGCCAGCTGTCAAATACAGCATGTAAAAACCTATGATTTAGAATTTCCTCTCTAGGGTTTCCCGGTAGAGAGTCTAAATGCAGAGTGTGGCTTAGAGAACCCACATTTTCCCCAGGGAGATAAAACAAACACACCCAACAGTCAGAAAAGAATCTGTTCTCGTATTTCCAGCTTGCTTTCAAACCAACTGGGATCTCAAAGCTGTGAAACTCGGACCCATGTGGGAACAACTGTATACTTCTCTGACTCTAATTTTACTGTCAAGCTTTAGAGTTTTGTCCACCTCAGGGAACACTGTAAAATGAAATCAGGATGGTCCTGGAAGAATAAACATATTTGTGGAACACATTTGACTTCACAGTTAAACATTCTTGCTGCTAGACTTTCATGGGGAATTTTTGCCTCTTAGTGCAAACATAAATGCAAATATTTATTCCTTCCCAGAAAAAGAAGGTATGAGGGCATGATTTGACTTGACAGTAAAACAGTGCTGACCTCGCTGTACCACCAGGTCTAATGGGCTAAAACTTTACTTCTCTATGTCAGTTTGGCTTTCCCTCCCCATCTGTTGCAAAGTGAGAACTACTCTTCTTCTAATTGTTTATGCCGGCCTGGTCAATGTGCCTCTTATATGAACATGGCAGACTTTGAGGTAGATCAGTACATTCTTTGTTATCGCTGTCTTCAGGTTAATTCGAAGATGGACGCATTTGCCTTGTTTTTTATTTCTGTGTGTCTCGATGCTTCATACAGTACGTTGGGTTATGAGCAGAGTTTCTTGCTGTAGGGTGCAGGCAGGTCTTTTCCAGGTAAGCATAATAACTGCTTTTCATGGCATAATAGAATGCACTGCCAGCACTGTTTGTCAGTACAGGAGTAGTAGCCATAACATGACTATAGGTATGATGGTTGCAGATATGAGTGCTTGGAAGCTTTCCTTTTGTCTTCTATCTACATCAAACAAATGAATCTTTTCCTGCAATGAATCTCTTTGTTAGTAACCTCAGAAAAACTGTAGCTAGGATTTTAATTTATTCTTTTTCCTACATTTCTGAAAATAATTAGGACTTTATTATTAAATAAAGGATTAATTTACTTTCCCCTCAACTTATGTATCTGGAAGCAGAGTGGGAACAGACCTGGCTCAGTATAACCTGTAATATTATTTACTCTCATTATATTTTTTTTTCTTTTTTTTTTCTTTTTTTTTTTCTTTCCCCTTGAAATGTAGTTCCCTAGGGCTTACAAATCTGGGCAAATTGGCTAATGATATTTTTCAAATTTTTTGCTGATGGAAAAGAGTGCAAACTGATCCATGTAACTGAATAAGATTTAAAATAAGTCTTCTGTGACATACAAAGCTCTGCTTTGTTGTCACAAAATTAGTTTGTTCTTGTAAATTGGCAGTGCTTAACAGAACACAGAGAATTTTTTTTTAAAGTGTATTTTATTAGTATTATAGTGTAGTGTTGTAAGGTCACAGCAGCAGAGAGTTGCTTGAATTAATCCAGATGTTGCTTAAAAAAAAACAAATGGATTTTTGGCAGACCTTTCAAAAGAAAATATAGACCAAGACAACTCAGAACTTTTGAAAATGCAGCTCTATGTTATAAACTTCATATCAAGGTGCAAATGCTCACTGAAGTTATTTGGTGCAGCTGAGAAAATTTGTGCTCCTGTTATGGGTAGTTTCTATAACTGACCTCAACTTCCACTAGAAAATGCCCCATGGGATGGTAATTCAGAAATTCTCTGATCAGACACTGCACTTTGTTACAGGAGGAAATAAATCATGTCATACAGAGACATATGAAGCTGACCTTTGCAGCTCCCACTGCCGTCTAGTCTCTTCAATTTAAATGAACTGTGTAACATACATCACTGTTGAAATATTATTTTCATAACAGAATAAAAGTAGAAGGTTAAGACTGAACATTATGACTAGTTTCCAAGTTTCCCATCTTCACTTCAGGCTCTGACAGATGCCTTGCACTCAACCAATCTGTTTCCCCACCATGTCCCCTCACCAACTCTCCACTGCCCCTTTCTATTAGAGCTCCTTTGCTCTGCTGCCGAGTTGCTGTGCAGCCTGAGTGCTTGTGCTTGGGCTGTGCCGGTGCATGCAAATAAGCCTTGGGTTAGGGCTGAGATGTGTTTCAATGTCCTAATTTAAACCATTTTACCTTTAGTTATCAGTGAATGGTGGCCACTTTTGTGACATTAAGGATGAATTGTCTTCTTTAGTATTGCTCAGATGCTCAAACTGAACCTGCATGCTTAAGCCAGACATGATTTTAAGCATGCTCCTGAATTATCAGCATGACTTTTGAATGACTGTGTGCTTATCAGTCAATGTTTATCACTTTCTCTACTGAGACTCACTTGGTTATTTGTCAACTTCCTTGAACTCCTCAGGTGAAAGCCTATGCAAGGACAAATCAAAATACAGTATCATGACATAATTCAGTCAAAGGAAAATATTCTATCCATCTAGCTTTCTCTGAGAAGGTCAACATTAGATTTTTTCTTTTATTTTTGAAACCAGGCTTTCATTAATGTCAATAAGACTTCAAAGTGCCTTTTGTAATAATGTTTTTGAAGTATATTTTATTAACAAACATAAAGTTGCTGTTCTGGTAAAAGGATTAGTTTCAGTAGATGCTCCTCATTTTTTTTAAATCATGATAAAACAGATGAACAAGAGTCCTTTTTCTTGTCCACTAAAATAAAAGTGGCAGTGTGATATACATGAGTCTTTCTTCTCTGCTAATATACATATGATACAGATGTACATCTAAACTTGTTGCATGAGAATTTGGCTGCTTAGTTTCCAGTAGCATGAGGAATTCCATATATTTGGCAGCACAGGCTTTGATTTATGACAACACACTGCTGAAGAATTTTGGCCAGAAAAAATGGATAAAAGCGATTGTCTTTCTATTTTAACTTGGACCACATTCTGTCTTACATCAAATGCCAGAGTTAATTATATTTCACGAGATTGCTGAGCCCAGTATGACAAAATAACCTTTAAGAAAGAACTGAATGTAGACAAATGGCAAAAGATCATTACAAATATCTAATTTTTATTATCTGCTTTATCAAAAAGCAAATTATCTTCTGGATTCTTCTTTCTTTCTTTCTCTGTTGGATTATTTTCCCCACACATCTCCCGAACTACAGGATGTAATCCAAATGCCTATCTTGCTCACTTCTTATGTACATGAGTCTTGTATACATGAGTGGGGTTTTTCTGGGGACTTTTACTTTATTTCATTCCTTGGGATTTGGGGGACAAAAGGTGGCTATTGGGAGACACAGAAGTTTAAGTTGCCAAAAAGTAAGCATTGCAGGCTAACGGCCCAGATATCGTGCTCTGTATTATTACTTTTGTCTGCAGTATCTGTGGTTTTATTTACACTCTTTGCTTTTCTGCTCTTTGATGTGTTGGGCCTGCCAGCTTCTTGCCCTGGGGTGTCTCCATTCCTCCATCATGTTATCCCTGGTGGTCAGAATACCCTCCTACAGCCAGCACTGCCCCCTCAAGCCTTCAGCTCCTTTTTTGAAACACATGAACATTGCAAAGCCAGTACCAGCTCCACTGTACTACTAACTAAAACTGAGCAATCTTGTCTTCCTCTTTAGACAACTCCACCCTCAGAAAAATGTTAGTTCTCCTCTGCAATGCTTGCACTTTGGTGGTTATCTTGGCCTGGTGATCAGATGAGATTCTCGAGGCACAGGTTAACCTTAGGCTATTGTCTGTATCAGCCCAAGTACACCACTGGCACATAGCTCTGAGTAATAAATGTAACATCAGCCCACAAAAATAAGGAACTGTTAAGCTGTTAAAATCTTTGCAAGCTGCAGGTTTCAAAAATTAAGTGCTTAAGGAATTTTGAGTCATATTGAAGGAAGAGGGGAAAGTCAAGTTTAAAGGGTTATGAATGTGTGTAAAGAAAATATTTTCAACATTAAAATAAATTAATACAGTTTCTCAAAGCTGAGTACAGAACAAATGGATATCATTGTTCTGAGCACTTTGGCTGCCCTGAGTTCTTTCTTTTTCTTTCCCATAAGTGTGTAGTAGCCAGATATTTGGACAAATAAAACCAGATCTATCCTTTCGCAGACTTCTGGATAAGCTGAACACATCAGGATGGCACAAGAACTGTCTGGTTAGAGATGTTGTCACTTAAACAAAAAGATCTGCCATGTCACTGCTGAAGCCACCAAGAAGACTAAGGTAAGTATTGCCACCTCCTGTTTTATGCAAACTCCGTAGAGCAGTTAAAATCAGAAAAGCAAAATATCACTTGCAAGATCAAATAAAAATCTCAATAGATTTGGAAAGTTTTATTGTCAGCTATTAGCCAGTTTCCCAAAAGATCCTGAGGCTCCGTTTAGTTCATATGATAAACCCTTAATAACTTCATCATTTCTCTATAACTACCTTTTGAAGTGCAGAAGGATGAATCTAATTTTATTTGTACTGAACTCAGTGAGAGATCATTCACAGATTTCCTGTACAAAATATTAATTATTCTCAACAGAGACTGCAATGAAATCTCTTTACTTCAGCATTTGAAAAATTGAGATGTGCACAATGTCACCAATTGTGACAGCAAAAGTCACAGTCAGAACTTACACCTTTGACTAAGTTTCAACAGTGGCTTAGTTAATTTAAAAAGATCCAAATAAGACCATTAGTCTTTAGAAATAGTTATTGCTTCATGTTTTAACAAGGGTCTGTATACCTAGGAGAGTCCTAACAGGAGTCTGGATACCCTGAAGAATTTACACGTAAGTTGCCATAAGCCATGTGAGATATCTCAAAAAAGTCTGTATAAGGACAAGAGACTACAGAAAAATTGATTGCAGTGGTTTGTATCCAGGGCGAGATTCACCTGACCATTGATCTTGTTTCTGTTGGACTGAACAGTCAAATATGTCAACAAGATGTTGTTCAGTGTTTCCAAATATCCTAAAGACCTCATTTTTTCTTTTATGAGTGAATCTTCTGAAGCATGATTTTAAACAGTAAAAAAAATATAATGGACTCATGATGGTAAAAAGAAAATAAAATCTTATTGTTCTGCTACCATGAAAAAATGGATAAATGATATCCCACTAAGTCCATGAATGTATTTCTGAACTTTTTTTTTTTTTTCTTTCCCAGAAATCTGTGAAAAATAACCTCAAACTGCAGCCATTAGAGACTTTGGTTTACTTGGCAAAAGAAGACAGTATTACTTATACATAGAACTTTTTGTTGGTGTGTTTGTTTGTTTTTTCTTTTGTTGTTGCTGTTGTCCATCAGCACTTTTTGTTCCTGCATCTAAAATATTTGGAAGACCTTCCTCTTGTAAATGGCATTAATGAAAAAAACATATGGAATAAGAAACAATTAAAAATGCACTACCTGTTACTGTTTCTGAGATACTTTGTGTAGAAAAACAAATACTAAAAGTAAAATGCCCACTTGAGCCCTACCAATTTTGTAAACAGTCTCAAATGCAGTGCTAAGAATTGTTTACAAGTTGTGCCAGCTGTTTCACGGTTAAAGACTTTACCTTTCTTCACAATGAAGCAGCAGGGAAGGAGACACATAGAGGGGGAACTTGCAATTAGGAGCAAAGTAATTGATCATCCAAAGACCATCTGGAAAATTTGCCTGTGGATGGACAAACTGCTGAGGAAGGTTTCAGGATGTTTAACACTTAACACCCAACACTACACTATGCTCACAGAATTTATGGACTTAGGGGGAAACTATCTGGCACCTGTACTTTCTGCTTGGCCTTCTGCATTGCTTAAAACCATGAACCTACATTTTCAGAATTGTTTCTTTACTTGAAGTCAGCTAAATGCATTGATGAGCTATGTTTTGCACTAGGATTACTTTCCTTAAGAAGCTTACAAAGTATCTCTTATCTACATTGACAATTTTTATTTCTGCTTAAAGGGTTAAATGCTCTTAAATCACGTTAGTGACATTACTGAGGTTTGTGCTTCCTGACTTAAAATGGTATAATCAATTAAGGGAAGCGCATCTTTGGAATTTTAATAAAAGCAGTTATTTGATGACTTATCAGGAAATGGAATTATTTTTTCCACATATATGTTTTTTTCCCTTAAATGAGTCATCACAGCTTAGCCCAAAGCATTAAGGTCTGATTCCACAAAGTACTTAAACACAAGAGTAACTTTAAACATAAGACTAGTGCTACTGTTTCAAAAATAGCCCGACTGCGCCTGTGCCTCAATTTACAAATGCTGAGACCTTGTTGAATCAGCACCTTCAGCAAAATTGGCAAAGCTGCATTGCTCTGGACTGCAAAACCAAAAGAAAATGTCCCAAATAAAGCTGTAAACTAAAAGATGTATTTCAAGATCACTGGAAGGACTTAAGTGATCAAATCTTGCTGACTGCTGGTGAAATCTTGCTTCCTGTTGGAAGCTTTGCATGTAAATTGGTGGAGGAGAAATTCTTCCAACCCCCTTCCCAACCAAATGTATTTGCCCTGTGGTGATCTCTCTCTGTGGCTACAGAAAGGGAGGGGAGCCGCTAGACAAGGCTAAGTGAGATCAGTCTTTCTGTTGGACTTGTTTTGAATACTGCTACACAGATGCTCACACAGCACTTGATACTAAAAAGAGCATTTCTCAGGGACCGGGCCAATTCACCTCTGTTTTCTTGAAAAGATAAGTCATTTTGGGAAAAGACAAGCACAGGTCCTTGCAAGTAATTTGTCTGTACCTAGCAGGACTGCTGTGCTTTGTCAAGGCTGTGTAGGGAAATGGGTTTTGCCAATGATCCTGATCAGAAGGCCACTGCTGCCAACTTGCTCAGCGTACTGCACCTTTTGTGCCTTGCTCTGTTGCAGTGTTTAGTCTCTACATCCTCCCATGACCACAAAACTCACTTTAAAATTGAAGAACAAATGCCAAAAATATATGCTGCCATAAACTAAACCAAAACCACAATAAAAAAGTAGGCCCCAAACTAATAAGTTGCAAATACATCTCTGTCTGTGTGGGAGGGATGGATAATTGAGGGCCGAAAGAGCATTTTGAACTCAAGCCGGATCCTTGTGGTACTGTTTCTCTTTCAAGGAGCATGTGAGAGGTGCCAGCCCTCCAACAAAACACTAAATATTTAAAAACAACAATCGCACTCCTCTGGTGGCTAGGTTTGAAAGAACAAACATCAGGCCATTGTCTGGCTCCTGCCATCATCTTGTACACACAGAAAGCCAAAGACTCCAAATAATTTTGTGGCCTCAGGCATCAACAATAAACAATGTATATTTGATGTGTTGGTCTAATTTCTGCCCTCTGAATCTGCTGTCTTAAAGCTGTATCCATGCTTTTTTTTTCCCTTTTTTTCATTTTGTTTTATTTTTTCTTTTTATTTTTTTCTTTGTTGTTGTTTGTTTTTGTATTTTTGTTATGTGCAAGCCTTTATATGCCCTGCAATCTTTCTTTGCACCTTTCTCAAGTCTTAAAGTTTCGTGTTTAGGATGCTGTTACTGAGGAAAAGGTGACCAAAGTGCTCTTTTACACTGCAAACTTAATTCTTGCCGAAATTTGCTGTTCTAGTCTGGTGAACTCCTTGCCTGTTGCTACACTTTATAATTATATTATCAAATTTTGGGGAAAAATTCCTGAAAGCAGGGGAAAGGAAACATAATTATCCTTGCAGCGGAGACAAGTAAGACTTACTGAATGCGGTTTCCAAAGTTTTTTGCCAGACTTCTGCTATGAAAATTATTGTCCAGAAGGGAGGCTGTAAACTTATTTTTGAAGATCATTATGTTTCAAGAAGGACTATTGTACTTCAGATAATTGCTTTACCCTTTCTCATATGATTTATGAGGTCTTCCAACATTTGTGGTACCAACATTTGTTTGTGACTTTTATTGCTCTCAGAGCAGTCACTGATTCAAAAGACAGACCTACTCTCTGGTCTCTGCAAAGCTGTATTTTTAGAGGACTAAATGACCCCTTTTTCTTCTCCATTCCTGCAAGCTCCTCTCCCCAGGGCTTCACTTTGCATCCCAGGCTGAACACAACCATTGAGTAAATTCCTTGCAGAAGCAAGAGCAATATACAGACTAAGGAAGCATCACACATGATGTAGTAATTTATTAAAGGAAAAACTTGTGATGAGCGTACAGGAAACAATTCAATGCCACTCCTCAGTGAAGGAATGACAGTTATAAACTTTTCAGCAATGATGATAAAAAGGCTATAATGTACAAAGCAAACTGTTGAGTGTGATCTACTATTTCATTTTCAGAAAGGATTTTGTAATAGCGGTATTTTACTGGTACCAACAGCATTTGCTGCAAGGGCAAGTGTCACACAGCAGAGGCTTTTGCTTTCTTCTCAGATTACACAGGCAACACGTGAGGAGAGCTGGCCACATAAACGGTATAAGCTATGAAATCTAAAAAGCTTTGCAAGAACTAGCAGAACCAGTCCACTAAGCCACTCTGCTAGGGCTAGACTGGGGAGGTGAAACTTGTAGCTAGAAACAGCCCCAGGAAGCAAACTGAAATCATGTGGGGCAGAGTGGGGAGCTGAACTGAGGTGCCTGACAGCCTGGGTGAGGCTGCAGCTCACCCAGCTGATGGATGGAGCCCCAGCATTTTCACAGAAAAAAATAATATAATCACTTAAGTTGGAAAAGACCTGTAAGATTCTTGAGTCCAACCATTAACCCTACTCTACCAAATCCAGCACTAATGTGTGATGTCCAACACATCTAGGGATGGTGACCACGTTCCTAGTCCTGCTTGCCACACTATTTCTAATACAAGCCAGGATTCCATTGGCCTTCTGAGCCACCTGGGCACACTGCTGGCTCATATTCAGCATCCTGTCAAACAGAACACCCAGGTCCCTTTCCGCTGGACAGCTTTCCAGCCACTCTTCCCCAAGCCTGTAGCATTGTATGGGGTGGTTATGGCCCAAGTGCAGGACCCAGCACTTGGCTTTGTTGAACTTCATACAGTTGACCTCGGCCCTCGTTCTAGTCTGTCCAAGTCTCTCTGTAGATCCTCCCTACCCTCAGGCACATCAACACTCCCTCCCAACTTGGTGTCATCTGCGAACTTACTGAGGGTGCATTTTCACCCAACTGGTTTGATCAGACCTCCTCTGAATATGCCTATTAATTTAGGATCCCCACGTGCCATACGGAAGTGAAAAAAATTAGCAAGTGAACCTGGAAAAGGCCTTGGTCAAAAGATAGTCATTGCTCTGTAGAGCTTGGCCAATCTTGGGCCAAGGGCCTGGGCAGATATGTGCCAAAACAGCTGCAGCAGCAGCTAAGCAGCCATATTCTATTATTGCTCTTCCTCCTACCCCTGCTCTGCTCCTTTCAGCACACCCTCTGCCACAGATCTTCTTTGTGCAGGGAAGTACCAGGCATTATTTTTGGAAGCTCCTCAGGTGCTCCAATGGACAGTCAGCAGTGAGGCTGTCAGCAGCTGCAGGAGGGCTGTTCAGACTGGACTTTGAGCAAATGTACCCTTAAATCTCCTTAATATGAAAACATTTAACCATGTTCTTCCCACTGAATTTAACAGAATTACTTTCATGCCTAAATTTAAAGCACTTCAGGATCAGAGTCTTTCTTAGTCTTGTATGAGCTGGCTGTGACAGAGCAAGGCTTTGAACCTCTTTCTTTTGAAATTCAGTTGGGCTGTGTTAACCACAAGACCACAGGTATTTTGTGAGCCTGCTCATTAATGTTTGCAGCATGTTTTAGGATCTGAAGATTTTAGCTCACTCTCCAGCTTTCTAGAGGAACTGTTGCTGAAGTTAATGGGGTCCTTGATTCCTGATTAGGCTGATTTTCTTGGCTGCAGTAACCATTGTGATACTGCCACCAATTCTACATAAAAAGTTTAAATAAATGATGTGCAAAAAAAAAATAAAATCTAACCTTCTGCTCAGATTTTAGGTATTATTTTTAAGGCTAAGCAAATATTAAAATAATTAGTTTATTCCTTATTACTCTTTTCTCCTTCCAAAACATTACTTCTGCCTGCAAGTAAAGCCCTACCACATAGAGTTAAAGCACCTTTCTTATGTTTCAGAGTCTGTAGATAAATTTAGGCTATTAAGAAAAATGGCTGAATTAAAATACTTGCATATCTAACATCCTTTCAAAACTAGAAACAAGACGAACACTGCAAAAGAGAGAGAGAAATTCTGTCTCCTTTCTAAGGCCAGATAGCTTTTCAAAAAGCCTGTTTCTAGCTCATGGTTCCACTGCTGCACGAGCACATTCAGCCAGCCTGGTTTTCAATCCCTTTGGCTTTTGTTTCCTGGTGTCTGAGGACTTAAGTAAGAGGGGGAGAAGGAATTCGAGTGATTTAGGTAGAACATAGGCTTCTTGAATCAAGGTCTTTAAATACAGTATACAAAGGGACTATCAGCATGCTCCATGCAGGAATAGCTCTGTTTTTCCATCAGTAAATTCGTAGCCCTTAGCTTTTAGTTTGAGCAAGTTTCCAAACAAACGTCGCTATCTCTGATACATGAGAGGTGGTGTTCTCTGCTCTGCCCGTCGTGTGCCCCTGCAGTAGGAAGAGGAGGAGGTTTCCTCCATCTGCATGTGGCTCCAGGGGTGGTGGGGACATCCTGTCTGCTCTGGTGACCCTTCTCTACATCTTCTGTCACAGTCTCAGTCCTCAGGCTCCCCCAGCCCAGAGCAGCTTGAAGGGAGCCGGGCGGCTCCTCTGCCCCTGGCCCTGCCGTGCAGCAGGGGTTCAGCTGTGCCTGGGCCTCTTCGCCTTCGCCCTGGCAGCCCCGGGCTGCAGCTCAGCCCCTCTGCCCCTCCAGGCGTCAGGCAGGATGGGGTGGCCTTTGATAAATGACTGCGGGACAAACATCCGCAGCAGATGGGGGCAGATGTTGCTCCTGCTAATTTTGCGAAGTGCTTTCCCTGCTCTACCAGCAAAACCTTCTCGTTGCTATTGTTAAACTCCCAGCAGTTGTTTTCCATTTGGGAACATAATTATTCCATATCTTCTCAAACTGACTGATGGGGAATGTTCAAGAGAAATCCTTCTTCTTGTGTGCCATTTGGGAAGGGAAATGAAGACCGGGTAAAATTTTTTCTCTATTTCTATATAAAAAAATGGTGCCATATGACTTTAAGTTTCTCTCTAAGCATTGATATTGGTGAGTTCTGTAATTTTAAACAGTCACTTCTGTGCTCTGTTTACCTGAGTGTCACTAGCTTCATAGCTAGGCAGACACTCAAGATAGGCCTAAAGAAATTTCTAATCCAATTTCTATTAATTATAAAATGGATTTTTATGAATTTATATTTCACAAAACAGTTTTTTGATCCTCTTCTAAAATGCTACCTCAGCACAAGGTGCAGTGGAGAAAATTATTTCTGTGCAATGATTTGAGACTCGCTTAATAAAAACACCTAGTGGATTAAAAGTGTAAATAGTTCAAGGCTTATTTCTGCACATGTGGATGATAAAAAAAAAATAAAGTTTAGAGAATTTTTCTTTGAGTAAAAACTTCAGGATAAGGCCTTCCTATGTATTGCTTAGCTCAGCTAGTATAGTAGCATCAGTGCACATGTATACACATGTATTTATTTATATGTAGACATATATACACACCTATAGTAGCAGGCAGTGGCAACTTTTATCTTACTAGGAACTTTGAGCTGGTTGTTTTAAACCTGAATGGAATAGGACAGGGAAAATCCAAGTACAGGATCCAAAACAGCCCTATCCTTAGGAAATAAGTACTCCAGGAGCCTTACCATAGGGTGGAAGTGGAAATCTACAGGAAGTCTGATGGAGCCATTGATATATATGGGTCTTCTTGACTTAATTTTAGTTACTAATAAACCAACCATAGGCCTCCTTATACAGCATGTGTTGCAGTATGGCCAACTATAGAGAGATTAAAAAATCAAATTAATTTAGCAAAATCATTAGAATAACTCTGCATCTGTCCCTTCATATCTAATGATTTATTTCTTATGCCTTTGTAGAATCATAAAATCATAGGGATTGGAAGGGACCTTGAAAGATCATCTAGTCCAACCCCCTCGCCAGAGCAGGATCACCTAGAGTACATCACACAGGAAGGCGTCCAGGCGGGTTTTGAATGTCTCCAGAGAAGGAGACTCCACAACCTCTCTGGGCAGCCTGTTCCAGTGCTCTGTCACTCTCACAGTAAAAAAATTTTTTCTGATATTCACCTTAAACCTCCTATGCTCCAATTTGTATCCATTACTCCTTGTCCTATCACTGGTCATCACTGAAAAAAGCTTAACTCCGTCTTCTTGACACTCACCCTTTACGTATTTGTAAACATTGATGAGGTCACCCCTCAGTCTCCTTTGTACTTAGAAACGTTTCAAGAGTTAGAAATATTTCTATTTTTTAGAGTTCAAAATTTATTTATTTTTATTTGTATAGATATTTCAGTTATTTAGAAAGGAAAGAATATACTGAATAAAGAAAAAAATTATTAATTGGTCCAGGTCACCAGGACAACTGGTGCCTACACTGGGCCCAGAATTAATATCTTTCTGATATTTTCTTTTCTTAGCAACCAGTATTTTATTTAAGGGAAGACCTTTAATATAGTTGGTTTAATCTGACATTACTATTTTTGTTTTACTGAAAATTTAACTGCTTTATGAAAATCATTCTGAATTCAGAAGACTGTTACATGAAATGACACTATTCCTAGGTCAGTCTGTTCTATGTGGACACAGGGAAGGCATGGCCAGTACAGTGTTTTTCCAAAGTAAGTGACGGAACCAGAAAGACCCCAGGCCCTCTTCCTTACCCTACCCAACTGAAAGAGTTTGAATACATTGTATTAAAAAAAGGAGGAGGCAGACCTGTTTCTCTCAATAGGCTGCCCAAAGATTTCCCACACTGTCATGTATAGAAGAGATCAATCACAAACAATTCTGGTATCAAAGAGAGAAGTAGGATGTTGATTCTTGTGCAACATTTCCCATTTAGAGTGAATTTTTTAGTTACACGCTTGTAGAACCAAACCCAGTTCTGTATGTGACGCACTCTGACTCAGTTAATGTACCTGCTGTGATTTCCAAATAAACTTCAAATACTCACTGACCTTACCGGGAAGCTCTCAGTTCTAGCTAGGTAGGGTAAAACTCTCTTGCTATTGTGCAAAAAACCCTACAGACTTATGTGAACCACATGTGTGAATAAGGTATTGCTTGGAAAGTCATATGTAAATCCTAATTTTTTTACAGTTACAGTAGCAGTGATGGACTCTGAAGCATTAGGAGTGACAAAAAGTCAGGCAATGACTACTCCCTAAGTCTGTGGATTGTCAATAGAGGCAAACAGTGGATTTGCATTGACTTTTGCTCCTGATACTTTAAATGTGTCAATTTTCAACTGCAAATTTTAAATAAATCTACAAGCCTTCAGGAATGATATAGTGATATACAGTAAAACTTCTTTAGACAATGCTTTGCCAAACAGGATAAACATCCCTTCCACTCAAAGATATAAACTGCAATATGCTGATCCCTCTAAAAAAAAAAAAAAAAAAAAGAATAAGTAAGAAAAATAACTTTTTGTGGCCCTGAACAGAAAACAGACTTTAAACTTGGTATGTGACCATTAGCTAAACACTTGTTTATTCACCCGCCTAGAGATGAGTAACAGTATTTAAGGTCTCTTAGAGAAAGGGGCTTGAGACTCAGACCTGCATCCCTGCAGGCAGAGATCTCTGCAAATCTACACTGGCCAAACGGACCTGCTGTGCAGCTCTGGTAGCAGGTAGGAAGTCTGGTAACCTTTTAACAAGGAGTCTGTGATGCAGCAGCCACGTAATGTGAAGTGATAACCTGATGCAAAATCACTCAATTAATTTTGTTGTGTTCTCTCTGTACCAGCAGGTCATTGTGCTAGATCAACCATTGTCTGTCCCCCTAATGACGGATTAAAATTTATATACAATCCTTGTTGTAGACTTCAGCTACTTTGTCAGAAACATGATGGTCCACCTGTCACACATGACTCAGATCCAAGCTGGTGTACAGATATGGTATTGAAAACTGTGGCCTGTGAGGCAGGGTCAGTCAGACTGTGCTTAAATAAAGTAGTGAAGCTAGTTTTAAACCAGACTAGAGACAATATAGCTGCTGAAATGATACTAAGCCTTTCCCATTATTCAAATACACATTTTTATTTATTTTTTTAAAGAATGAGTTTTTCCCAGTGGAGTTTCTGTTACAACAAATCACCTGCCCTCCTGCTGACCAGCTGCCAGGATAGAAACCTGAAGATGACAAACTGTATAGCTTTCTTGCCTACTTGACAGGGGTGTGGTTGTGCGTTTATGACTGTTTTGTAAGTCTTCACTGTGCAGTGATAGGGGAGTGCACGGTGCTTCATCCATGACTGTGGAACCATGATCCTGGTTCACACTGAGCTGTGCATTGCCAGACTGCTCATATAAACTAACCGGATGCCCTTCTGAAAGCTCAGACTGCAAGGCAAAGTAAAAAGGAAGAAAATAAAGTGAGGAATCAGCAAATTATTAGTCTAAATCTCCTTGCCACATCAAGTCACTTTGATCGCTGCAAAATGACAACAAATGAAAAAACAAGCACTTCTGGAGAGCTGGTGGTCTGGCACAGCAACAACTGCACACAAGGCTGCAAGCAGGGAAAGGGAACTGACACCTTTCCCAATACTCCACACTGGCACAAAACTCAGGAACTAACCCACAGAGCGTCTGAAGACATGCAAATGGACAGTGCTATTTTTTTTACTTGGAAATCAGACAGAGGCTTCTTGGGTTTTATTAAACGTCCTTCGGCAATGAGTTCTTTTTGAGCAAAAATATCTTTTTCTACTAACAGAAGATCTAATTGCATCATGCCAATTGACTACCAGTTAATCTCACCTCAAAAACAGAGGAGTTGCAATCATGAGAAAAATCAACTCAAACAACAGTTGCAAATCTAGGCTTGGAAAGAGTAACACAGGTACTGGAGCCATGCTGCCTTCCCCTGTCAGCCCCATTTCGTTTATCCAGAGCAGGCTATAAAGCAGCTGGTGCTGGAGGACATGATGGAATAAAAGAACAGAGTCACTGTAATACCGTCCTACTTCATAAAAATGAAATGGATTTGCCTCTTTGTAAATTACAAAAAGTACAATCAAGGCATAATGGATTTATCAGATGGGCAATCTGCTAGGAATGACCAGATCTGCATGCGTTACTCACAAAACACAGTGCTCATCAAACCAGACCCGGGGACTGGCCCAAGATCTGTGACAGAGAAGGACAACAGAAGAATATTCCAAACACCAACAGGGAGGCACATTTGCTTTCCTGCCTGCAAACTTGGAAAGCATCTGTGTAGTTGAAACAGAAGCGCTGTGACATTAACCCTTGTGAAACCATTAGCAGGGCACATAGCAAGGCCCATCTGTTTACTCAGGTCTCCATGGGGGGCGGGGAGAGCTGCTGCTCCACTGCGCTGTGAGCGACACAAACCTTTTGGCTGCTGCACCAGCGTTAAAGCTGTGGCGAACTGCATTTTAATATTTTAAACAGGCAGAGGGACTAACAGGCTGGCTTAATTATTTCACAAACTAAAAAGCAAATAAATAAATTTGCTATAATGAATGGATCTCATAATCAATAACTAACCACCATTAAAAAAATATTTTAAAAAATGAGCAAATTACTAGTTTTTATGTAAACGTGCAAAAGGACCATTTTTTCCAAGTACTAATTCCCAAACCAGAACTTGCGTTGTTCTCGGCTCCGTGGCAGGGGTCTGGCAGCAGTGCATGAAGGGAAGCAGCAACTTGTGCTGCGGTGGGAAAACTGGCCGATGCACAACCCCTGTCCCAAAGAACCTCCATGATTTCCAGGACGTGACTAGGGATAACAGACGGACAGAACCAGGAGCCGATGAAAAACCAGCGGGACACCGGGTAGTCTGATCCCCTCTGCTTACCAGCTCCCTAATACAACAAGTTACGATTCCGCAGGCTTAGTGCCACAGCAGAGTTCAGTCTGCTCTTCCTCACCGCTTCTCCTCAGCACTTTTCCAAACACAGGCGCTCGCCGGGCCGGGCCAAGCGCAGCCATTTACGGCCCGTTCGGGCCCGGCCGCTGCGGGGTGGAACCGACCGGCAATGGCTGCGCCCGGCCCGGCCCGGCCCGAAGGCAACTCAGCACCTGGGGGCGGAGCGGCAGCGGCGTGGGCGCGGCTCGGCCACGGGGAGGAGCCGGGACCGCGGAGGGGGAGCCCGGAGCGGCGCTGCGCGGATGGGAGTTTGAGAGGGGACGAGTCCGCGTCCGGCGGAGCGCGGCGGCGGTCTCCGGCGGGGGTCGGTGCTGGTGGGCTTGAGCCCGCGCCATGGAGCCGGTGACCAGGTGGAGCCCGAAGCAAGTGGTGGACTGGACTAAGGGTAAGAGGGAGCCGGTTAGACCGGGTTTGCGCTGCTGGGCTTTCCGGTGCCGGGCTCAAGGAGGACCCAAACCCCGGCGGGGTAGCTCCGGCCGCCGCGGCTTCTCTCCCCGGAGCCAGGCGGCCGCGTGGCCGGCGGGGCCTTTGCCAGCGCCGCGGCGGTGCCAGCCCCGGCCCCGGGACCGCCCCGCCGGCTGAGCTGCGGGACTCCCCCGACGTGCTGCTTGGGAGGTGGCGGCTTACTTTCCCTCCTGGCTTGTGTCCCCTTACCTGTTGGGGCGCTTGTGGGGACTTGGCGTTGTGGGTTGTTTTGTTTTGGTTTTGAATGTGGGAAAGGGAGGAGGTGAACTTTGCACTGGGCTGTGTGAGCGTGGCTGGCTCGGGGTGCCTGTATTTGCAGTGGGGTCTCCCCGGGGCTCCATCTCCTTCTATGGTCGTGCTGCCCAGAGGTTGTCACTATTCTCCATCAGGCAGAGATAACAGTTTAACTTCCAGCTTTTCAAGCAAAAGCCGCTCACTTGTCGAAAAAGCTTCAATTTTGTAAGTTAGGCAAAAATTTTATAAACAAGCAAGAACTCTTAATCCTGTTTAACGGTGGTGGGATTAAAACGCTGGGCTCCCGCTCAGGGAGTTGAATAGCGGCCCCTTCGTCCATCCGTCTGTCTATCCATCCATCCCTCCCACCTCTCCTCTCTGGTGTGTGTACTTGTTTCTCTCCCTCTCCCGTCCATCGAAACTTCCTACTCGGCTTCTAAGTTTCTTCTCGAGGCTGGCATCAGTGGGACTGATGTTTGGAGGGGGCCTTTAGGAAGCCTGTCCCCTCGTCCAGCTCCGGGGAGCTCTTGGGTGGGAGAGCGAACGTGGGGATGAAGCGGGCGCTGTGTGCTGGGCTTGAACGGTGCCCCGTTCTTGCCGTGGGTGTCTTATGTTTTTAGTTTGAAAGCAGGTTGGCAAATGAGGTTGGACTCTTGAGTGCTTTCTGAAAGCCAGTGAGGATATTGCTCTGTCGCAGTTCCTGCCCTACAGGGAATAAATGAAAAGGGAAGTAGCAATGAATTAAGTGAGGGATTTATGATTTAGGAAATGTACTTCTGTTTTCTTGTAGGACTACATGTTAGTGTGATCATCTTTTATTACATAAAGTATTTTCATAGGTTTTGCTAGAGTTTAAGTTGGTGCGAAGTTAGGAGTGCTTTCAAAAGTGAAAGTTTCCCTGGATTAGAAGTGGCATTTACTTATAGCAGCCATTATTCCTCTGTCTCAGGACCATAATGCTGATTAGCCTGCGTGCCTGTGGTCAGCACTTGGCAGTAGTTCTGCTCAAGACTGAGGCAGATTTGGAAAGCAGGCTCATGTTTTCATACAGAGTGAGATGGATATTCCCAGCTCTCCTGAGCGTGAACATGTGCGTGAAAGGGCCGGTGCCAGTGAGGGACAGTCCAAGCAGCCTTTGTGAGACCGGGATTCCACACAAACGTGCTGTGAAGTTACGCGTTAACATATAAATACCTTCCACAGAAAGATTTTTTTTTTTTACCCCCCCCCCCTTGATTGGTATTGGTTTAAACAGGAGTGCATTGTTCCAATGAAATAAGCCTTTTGCTTTGGCATGTGGAATATTTATATAATGCTTTTCCTTCTTTGTATTTTTTTCTCTTGGGGCTGAAAGTTTGCTACCTTGCCAGATTAAAGAGTAAACCTGCTAATCATTTCAAAAGGCTTTATTATACTTAAGCATGCTTGGCTTGCTTTCTTGCATAATTTATTTTACTCGCAGGTTCCTTGTACAGGTAACTCTTTAGCCGGACCCTCAATTAGAGTTATGCAGAATAATTTGAGGGCTGGCTGTAGTTGGGAGGTGGATCTTCTGACTAATGTGAACACGTGTCCTATGAAATGCAAAGGAATAAATTAAAGGCTTCTGGTGACTTTTGTTTCTGCTGTTGTTTTTTCAGTTTCTAGGTAAGCTTTTGACCTCTTTGCATGGCGTCATTTTATGTCAGTCCCTGCATGACAAGACTGTAATAGAGAAATGAGATGTGGAAAAATTTTTCTCTATGGTTATGCTTTCATCTTTGCACATTAAGACTGACACTTTAATAGCTAGCTAACAGCCTTATTAGCAAAGTGTTTCATAGTTTATTTTTAATCTCAAATGGTTATTTACTGTATAGTTCACAACCACTGAATTTTGTTTGACTGAGGTCCAATATTCTGGATTTTACCTCATTAATATTATTTTTAATCCTCATGGTTAGTTTCAAAAAACAAGTGATTGGAGGGGAATGTATACCATTCACTTTCCTACATGTGCTAAAAACTGGTCAAGCTCTGTGACAAAGTATTTGGCTGGTGATACCCACTGCCTGTAGTTAGTGCTGTGGTGTCATGGAGATGTTTTCTAGAAGAACGACATAACTCCAGTGGAAGATGCCAGCTCTCAGTTGGGAGTTTGGTTTTACAGACAGTGATGCATGCCTATCATACAGTGATAAAAACATATTGGAAAAATGTAAAGAGTAGCAGAAATAACTGGTCTGATGTTGTCCATGTTAATGCTCAGTGTAAAACTGAGAATATTTCTCCAGGAACCATTTTTTTCCTCTTCCAAATATTTTTTACAATCAAACAACTATGAACTGATTTTTTTCTTAAACTTTTCCAAACCAAGAGAAGCATGGATACTTTCCCTTGTTCCATGAAATGACCCTCAAAAAGCAAAGTCCAAAAGTAAGCAGTTAACTTCTTTTCTTTTGATAAACTTGCCTTTTTTTTTTTTTGTGAGGTTTTTTTTAAGTGGCTTTTGAACTACTTTTTTTTTTTATTATTTTATTTTAGCAAGGTAACTTTTATCCTGAAGAGTTTTGTTCTACATTTTTTGAGCTGTTCACTTCTAGGTAAATACTGTGAATAATGTTTATCTGGAATTTAAAATAGAACCCGTGAAGAGTTAGTAAGCCAAACATGAATATTTTTAGACTTTTGTAGTCAGGTTTTAAATAAAAAGTGCTCTGTTCATTGTTACCAACAATGGCTGCCACGAAACATAGTTGCTTGTCTTCTCTTGCTAATTCAGACTACAATGCTGCTATTTTTTTTTTTTTTGCAAACAAGGGTGTTTTTTTCTGGTAGGGTGTGCTGTACTGACAGTAGCAGCCTATGTAGCTAGTAAGAGTGGGTCTAGTTAAACAAAGCTGCTGAGGAAGAGTTGATATTTTTACTTGATAGCAGTTTTCTGTGTAGGTGAAGTGTTTCTCAAGCTTTGACCAAGGATATGGTAACTTTTTAGCTACAGCATCAATGTTTGAAAACTTATTTTTGTAAGCACCTCCTCATTTTTTTTCTGGAGGAAGTGATGATGTAACTATAGATTTCTCTTACAGTGTGGCACAAGTTCAAATAGCACCTGGGGGCCATGTTCCCCAATGAAGAGGTACTTCTTTGGTTAAGATGCTGTATTGATTTGATTTGTGGCTGGGCTGACATGGAGTTTATGCTGTTTGATATGGCCTGCACGGTTTTGCTGACTGTACTGAGAAGATGGTGATTTTTTCTTTTAGTTTATTTGTTTTTGTATACTTGTTGGGTTATAACCTGATCTCTGGGTAGTGTTGCAGTCAACCACGGTCTTGGTCCTGTGCAGGTTAAGATGTTTGTGGGCTCCAAGTTCTCACCTGTATCTCACAGTTCTCCCTCATGTGCCTGCAAGACTGAATTCCCCCAGAGTTTCTCAGGAGAGATTCCTAGAGTTATTCAGGTTATTGTGGGACAGGTGTATGGTTATGGAAGTTGTAGCACATCTGCAGTGCTAACTGCTGATATTTGTGGGCTTGCAGTTTTCCAGGATATCCTGGGTGTGAAAACCTGCAAGAACCCCTTTAGTTCCATAGGGCTATGCATGTTTAGAAATCTACAACATAGAAGTGGCTTAATTTTATTGGTGTAGCAACAATTTGAAGGAAAGAGAGTGCAGAGAAATGTTCTCTGGTCACACAAAACCCTGGTTACTGAAAACCCAGAGCTAAGGTCATTCCTCAGAAGGTGCAAGGGGAAGGAAAGCTACGTGTGGGATAGAGCCTCCTGTGTGAGAAATGTCACTCCCTTATTAGAGAACATCGCTGTGCCTTCTCTTTGTTTGCTGTAGCGTGATCTGTCTTTTCCTCCTGCCCCCAGGCCTCACATACTTATGTGAGTTGTGACTTCAAGCCAAATTTTACACGGTAAAAGACTGTTTGACGTGCTTGTGGTTAGATGCCTCTGTTGTTGTGAGGCTCCATTACAATTTGGCTTTTGTCGCTGTAGCTGTAGCCTCAGCTAGCTGGGGATCACACGGCTGCTTCTGTCTCTGTATTGCACTCCAGGTTTGGTTATTCATTTCCTAAGTAATTAATGGATATAACTTATTCCTGCTCCTGTTATGTCATGAAATACTATTATTTCCGTTCCTGTTAAAGCTTTTGGGCAGCTATATTTGTTTATGAGTGGGAGAAGGAGAAAGATATATGCTGATTTATTAATAGTTAGCAGTTAATTGTGAGGGCTTGGTGTTCTTTTCTTAGAGCTATCTTGCTTACCCAGGGAGATTTCAACAAGGTCAGTCACGTTAAGTGTGTGTGCTAGGAGCTGCAAACCATATCTAGGTTTTACAAACAATTATGGGTAACATAGCACAGAAGGTTTTATTTATTTATTAATTTTAGTATTTTTATTCTTTTCTTTTTAAGTACTTTCAAATGAATGTTATTGTGTTCAATAGATTTCATAGAATAATTTGGGACAATCTAACACAAATAAACCCCTGGTTGTATATATATATATGTTTTATTTCAGTGAAGAAAAGTAGAGAGCTGCCCATAACTGGGGCTGCAGAAGAATCCTCTGTTTGCTTGGTTTCTAAAAAATGTCTGTAAAGAGTATTCACTAAGTAACTCAAAAAATGACATTGAATTAACGCCTTTTTTCAGACCTCAGCTGAAATTCTGGCTATAGCTGAGCCATAATGTTTTATTAGCAAAAGGTGACTATACTAACTCTATTTATACTTATTTTGGTTTGAAGCAGAATAAAAAGTTGCGCAACCAGTGCAGTCTTAAAATTATTCATTGTTGCTAAGATCAGTGAAAAAAAAAAAAAAAATATATATATAAAAAATAGAGCAGGAGTTGGGATCAGTGTCCATGTTTGTCATTAAGTTGCCAGTGAGTCTGTGATAACCAAGCATCAGGAAGTCAAAAAGTTGAATGTTGACAGCATAATGTCTTAGAAAGCAACATTGTAAATGCTAAAATCACAACCAGCATTAGTGGAAAGTTGGCTGTGAACTTTGTAGAGGGTTTTAACTTTGTTAGAGGAAAGTGTGTAACTGATAGTGAATTTAAGGCTAGGTATATTTATGTAGCATGTATCTAAACATAGTGGTGTTAAGAACTAAGATGCTGGCACAGTATTAAACAGCTAGAGATGAAAGGTGGTTTACTTAGTAAGAGAAATTTATTCTAACTGTGCAGTAGAAGGGGCAGAGATGGGCCAGTGGGCCAGTTGCTCTTTTCCTTCTTTCTTTAAAGCTTTTCCTTGAGTCACAGGTAGTATTTTGTTTCTGTCATTGAAGACTTCTGTAGCAAAAGCCTCATTTTTGATGAAATGTTGTGTGTCAGAGTTTCATAATTGCTGTGTGCTCATTCCCTGCGCTTCTGCCTGGGACTCCGTGTTTTCAGCCTATAAATCCTCTTGTCTGAGGATCATGCCTCTCTTTATTTGTACACTGTCTAGCACAAGACAAAGACAAAATACAGAGCACTGGATAAAATGCATGTTGAAATTTGCCATGATGTTTTCTTTTATTAACTAAGAGAGCCTGACAAAAGACTGTTATCCAACAGATGCTACCAGATGAGTTGCAGTTATGAGTGATGCTTGCATACAGCCTGTCAGCAAGTATTCAAAAGTATGTGGAGTGTTTTTTGGGTGATGTTTGTTCTTTCCTTTTGATTTCTTAAGTCTAAACTTCTGGATTGCCTGGTTTAAGTCATGGTCTAACAGTTGTGCTCCTTCCAGACACATCAAACAGGGTGACTAGTGAGTTAGAGGCTGCAGAAGAAGGGGTGAGACTGCTCAGTCTTCAGTTTGCTGCATTGTCTTAGGACAAGTTTTTAATTTACAGGGAAGCTTCACACAGAAGTTACATTAATGATTTAGTTAAAACACTGCCTTTGTGAATCAAGTGGAAAAGGTTGATTGTGGTGTGTTTGTGGTTTGTGGTTTTTTTTTTTTTTTTTTTTTTTTTTCCCTAAAAGTGATTATATTGCTCTTAATTTGTACCTTGCATTTTTGTAACAGAAAAAGGAGTCAGGTCTCGCCTCCAGGGAGGGATGGTGTTTGGGCAGTGTTTCCTTGCTTTGTCTCTGCATATCCCAAATATGTAAGTCCTGTCAAAAGGAGGAGGTAGGGAGGTACTGATGTTTTCAAGGCTAATTTGGGGGGAGAAAAAAAAGGGTGGACAGCAGTTAAGAGCTGGGTCCTCTATACCAATGTTTCACGTATTTATGGTAGTCCTTCAGGACCCATCTTCCTGTCGTCATGGTATTGCTCACAGATTTTAGTGTGTTTGTTCACAAGGCCACAGTAAGAGACAGAAAATTCAAATAAAAATGCTGTTTGACTGGATCCCCTTTCTGATGTTAGGGTATATAGTCCTTTTGTCATTTGGGCTCTGTTACCAGAGTGAGATAACTTATGAGGCTATCAGTCAGATGCCTGGGCCACACTTCCTTTGCATGAGGAAATTGCCTGCAGGTTTCCATATGCCAGTCCTTATCTTTGCACAGTCCAAGCAATAACATTTAACAGTTTGGAGGATCTGCAGGAGGTACAGAAGTTCAGCCTGATCTGTTTTACTAGCTTTAAACATTCATTACCTATTTACATGATATATGTGATATTATAAAATGTAAATAATTTTCAGTGAACATAATGCATGCTGGACAAAACCAAGCATCTGTGTTTGATTTGGTGAGATCAAATCACTGACCTCTCTAACTTTGGTTTACAGATATGCATTCAGTATCTGGCTGAATTATGTTATAATATTGCATCAGAGCTGAGTTAATGTTGTTTCTTGTACATGCTTCTCTGATATTCTTTTACTTGAAAACAGTTCTTTGTCACTGGAATGACAATCTCTTTAGTGTTTTTTGGACTTTCTTACACTAGTGTTTAAGTGTAGGTAAGCAAAGCATCTGGTGTGCTGTTGCAATCAAAGCTGTGGCATAAATATGATCTTATCTTGCTCCTTGATCAAAGGAAAGAACTCAATTTAAAACTTAATTGGTGCTCATCAAGGGCTAAGGCTTCTCCTAAAGCAAGTGTTGGTACACGCTTCTAGCCTAATGATCCTGATGTCTCTGTCTTGTGTGTGCAAAAGGAATGTTGCTTAGGTTGCTATCCTTCTGTCATTAATATCTTTCCTTATCTCAGAGTCTTGTATTACTGGAATGAAGCTAGCTAAATTAATGCTTTATGAAGATCCTTGCAATATGCCCATATTGTCATCAAATAAAAGGTGTCTTGTCTAATGCAGATACTTTCCTGGCCGGAACAGAAAGGGAGGACTCAAGGTATTTCCTCCTTTGGATAGAATGCAAGGCTAGTGGGCCAGTGAAGCAGGCTGGTTGGGCTTTCTGCTGTTTGCAGCTTGTAAAAGACCCTTATCAAATAAGAGAGGATTCCTGCCTTCTGTTGTGATGCTATTGCCAGTTCCAAGGATGCTTTGTTCTGAGCTGCAAGTCTTGGCAATACTTATTTCCTGCTCCTGAACTAGCAGTGTGAAAGCTGCGTCCTTGCTGTGATGGCCAAAAGGCAAACCTTAGGTGACAGGTGGACATGTAAATAGAAGAATGGAAATCTATCAGCCTGTTTCATTGGGGCAGCAATATTGTAACTTCAGTACCTTGAAAATTTAATTTTGAGTTGGCTGCTATCCCACTGCTGCAGGTAGCAGAACTGTACCTGTGCAGGTATCTAGGCACTGTACTACTCAGAGCATGTGTGTTTGGCTATGGGGGTAGGGAAAGGAACAATAAGGGTTGGAGACTCCCCTCCACCCTCTGCTATGTAGGACTTCCTCTGAGGAAGAAGGGCTATAAGAACAAGTTCAGACATGTCTGAAGAATGTAGTCTGAAAAACATGTGCAGGGACTAGGGGCTGGAGCTGTGCCTGGAGAGCATTGTAAGGGAAGAGTGGGAAAATGTAGATACCTATTCTGACATGAGTGGTCCTTGTTTTGTGTGGGTGGTTTTTTTTTTTTTCTTCCCCCCAGTAGTTCTAATGGTGACATGTATTCACCACTTCACTCACCTGTTCTTTGAAAGGTGCAGGATTCTTGCTGTTTGCATTCTGTTAGCTTCACCAAAACAGAATTTAAAAAGGATTATGGCAAAACATAAAACTTAGTAATTGTTGGCATTCCTAATACAAGCTGTAATGAAAACTTTAAAAGAAGGAGGAGACAAAAGATAAATATGAACTCTGTGCACTTATAGCATTTGTAGTATTCCATGTAGTGTTTGGAGTTCGGCTGTATTAAAAAATGGTCATATTTATTTGAACTACACATGCTTCACTATTTCAGACAATAACACAAGATAAAGAAATCCATATGTGATTGAAATAAAAACTTGGAAAGCAAACTTGCCAATTACCTTTTTATTTCTTGCTGGTTTTGGTTGTATCTTACAATAACACATGGTAGACATCACTGCGTTAAAAAAGTTAACTGAAGGCAAACCGTGTTCTTAGGATTTAATGGTAGTCTTGGAGAAACCTGGAGTATTGTCATTTGACTGAGAATGAGATTCATTGCTTCTTAGGAAGAGTAAGTGTGGGTTCCATGTAGCAGTGCCAAAGCTGGAGCACTAAAATGGACCGAGATGGATGTTGTGCTTCCATAGCGGGGGATCTATTTTTATGGTTGCTTTTATGAGAATTTCATGCTTCTTAGATGTTTGCTGCTTACTACTTTATTAGAGTATGCAGTGTACCTGGTTCTTTGCAGTCTTTATTTTATACTTTCAGCACCTCCCTCAGTAGGAATTTGCTGTTATTATAATTTTAAAGATAGGGACTTAACATTGTGAGGAATTTGGGGTGTGTCTGTCTTAAACATTGCAGATCCAACTAACCTGAAGAAGGTTATCTATGTAGTAGAAACAGCATTTGTGTGATTGTCTTGGCTATTTTTATTCCCCTATTTTTTATTCCCCTGTTACTTACAAACTGAAATGTCTATTTGGGCTACTTTGGGTGTCCATTTATGCCTCTGCATAGTGGAGCAGATGGTGAAAGAATGTGGTTTGCCTCTCGTTGTATAGTGGGTGGCATTCAAATCAGGATTAAGGCATGATTTATCTATGCAAATGTATATGTCTATACTGCTGTTACAGCCACTGTGGCCTAGAGAGTGGCTCAGCAGATCTTGTGTTTGGTGTCTGTTTCAGGGCAAGCTGAATCATGCTTTGGGCTCCATGGAGTAGGTCTGTGAGTTTAAACACATCAATCTCTAACCATGTCCATGATCTGCAGCAGAGGAAGGAGACTTGTAGACCCTGGTTCAGTATTTTAGTTACTGGACCCTGCTTTTGCCATTGGTTGGTCGGGGTGCAGGAAGTCACAACGACAAATGAAGGGGCATGTTCATTTAAAAATTATTTGTATGCTTGCTTAAGAAAATAGAGCATGGATACATTTAGGGTTGTTGAAATATTACTAGTCAATAGGCATCTGATGTACAAAAGAGTTGTTAAATGTAATCACTGGGATCTGTGTTTAGGAGAGCTTTAATAATACCTCATGCTATTCAGCATCTGATTAAAAATTTGGTATGTTTTAACATGGTTCTTTAAATATTGCATGTGAGAGTAATAACAAATGCAAGTGTGATAGTAACTGATCTCTTCTGTCATTTTTGCTTTGTCTAGCTTCAGTGCAGTGTCTTTAATTGGTGAACTACCTTGTGAAGCTACACAGAAGGATGAGCAGTGCCACATGTTATTGCATGGAAAGGCACCATCTAACAGTTGTAATTGAATCAGCTCTAACTGATACTTTTTAGATCTTTGTGGTATAATTATAAACTCTTGGAAGACCCTTCTGGAGCTACTTTGGATTCTTTTTTTTACAGCAGAAACCTCACATCTTATTGTGCTAGCCTGGATGTGAAACTAGTAAGAAAATAGTTTTTCATGGAACCAGATCTTTAGTGCAGTAGTTAGTCTTTTGGGAGGCTGTTTAATATTTTGTCATCTTAGACTACATCACAGTACCTGGATTCTAAGCTAGTGAGCATCTCTGGTGTATATAATTGTCTCCTGAAACAAGGTAATTGACAGTGTGTTGCTAATAGTACTATAGCCATATCCCAGTGTCCAACTATGTCAGCTTTTAGTGTAGTGAGATTAGTACTGGCTTCTCAGGGCAGCGTATTTGGAGAGGAACTCAAGCTCTCAGTAGAGTCAGTCCTGAGCTAGACATGTCTGGAGACTTATGTTGAGCTGTTATTCACAGAAGTACTAGTTTCCCAGATTGTCAGCTTGTATGTATGCTTACAGGTTTTGCTCAAATTAACATGGCTTGGTTACTGCAGAATACTGAATGGACTGTGTGGTTTCAATGTATAACTGAGCATAATGCATATAATCTTATTGTCCAGTATCATCTTCAGTTTTTCAAGGATTAAGAATGTGTTGAAACGGTAGTTGGAAACTTAATTATTTTTTTGTGGCTTTACTGAACTATATTTGATGTACCCCGCCCCGTCATTGAGTGTTCTCAAAAATCTGTTAACTTTTGAAAACTAGTTTTCAATTAAGATTTAAACTATTTTCATTCTGCCTGCAGTATTATCCTAGCAGCTTTATTAGCCATATTTGAGAGATCTTCCTAGAAATGGTTCTGGCATGTAGGAATCATGCAGTCCCTGGAAGCTGCCCCTCTAAAGTTGTACTCTGTAACAGATCTTTGATGAAAAACCCCAACTGAAATCCAACCCCCCTCCCCGCCCCCCCCCCAATTTAGCTGAAATGCTGTGACAAAGAAGAAAGTATCCACCAGTCAAACTGACCAAATTGCCTACAACTACCTGATGGTTCTTTACTGTTTCTTAAAAGTATCAGGAAGTCTTGATTGAAGCTTCTGCAGAGGGTCAGAAATACCTTGTCACCATCCTATTAAGCGGGTGGAATATCTGCTCGTGCTCTTGGCCCTTCATAATCACAAAAAATACTGTATGAGGATGTCAGATGGAGTGGCTGAGATAGATGTAGGGCTCTTTCCTTCCCTCTTCTGTTCTACTTTACATCTGAGTGTAGAGTCAAGTGTACATGAAGTGTAGAGTCTTGCATCTGGGAAGAACAACCCCATGTACCAGTACAGGCTGGGGGCTGACCTGCTGGGGAACAGTGTAGGAGAAAGGGACCTGGGGGTCCTGGTGGGCAGGAGGATGACCGTGAGCCAGCAATGTGCCCTTGTGGCCAAGAAGGCCAATGGCATCCTGGGGTGCATTAGAAAGGGTGTGGTTAGTAGGTCAAGAGAGGTTCTCCTCCCCCTCTATTCTGCCTTGGTGAGGCAGCATCTGGAATATTGTGTCCAGTTCTGGGCCCCTCAGTTCAAGAAGGACAAGGAACTGCTTGAAAGAGTCCAGCACAGAGCCACAAAGATGATTAAGGGAGTGGAATATCTCCCTTATGAGGAAAGGCTGAGGGAGCTGGGTCTCTTTAGCTTGGAGAAGAGGAGACTGAGGGGTGACCTCATCAATGTTTACAAATATGTAAAGGGTGAGTGTCTGGAGGATGGAGCCAGGCTTTTTTCAGTGACGCCTAGTGATAGGACAAGGGGCAATGGGTTCAAACTGGAACATGGGAGGTTCCATGTAAACATCAGAAAAAACTTCTTTCCTGTGAGAGTGACAGAGCCCTGGAACAGGCTGCCCAGAGAGGTTGTGGAGTCTCCTTTGCTGGAGACATTCAAAACCCGCCTGGACGTGTTCGTGTGTGATGTACTCTAGGTGATCCTGCTCTGGCAGGGGGGTTGGACTAGATGATTTTTCGAGGTCCTTTCCAACCCCTAAAATTCTGTGATTCTGACAAGGGGGTAGGGCTCCTGGTCAGGCTGGTGGTAATTCGGACCAGTGTGTGATTCAGACTGAGCCCTCAGTCAATTTTGCCACCCTTGATCTTAGATGCCTTTGGCTTTCTTACATTTGAGGTGTTGGACTTGAATTCTGGTGAGGTCTCTGCTACTCTAGGAAGCAGCATCATCACTGCACACCTAACTAAAGCTGTAAGATGATGTGGAATAACAAAAATGTGTCAGGCAGCTAATTGCTTGAAGCAATGGCTTTACAAGTTTAAAGCAATTATAAAAATATGAGGAAGCTGAGATACTTGGTGATTGCTCAATTGAGAAACTTTGACACAAGTTTTTCAAAGGAAGCTGAGATGCTTCAGTGATATGCTTGAAAATGCCTATTGTATTGGGTGCCTTAAGGCAGGTCTCTCCTGTCATAGGGACAGCGTTATCAATGTGTTGTGGTGCTGCAAAGTTTTGTTACTTTTTTGTTTGTTTTTAAATTTTGGTCTAGCTGGGTGTTCTAACCATATCCGTCTTCTCCCCCCCTCTCTGCTGCTGCCTTTATTGCTTTAAATGTATGCTGGCAGCTTCTGCTCTCAGGTGTCTTTGTGGCTAGGCTTTCTCCTAGCCTTGCTCTGCACATCTTCCCTCACATCTTGTTGGGAACCCAGTGGCTACTTTGCACCTTTAAGCTTTCAAATTCTTTTCACATTGCTGTGAAGGTCTCCTCAAATATGTCAACTGTGATGCCATCGACTTTCCCAGCTCTTTGCTAGTGCAGGGAAATGGTCACCTGTCCAATGGAGTGGAGTTCATTCCTCATCTTAAGTTCCTCTCTCTCTGTTTCAAGGTCCCTTTGCACAGGGGCTGGGGTTTTTGTTCTTGGTTCCAGGGGCTCCTTGTATGTCCTGCCTCATCGGAGGCACTCCAGTGTGCTATATAAAATAATTTTTAAGAAGCTAGAATTCCTGTTGTAAGTGTTGTGGGGATTTTTAACATGAAGTGATATATGCATCAAAGTAATGACTGTGTGTCCTAGGAGAATCCAGTAATGACTGCTGGAGATCTGTCCCTGATGGAAAGAGGTATGCAGCATCAACATTTTTCTATTAATGCCATTCAGCTTACAATGACATATTAATGTGATTAGCAGGTGCTGATGGCTGGTGATTCTCATGTACCTGTACTTATGTCTCCTTGGTGACTTTGAGATTGTAAGGTGCTATTCATAAATGTTTCATAACAGTGTAGGAGGTTATCCTCTCAAAAGGCTGGCTATTTGGCAACTGCATCAGCTTTGCCTTACAGCAAACTGCTCCCTGACTAGCTTATGGGTGTAACAGTAATCACAGTGTTCACAAGAGTGCGCCCAAAGGAGAGGCAGATGTGAGTAATGGACCTTGCTGCAATCAGCCAAAACAGTTCCACATGGTGGTGTGAGAAGGCAGCCAAACCAAATTAAAGGGATCACCCCATTTCTTCCTGGGAGCTGAGATGCAGGCAGTTTTGCAATGTTATTGTTTCTACTGTGGGAACAGGCATCAGAGTGTTAATTGCTAGAGTTCACGAAAAGGAGCTCTTGTGACTAATGAACTACTCCTTCAACCACAAAAACCTTGAAACTTTTAAATGCCAAGCTTTTAATTGCATATTTGATGTGAAGACCATAGGTTGGGGGGGTTTGTTGCTCTGTGTTAACCACGTAAAGCTATCAGGCACATAGGCTTGCTAAGGAGTATAAAAGTTACTCTTGCTGGAAAGGTGTTGACCTAGTTTTCCAGTGGAAGATGCTGAACCTATTGAAGTTGACAAGCCATGCAGGCAGCCACCTTAGGAAGTGTGCTTCAAAGGGCACAGTGCTTTTGTGTTGCCTGTAGTTCATGGGTAATTACTGTGATTAATATTAATATTGCATGTGGTTGAATTCTGTGTTTGTGCTTGCTTCCGTGTTATTCCTTCGGAAGAATATTTATCCATGCTGTTATGAAGAAATTGTTAGCAACTGTAAACCAGGAGAGCAGAGGCTTGATGATGGACTGTATGGGCTGATGAAAGTTCAGCTCTGGATAAAGTGGGCTGAAGTTTTGATATTTGTCTTCAAGTGGAATGAGGTTTTTGTTTTTTTAGGTTAGGTTATTGCTCTGCCAGGGAATATTGCTGTGCAGTTGACTCTAAAGGCTTCCTTTTTTTGGGGTTTCTGTGCAGAGGTGGAGAATGTGGCTGGATGGGGGTCTAGCATCTCCCAGAGTTCACTAGGCCCAGCTGATTACCCATCTAGAAAAAGGGTAGGAGCTGCTGCAGTCAGATCTGGTCTGCAATTAAGGGCATGGTTTTGCTTTCTGTGGCTCTCATTCCAGCATCTTTCACCAGGATTAGTGTGTGAGTGGCAAACAGTAGTTGAAGTTTAATGTCTGCAGACCAAGAAGTTGATGACAGTTTTATATCTATTTGAATCAAAAAAGTTGGGGGTAAAATAAATGTCTGTCTTACTTCACATGAGCAAGATGGGATGTCTAGAGAGAATAGCTGAGGATTTCTGTGTTACCCTGTTCAGTATATGGCCATAATGCTCTTCTGTGGATTGATTGCTTTTGGGATATTGCTAGTTCTGTTAACTTGAAACAAACACTAAGATAGGAAAATAATGTAAAAAAGTGGTGTGCTTACTGTAGTTGAAGCAGTGTGACTGTTTAAAGGTCAGAGAAATGGTTTCTGTGGGGTGAATTTCTCAAATAGGAATTTTCAATAGTATTTGCTCCTCATCTTTCCTCTTATGGCTGTATATCCCTTTATTCTCAAGTGATTTCCTGTTATGTAGTGGTCTTTCCCAGGTGGTATTTTGTCATGCTGGTCTTACTTGAGTAGGAGAAGCCTCAGTGTCTCCTGACTTCCATAACAGTTTTCAGAGGATTTTTTTTACTTTTTTTCATTAGTAAAGGTGATGCTTACAGAAGTGACAAAGTGCAGAAAATGTTTTGGTGAATTGCATTGGTCCTTGGGTGGGGTGTCTGATTCTTTTCCAGGTAGTGGTGAGCAGAAGACAGGAGTGCTTAGTAGCCTCTGTGGTGACAGTGCCATCCTCTCAGTAGAAGTCTCATTTCGGAACTGTGAAGCCAAGTCTGCATCGAGAATGTTTGTCAGATGCTGTTTCTTTGCTGTCACTTTGATAACTTCTAAAAATCACTAACACCTTTAGTTTAGAAAATAATCCTTTCTTTCCCTCCCCTTTTCCTCCTTTTCCCCAACTCATAGCTTTCCCCAATCTTTAGCTTCCCCCATTGTTCCCCACACTCTGTAAGACCTAATAATTAACTTTGGTATAGGTAAGGTCAGTATAGTGCCTGTTAGTGAAGAACAAAGATGAACAGTGATCAAACAGGCTTTCGTAAATAACCATCTTAAATGTTCATTGCTGCATAGTTAACACATATGAGTATGCTCAGGGGTTGAAGAGGATCAACTTGGTTGCAGGTTGATGTTTCTCCCCTGGTAAAGTAGCACACCAAAGTGTTACTTCCAAATGCATCTGTGGACACACACACACAGAGTCATTCTGGTTGGAAAAGACCATTAAGTTCATTGAGTCCAACTAATAACCTAACTCTGTCAAGTCCACTGCTAAACCATGTCCTTAAGTGCCACATCAACATGTCTTAAACACCTTCAGGGACAGTGATTCAACTGCCTCTGTCTGACAAAATTTTGTCAGACATTAAGAATGCAAACCATTTATTGGATTTTTTCATCCCTACCTGCATCTGTTTTTGCAAATACAGAATTAGGGGGATATTGTACACTTTGTTACTCTTTTAGAAGCAAGGCTGTTAAATTGTTAGTTTATCACTTTCACAAATGTTAATTATTTAACCTTACTTAAAATCCAATTCAGAGAATCCTCCCCCTTGGTTAGTGTACAGCTGTAGACATGGATGATCTGAAGGTTTGATATAACTGAAATTAGGAGTAGTAGTATTTGGACAAATATGGTCCTTACAAGGTGTATCAGCCACTGAATTAGTAAACATTTCATGCATGGGTGTCTTGTCAGCATTTAGGAGATATCTGCCTGTTCTTGCCTCTTGCAAAGGTTGCTCTTCTCTAACAATTCCTGTCCTTTCAGCTGATGGCATGGTAATGGTGATTTTTCTTTTCTTTTTTTTTTAGAAGTTGATTGATTTATTTGTTCTGTATAAAAGCCAACCCTAATTAAAAAAGGTAACATATTAAAAATATTGCTAAAATAAGCTTTGAAAGTAGCACTGCTCTCTTTTCTCTGACACTTTCCATTTATTTTAAAAAAACTCAGTATGAGGAAAAATTGACTATACATAAGAAATCAGTGATGCCATGTAGACAAAGAAGATTGTTAAATGCATTAGAATAATGAAATGAAAAGCATCACTTTGAAGTTTTAGTAGGCAAAAGGCGATATAGCTGAAAAAGGTGAAAATACAGGTGGCTGTATTTTACTGAGGTTAACTGTGTAGCAGAAATATTTCCTTGTTCAGACAGCTTTGAATTTTTTATGCCTGGAAGTTTAATCTTGTGTTGATGCTGGTGTAAAATGCTTGTTACTGTGAATGCATTAGCCATTCCTCTTAAGTCTTGGAATTTCAATTATAATGTTAATTAAATTGTTCAGGAGTCTTCCCATATATGGTGCTGTTGTGAAAACTGTTTTTAAATTTGGTAGTGAATTACTTTAAAGTGTAGTAGTAATGAATTTAGGTGAACTAGAGAAGTACAGTGGTAGGGAACTGCATCTTGGTAAGTTTAACTTTGTGTGTATGCTGCTTGGAAAACTGGAGCAAGGAGATGTCTTGAAGGATGGAGTGAGACCTGCTGAAAGACATACGCTTTGGTAAGACATGAAATATTACTTCACTTTAAGCAACATTATACAAAATTACTGGTGGTAACATTTGAGTCCTAGAAGACCAGTCTCACCAGCAACTTGGGATGCTGATGTGACACAGCATAGCCAGTATTGAACACTTAGGCAGTAAATGCACTTGGTGTGTCTTAAATGTTTTGTATCTGGGGATATGATGAGAACGGTGTTGTGCAGGAGGGGCTTCACTGCTGTTCTGTCAAATACCAACAGCAATGAGACCCCCTCCATGTGTATCCCATCCCCTCCTCAGCCTCCCCCCACTCCCACCTCAACCAAAATACTTAGAAGTGCAAATAAGGATTATCAGGTATACTTTGTAGGACCTCATTTTAATGTGCTAGCTGTGCAACCCTTGGTGCCACACCGTACTCCTCACTGTCCCCTATATTTTGTGGCATTCACTGTCTCTTGTCCAATGTCCTTTCAGTCATTAAAGTGCCTTTTTAAATTCACTAAGTCCATGGTGCTGAATACAGTCCTGCAATGTTTCTCTGGTTCTTCCTATATGGCACGTGTATAGTGTATTTCCTAAAACCCAAGCTTTTCATGGTCTCATTTGCTTCCAGGCTTTAATCTAGTGTCTCAGGAATGGTGTGTGTTAGTCCACAATGTAGAGCTTGTTCAGCTTGCCATTAGCAGTGCTTAAATGATCCACTGCTGTGCCAGCAAGAAGATGCTCAGACAGAGCCGGAACACCTGATGGAGTCTCTCATCACCTCTAGTTTGGCTTTCTGTCACCGCTTTTGCTACTGATTGGTCCTGGAAGGTTTTATGGCAATGGGGTGATAGTATCACAGAATCTTAGGAGTTGGAAGGGACCTCAAAAGATCATCTAGTCCAACCCCCCTGCCAGAGCAGGATCACCTAGAGTACATCACACAGGAATGTGTCCAGGCGGGTTTTGAATGTCTCCAGCAAAGGAGACTCTACAACCTCTCTGGGCAGCCTGTCCCAGTGTTCTGGTGCAGGTGAGAAAGAAGAGGATCAGGGATGTTGGAGAGAAGAGTGGGATGTACGATGGGAAGAATGAGACTAGAGAGGTGGTCTTCAGCCATGTAATATGACTTACAGTTTGTGGCCTAATTCTGTAATTTCTACAGCTTCCAGAGTTTTTGCCTCTGGGGACTGAAATGATTCCATATTTCTGCTATGGATTAAGCTACAAAATGTATTTCACAAGAACAATAAAATGAAACTTTTTCATTTAAAAAAAAATAAATTAAAAAATCTGGTTCCAGTAATCCTGTGGATGACTCCACAGTTAGCATTGAGACTGTTTTGGGTTTGGTGCTATTATACTTCTGTGTTTTAAAGGCTTGTATGGAGTAAATTTCTCCTCTAAAAAGTGTGTGTTAGGATAGCGGTATAAAAAAGAAGCTGCCTGACAAATGCAGTTCTGTAAGCTTGAAAATTCTGGAAATGTATTTCTTTGTGGCTGCATTGATTTAGTGAAAACATCTGTATCTGTTAGTAGCAGAAATATTTCTTTTGGGCCTCTCTTTAGAGCTGTTAACAGGTGTGAAGAAATATGCATCTCGGTAAGTGGGGTCAGCAACCCGTTCAGTGAGGACCACTGTGGCAGCTCTTACAAAATCAGGTATCTGACAGATGATCTCTGCTGGGCATAGTTGTGACACTTTCTGCTGCTTATCCCCCACCCCCTTGCAACTTTCTACCCTTGCCCTCTACAGTAATTCCACAGCAAAGATGGCAGATCAGTTGTGTCCTCTTACCTCTTTTCCTAATTTACAGCCCATAGTACTAGCTGAAGCTGCTGCTTATATTGAACTTTCAAATGTCCTGTTGCAGTGATTGAAGCACAGAGCATCCATGCAGCTTGCCACCTTCTGTGGAGTTATTGAGGTTAAGTGTCTGGGACAAATCCATCTCTGATGGTGCAGGGGAGCTTAGCCGCAATTTTAGATAAAAGTGAGTTGGCAGCAACCACTTATGCATCTCTTTGTGCCATCTGGGATCCGATGAGGTGAGTGTTCTGAGGTCACATTGTCCTCCTGCAGGTGGCGTCCATACTGAAAGAGTGAGTCAGGGAGTTGGACCAGCCTGAAGATGAAATGGCAGTTGGTCTCCTACCTCAGTTCTTGTTGCCACCTAGCTGTAGAAGAGATGAATGCTGTGATATGCCTGTGGGTGGCTTGTTTCTGAGGTAGTCATTCTATATGTTCTGTACAGGAGAGAGCACATGGTGAAGTGATTTTACACCCTATGAACTCCAGAACCGTAGGGGGGGAAGGGCAAAGGTCTTGTCTGTAGATTTCCAACTGCAGCTCTCAGTTTTGATGTACTTGCCAAAACCGTACTGTGCTCAGGCAAAGCTGTTATTTTCATAAATGGAATAAACAATTTTTCAGTCAGACAGAAACAGACCTACCTTGACTACAGAATTTGCAAATTGCTGTTAAAGTATAATGTGTATTGGCCGGCATGTCTTTAAAGTGTACTTAGTATGAAGAGATAGCCTTAGTGGGATCACACAACCATTTTCTTGGTTGTAGGAAGATGCTGGCAGTGGTTTTAGGCCTTTTAAATCCTGTTGCATCTGTCTGTCACCACAGCCATTTAGTTGTCTTTCTTGCCCCCTTTCTTGCATGTGGCTTTAAGGGCACATTGGCTGATCATTCTTTTACCAGGCTAAAAGCTCCATATTTCCTGACACTGTCAGTCACGTCTTCACCAGCAAAATTATTTTATTAGGTTGTGACAAACACTAGAATATTATCACTGGACATGATGGCCATCAAAAGAGTTTGAATGAATGAGTTCAAGGACAATCTTTTGTTGTAACAATTAAATGTGATTTTTTCTAGCATTGCAGTAGTCTACTACAGTATGCAGTTCCAATCTCCGTGGGTTGAAAATAATATTTCTGGAAGGGGATAAGTTGATTGCTAGGTATAATGGTAAAAACTTAAGGTGAAAAAATAACAAGAGCTGGTTTATACTTGCTGGAAGTGCTTCTGTGTCAGTGGGAAGCCTTTCTAAACCCATTTAATTGCAGCTATTTTAAATGCAACCAACAGACAAAGAGGCACACCCTGGCACGTATTAGTGTATTGGACAAAGAGATGTTTCCCTGTTTCAATTTGGAGTTTATATTAGTTCTTAGGTGCTACTTGATCAACAAATATTGATTAAGTAGAAATGGCTCATTAAAGCTACAATATGCTGCCATTTTATTTGGTGTGGCCTTGCTCATGCTGCAATATACCCAGGGGATGAATTCAAGTTGCATCATGTTACAAGTAGGATATTGTTTTTACAGTGAAGTCAGGGAGGATGTTGTCAGCAGTGTCCCTGAAGACCTCTTGAGGTATTGGCTAGGAAACTGTTTGGACTTGTCTGTCCAGGGCAGGTGTGTTCTCTATTTTTATGTGTTTTGCGTGCATTTGCTGAATGTTGGCTTTCATTGTGTGCTTTGTTGAAGCTCAGAGTGCCAGGTCTATTGCAAGGAACATATGGATATGTTCTGCTTCTATCTCATTCAGTTTGCCAAACAAAATCTGTTAAAGCATGGAAAGACTGCTTTTGCCAAGCGTAGCTCGTCAGTGAGTGATGCAGTTGATTCTTAAAAAAGAAAACCAAAGCATGAGTGTTGTATTGTGTAAAGCTACTTCATTACATGGAATTTAATCCTTGCTGCATACAGAGAATGTACACCAAAGTCAGCTGGAAAAAAAACATGGACATCAGTTTTCTTCTTTTTTTCATCTTTCTCTGGTCAGCAGTCCTGCTCTGGTGGTGGCTGGGATTAGCAAAGAGTTACAGCTAAAATTCTGCCACAAAGCTATCACGCTGCCGGTTGTCTGAGGTCTTGAGTATGAGCGCTTGTTTGTGGTTCCTCTTCTTCCTTCTTGGATACCTGTTTTCCCAAGATGAGTATTTGGGGTGGTGCTGCACAGCATAGTTGCCTGGGGTTGAGTGACAAGTCCTCAACAAGTGTCTCTCATCTCTTCCCTCTTTTTTTCACGTGTGTAAAAATTTCAACCCTAGAAGTGAGATGATACTCAGTGGCCTAATATTCTGAGTTGGAGTCACTCGCATTCTTTCCAGGAAGTGGGTGATGTTAGGAGCCTGGTGGCAGCAAAGCCCCACTTCAGTATGGTCACCTACATACAGTGGGGCCCACATCTGTGTGCAGGGGTCCAGTCCAGCTCTGCTGGTGAAAAACATGACTGCATGTCTATTCTGACCCACCTGCCTTCAAACTGGTGGGAATGTAATACAATAGATTTTTGTTTGTTTGTTTTTTTGGTGTATTCTACTTCTTCATGTCTAGAGGGAAAGCCCTGTCAAATTTAACAAGGCTTTAATTTCTGTCTCTCTGGGACTCTGGTATAGTAATCTACTTTTTCAGTGTAGTAAAGTGTGATTGGCCTATGTCTTCTGTAAAGAGATGTTTCCGGTTAAACCTGTATGTCATGATCCTGTTCTGGTGTTGTGGGTTTTTTTTGTTTGTTTGTTGTTTTTTTTTTTAGAAATGTGGCATGTCAGCACAACTCACTTTTCAATTTCTATAGTGTTTTAATTTTGTCTTTATTTTGAAGTCTTAAAACTGTCATATTAAGAAACTATGGAAAATAGTAGAAAGACATTTGTCTTCTCCCACCCCGGTTTTTAATGAGTTCCCTGAAAAAGAGCTATTAAAATGAAAGAAAACTGAACTTTGAGTTTTAGCTGAAATGCTTTTAGAATTAAATATGATGAACTCTTAATTTATTATAGAATTGTTTTTATCTTGGTTTATTGCATACTACTATTCATTCATATAAAATATATTTTTGAAGTCATGATGCAAGTTCAGTCTTGTCAACTGAAGGTACAATTTCTAAATGAATTCACTCTTGCAGTTTCCTTCTCGCTGTTAATATCTCAAGATAGATTTCAACCCACCAGAGCAGCTGTGTTTTTCCTAGTACTACTAGGATCTACTTTTACTGTGTTTCTTTTCCAGTCTGTGCAAGCTTTGGTTATGTCTTTGACTTAAGTTGATATAACATTTCAGTATTAGAGCTTAGGCTTTTCATTCTCTCCTCCCCCAGCTGCCCCTCTGCACCATTCTATTTCTCTATATAGACTTTTTGCATTTTTGAGAAAATTTTGTCACCTACAGTAAATATTAACGGCAATAGTAGCTTTCACTAGTGAATAGACAACAATTTTCTTAAGTCTTAGGTTAACAGTAACTAAAAGAAAGTGGCCATCTACATTTTGATGCTGCATATGGCACAGCTATGGTAGTCCTGTGTCCAGCACCATGTAGCTCTATGTTCCATCCTGAATGTTTGCCAAAAAGGGATGTGTTGAGGTTCATAGGAAATATCACATATTGTATGTTTACCTCTGTGGTTTTCCTCAGGCCGTCAGAGTCTTTCGGAGTCAAACATGACTTCTGCAACATTTTCTTTCATTAACCTGTTTGCCTTCCCCATAACCTGTACGGGTATTGATCATTCAGTGCATTCTGCTGGGCGAAGAATCAGACTTACTGCTCGTTTGGGCCTGTTACATGCTGACTTCATTGGCTCTCCCTGAGTCCTGTATTGGAAGAGACGATGTGTAATCAGTGCTTTCTGTTTTTCTGTGCCACTTCTGGCTTTATGGGCCTTTATAATGGCCTTCTCCTCCTTACAACCTTCTCTCCTGAGAAGACTCTGCTGCTACCTAGCCCATGTCTTCTTAGTTTCCTGAAAATATTTTGTGAGGGAAATCTGAGTGGATTTTTCTCTCTGTAGAGTGAGGTTTGACTTTGCAAACCTGCTGGAGTTCTTGGAAAGGTTCTGCAAGTGGACAAAAATTATTTTAACTCTTCCTTAACACACTTTATGATTTACCCTGAGAAGTGTTGAAGCTTATAGCTGTCCTCAAATTTACAGGCTGGAGCATGGTGATGGGGACTGATGGAATGGTCTTGGTCAATGGCTTTGTAGGGAGCACTAGTGAGAAGTGTAGCACAGCAGAAGGCCTGTCAATCTGAGATTGCATCTATATGGAGTGACTAAAGGCTAAACAGTCACCATAGCCCTCCTAGTTGCGATAGTTTTCAATCAAAGTTTACTCATGGGTTCATTTATTACATGGTGAAGCTTTCAGTTTTGCATTCAGAAGAAGCTAAGGGATTTATGGGTGGATTTGAATGGAATGAATGGTTTTATTTTGAGGTAGTGTGAACTCGTGTGTAGTCTGTTTTTCCAAGCTAAATATGTTAGCTGGAAATACTGAAAATAGGAACATGTTGCAAAAGGCTTTCTGTGCAACTGCCAGTCAAGAGAGCATTACAGAGGGGACAGTAAAGGATTCATTATCAAAGCTGAAGCCTTTGCCCTTTCCCTCTGTCATGCTGTGACCTCCATGAGAGCTGCCCCTTGCATCCCTGCTGGCAGACAGATGCCAGCAATTTGTCTGGTTCCGTCCCCTTGTGAAGTGGGGAGGCAGACAAGAAACTTCTGTACTGTTCTGGTTGCTCTAGGCAATGTCCTCAGCAAATCTAGACCTAGTGCCTGGTGAGGCAACAGGCCGTGCCTGCTTGTTCAGGAGGCAGATGAGTATACAGAAATGTGGAAGAGTTGCATACAATTGACTATATGAGGAGAATTTATTTTATAAAAAAGCTGGTTTATGCAGGAGACATCTTGTATTGCTGATAATAAGCAGCTTTTGCTCTTCAATTCTGTTTTTGTGTTTGTTTTTTTTTCAAGGGATTGATACTTCAGATTGTGGCAGAGTTATGACTGATTGTGGAATTTACTTGGATTAAAAAAAAACTGAACAAGGAAGTTGCTTTACTTTTGTTCACTAGATAGTAATTTAAAGTTCTCTTTAAGGCTTTTATATTTCTTGGCAAACAAAGGCCTATAAGCATCTCACACCAACTGATAATTAAACTTCTGTTTTAGCATTTATAATTAAAATTTTTTTCAAGACAATCAATCATATAGCAATTAATTTCTTACCTGGCTCAAATTCTTACTGAATTAAGTTTCTACAGGGAGCTTTATTTTTTAACATCCTTTTAAAAGCTCTTGAATGCCTTTGCTAGAGTCATGCCTGGCTCTGTCTGTAATATTGCAGGAGGAGAATGGCATCTGTGCTGTTACAGTGAAACAACCTCCCCACTTCACTGAACAATTCTACGTTAAAGAAAATGGTCTTAGTTTTCCTTTCTCCTTGAACTTTTCAGTTTTTTTCCATTTCATCTTGTACCTGTCCTACTGAGCTGCTTCAGCTTTTCCAGAGCTGTCTTGCAGAGCCTTTTTCCTTAATTTCACCTGCCTTCTCATGTGCTGGTTCACCTGCTTATGAAGTAGCTCTTTTCTCTTCCTAGTATTCCTTTGCTTCCTTGATTCTCTCCTGCTTCTTCTGTTATTAAGTTCTTCCAGTCCTGAAAATAGATGGAGGAAATGAAGGGAGGAAGCTATCACAATAACAGTCACAAAGTATTGTGGAATATTCGTGATAGTACAATGGCACGTACCATGGGGTGTGTCAAAGATTCTCCTAGAATTTATGATCTTCCAAAGCTTGACAGGGTGCATTGAAGTTGGTGTGTACAATGAGTCTTTGGAGACTAAAAGTGGCAAATTATTAAGTGATATAAGAGTAAGAATAACTTTCTTAGGTTAGAATTTCAGGTTTTTACAACATTTCAATGTATATTTTTTTAAGGCTATGAGGAAAAAAAGACATTGGCAGTGCCACCTAGCCAGCAATCCAAAGTCCAGGGGGATGTTTTGATGGGCTGAGGGTTGTAGCTGAACCTTGGTGCTACCCTGAGACACCAGGTGCTGCCAGTTTGTTAATGAGTCACCCAACAGAGAAGAGATTAAGTACGTATTCATAATAAGAGTGTATTTCCTTGAGACAGTAAGAAGTAATCTCCGTGGTGGTGCTATGTGAAGGAATAGCTCTTGTGCTTCCGAGCTCTTCTCCTGTTCAAGAGGCTTCTGCTCCTCCCACTTCTTTCTGTCAGTTTTGTATTTATAAGCTATCCTGAGAATCTGTTCAAGATTGGGAACCAACAGAAAATAATCTGTCACCTTCTAGTTCTCCCTCCGTGTTCCTTCTTCAGTTACTTGTCCTGTCTATCTCTGCTTTCCATTCCCTGCCTTTCCCTTCCACCCCAACCTGCTCTGCACCATGTTGATTCGTGTAGACTGGCCTCACAAGAGAGGGTATAAGAAAGCGATGGTGGGAGGGAAGAAGAGGTGTTGAGTCAGCTGGCTTTGTAGCTATGGAGTTAGTGAATTAGTGAACTGTTTTTTATTGCTTTATGGTAGGTAAATTATTTTGTAACATCCAGCACAAAAGAAGCAAAAATAATGAAACTACATAATGACTTTACTTATAAAACACATCTCTAGCACTTTGGGAGTCAGATATATTGTTACTGAATGGCTGACATCTGTCAACAGTAGAAATAATAATTCTCCCTGAATAGTAAACTGGTAGTTATGGCTTAGGCCCAAGCTTCTCCCTTAACCCCCTCAAAGTTGTTTTCCCCCCTCAATTCTTATTCAAAATAATGTTCTTAATCTTGGAAACAGACTGAGATTTGTATCAGTGCAAATCTGTAAGTGCAAGCCCTGTCCTAATGTTTTTGAATGAATGCAAGGTATTGAATGTCTTCTGGGGTGCTTTTCATGGTCTTGGAAGGTTATTTTAGATAGAAAAGTCTAGACAGTGCTTAGGATCTATTGCACATCTCTATACCTGCCAAAATTTGGGAGGGAGTTTTGTTCCAGTTATGCTGCAATTCCTCAGAAGGGTTTTCACAATAAAAATAACACTATTGTGTCTCTCCCTCAGCCTCCCTCTCCCCAAAATTGCTGCTACTTTTTTTTTTTGGTAAAATTTGGGTAATCTGTAATTACTGTTTCTATTTCCATCTTCCCTCAATCTCTAAAAATTATGTAATTAGGAACGATATTGTCTATCATGCATGATTTTGATGTATGTGCAAACAATAATACAAAGATTTCTTGAATGCAGTTGATAGCTTTTTAAACATACTTTGAACAGAAAATGAACAGATTAGACTTTAGAAGGTGTCTTTGGGTAAAGGAGATAAATATACATATCTTTTCCAATGTCTGTCTTGATTGTTTTTTTTAAAATAGAGAAAACTTTATTCTTGCTTGAACTTGGTAATACACTGTTGAAAATTATATATGTAAGAAAGTGTCTTTCTGAGTAATGTAGGCTACTTTTTATTGTTTTTAATTCATCTGAGTTTCTAAAAAATATCCAGACTTTGCTAATGGGCAATATTAAGTCTATGTGAGTCTCTGAAGTTTACAGAGAAAATACATGGAAAGAAATTAGATGCTTGGAAAAAGGAAAAAATGAGCAGTCCATTTTGATTACCAATGGCATTTGAATGCTGAGTTTTTAAACTTTACTTAAATAAAATTATTTTATTTTATTGAACAGATTAAGTCTTTTTTTCCTCCCTTCCCCTTTCCCTCCTGGAGAAATAGGATTTTTTTGTTTGCATATGATGTTTAAACAATTCATATGACATAAAATTAAGCACTAGGCTGTAAATGTGGTTGCAATCTCAATTAAAATGTTTAAGATTTTTCCATAGGTTTCTTGGTAAAAATGATAACACTAATGTTTATTGGCTTATCTTAAACAATTAGTGAATGCTTATTATGAGAGTGTGGGTCTTTCTTAACTTCCTGCTTTGCATAGTTTTGGTTGCTATTAAGATACATTTCTAGCTGTTCCTCTCTGACTGTTTTGAGTTAACATGTGTGTAAGTTTTCTGGTAATATTTTAATTTGCAAAATTTACTCTTATCTTGTGATCATAGAAGTACTGTTTTTAAGGACTGTTATTAAAAATACTTTAGAGGTAGTCTTTTGAGTTGTATTGGACCTTCAAGAAAAAGCACGGGCAAGCTGAAAGTCATGGTTGTGTTTCTCGGGCGGATATATACACACACATTTGTGACTCTCATATCTTAGCACAGAATGAGGATCTAGAATGTTGAGTCAACACACAGAAAGGACAGTAGGCAAAAGTAGTACTGTGTCCAAGAAACTTAAAAAATAAAAACTTTGTGGCATGCTCAGTAAAGTGGTTTTATTTTAGGAGTTTGTACAATCTGTAGTGGAAAGTATGGGCTTGCAGTGGCAAATGATGGGAAACAGTGGTCTGCAAGACAGCATTAAAAATTGGGAATGCCAAATATGTGCACTGTATGTCAGCCTCGGTTGAGAATTTGTTTTAAAAAAATAAATTGTTAAACAATGAGGGACAGATCTTTTTATTATTTTTCCTGGGAAAAGAGTTTGTATAGCCTAAGGGAGAATTTGGTGCCTGTGGGAAAGAGAACACTGGGCTCAATTTTCAAAATTTATGTGCCTTTGCCAAGACAGATGGGAAGAAACAAGAGTGCACCCCAAACAACTGTAGCCCTGGGAGATGCTGCTCAGCTTGCACGCGTCTTTTCCCATTCATAATTATGCTTAAAAATCAAGCTGTACTCACTAGTAGCTCTGCACGTGGCGGAGTTGAGCTTGTTCAGCCAGATTTTGATGTACTGCCATAATTAAGCTTTCCCGAGTCATGTAAAGGCATTACTGCTGAGTGCCAGGGTGTCTGTCCTTATTCATTTCTGAGTGAGCATTATAAAGGCAAGTAACGTATGTTAAGTAACCTTGTGCCTATGAGAGTCCATAATGTACAGATCTACTGTGACCAGACACTGCAGGGCAGCAGTGTCTGCTCATGCTGATGTTATGAAATGCATTTGTTTCATGTGACTCCTAGAAACCCCCTTTGTGATTTGTCTCAAATGTTTTCTTGGCAGTGCTTGTTTTCCAAACTGCTGCTGTGGCTCCATGAGTGCAACTGAGTGCTGGTCTTCTGGCTCTTGTTTCCTTGTAGTTCAGGATGCTGCTCATGTTTCTCATCTGCAGTATTCAACATCCTGTCCATCTCAATGGCTTCCTTTTTAGCGAGCACAGTGGATAAACATCCTTTATACAGCTAAAGTTCAATTTTATACAAATGAGTGGTCAAATAATGTAGCTGTTGTGGATGCTACAAAGTAGATGGCAAATCTGTAATCTGTTTTTTTTTTTTTTTCTTGTCAGCTGTTTTCAGTGAACCTCATGTATTTCTACAAAATGGAGCTAATTGCATCTGTACCTTTTGCTCTAGCTAATATGTTAAGAGCATTAAGGGCACTGCATAATCTTTAAAATAACACCATCCAGTTGTTTTTCCCAGATTTTTGCTGTGCACAGGATCTTTAAGAACAGAGGAAATGAGCAGAATACACAAGGAAAGAGGCTTAACACGTTAACACATGAAGTTTAGTTATATAAAACAAAGTGAAAATCTGGAATCACTGGGGAAAATATACTGTAGAGAACAGGGTTATAAAATCACAATTTAAAGTGAGGATTTTGGGGATATTGGTGAGACAAAATACTCTAGACTGTTTTAAAAATACTTAATAGATACAAAAATGAATTAGATTCTTATTGGTGTGTGCCATTAATCCTTAGTAAGGGGAAGGAATGGCTGATTCAGGAAACTGCAGGGTCTCATAAATCAAGGGAATAATGAGACTTGAGCCAAATGTAATTTTGATTGCTTTGCCTTTGATTGTTGCACTTTCCTCTCATCATTCATTCAGCCCTTTTATATGTAAGTGGATGGGGAACCATGAGTTTTTGGGCTTTTGTTTGCTTGTTTAACTAGACTTCAGGCAAGATCTTCGTTCTTGCCTTGCCTTGTTGTAATAATTTTTTTTTGCCAATTATTTTTTTGTTGTTGCTTTGGTTGCCCTTCAGAGTTTTGGGTTACCCTCACAGCTGAGTCTATCCATGCTCCCTGATAGCTTTGACTATGCAGACACCTAAATGACATTCTCACCCTGCTGAGCTTGATCCACAAGGAGCAGGTGGCTTGTGCACTTACTTAGGTGACCCAAAGCTCCAGAAAACCTGTGTGTTCTGTTTCTGTGTCCCTGAGATACAACTTCTAGTCTTCAATCTTACTGGAAGTTTCTTTCATAATTTGACACCACACTGTATAAACTTGCCTATTGTGTCTTTCACAAGTTTTTTGTTTTTCTCTTGTAATAGTCTTTTTAATTGGGGGAAGAAGAAGAAAATATATTTGTAATCACATCTATTTCTCTCTCTTTCTCTTTTTTGCTTCGATAGGCTTGGATGATTGCTTGCAGCAGTATGTCCATAAATTTGAACGAGAGAAGATAAATGGTGAACAGCTATTACAGATTTCTCACCAGGACCTTGAAGACTTGGGTATCTCACGGATTGGACACCAAGAACTGGTTCTAGAGGCTGTGGATCTCCTGTGTGCACTGGTTAGTTAAGTTGTGAATAGACAGGCAAATCAAATAACTTCTTAACATGCTTTTTTGGGTGAATATCTAAGGCAAGCCAGAAAAATCTGTTACTTGCTTTCTGTTACACATCATGGTAAAAGAAAATAGAATTTGTTTAATTCTTGTAAGTTTTGTCTTAAATAGCTGTAACTTCTTCCTGATATGAGGCAATGTTAATTAATTTGATTGCCTTTCTAAAGAAAGAAGTTGCATAGGTCTTGTGGCTCCTGTTAGTGAACAGAATGATTAAAATTGCTGTCAAGTAGTATGAATTTGTCATAGAAGATAGAACACATACTGTTGAAATGACAGCTGCTAATGGTTCCTCACATCAGTTGAAACAGGTTTAGGGCAATCCTGTAGTCTACAAAGAGAAGAAAAATGTTCTTGAAATGAGGGATGTTTTGCTAACTCAGTTGATGTTGAGTTCAACTCTCATTGGATTCAGAACTTAAGCTGTTCCTCTGTCTTACTCCTTATACATAACTATGCAGATACTTTTAAAAGAAATACACTCTGAAAAGAAGAAATGTATTTTGGATTGTTTTGCTAGTGCAGGCTTTATTTAAAAGCTTTTGAAGATGTGCTTGTAATGCAGCAAATGAGCAGCAGAGGTATATGAGATTACATCAGGGGAAAGGCTGTCTCATGGTGCTTTGGCCAACACTGGCCCACCTTCCCTTCTTAAAATGTAGAGGCTTTATTGCTTACACGATACATGCTTTATTTGCTGCAGAGAGGTACTACAGGGGTCTCACTCATAATCCATAACCAGGAACAAATTGGATAGACCAGACCATGCTGAAGGAAGTGTATTTAATGAAATCACTTCATACAATCTGAAATGTTTCCCAGAGAGTTACTCTTATATTTGAAAAATATTTTATTTTCTCGTGCGTATTTGATCTATCAAAAGTTTTTAACAAATAACTTGAAAATCTAATAGAAGAATGGAAATTAGCCTGAAATGTGATACGATGAGGGAAGGGATCATCTGTCAGGCAAGTAAAGAGGTCTGGTGAGTTAGTAAGTGTACTGTGTGCTGTATACAGTGCTGACTGAAGTAATGGATGTGGCAGCCCCCAAAGGCAGTTTCTTCCTACTTTTTAAAATATTAGAATAAAATGAACAAAGCTGGATGACTGCCAGAACTGAAAGCTGTGTTTTATCTCCTACGATTTCCTTCTGATTTCCTTTGTAGACAAAAGTTTTGACCTCAGACTCATTTCTGGAAATCTTTTGTGAAAGGCAGATCAAGTTAATACATTAGAGTTCAAATATTGCAGCTGAAAAATCCTTGCTCCCTTTTAAGAGGTGGAGGAAGAATTCCTGTGTTTTTAGGTATGCCCTTTGTCACCTTCTTGATGCCCCTTTCCTTGAGTTTTTGGGATTGTTGCATAAAATCACCATTGAGTTTTGTTCTTGAGGGAATGGTGTGTTTTAAGTTGTAATGACAGCCAGGTTTTTACTTTGTTCTCTTTTTTTGTGTGAGAATATAAAGGGTTCTCTGTTCCACCTGTATTAGTTCTTTGAAAGTGGGTCTGCTTGTAGATATAATCTAGTGGATGCGTTTTGTGTGTGCGTATATATATGGGGACATTTCCCAAATGGTTGGGGTCTTGAAGTAAAAAGCAAAAGAACTATTTCAGGGATTGTTTTTTTTCTCTTCCCCACCCCCCCAACCCCAAATGCCTTTAGCTCATGCTGTGGGAATGTGGTATTGGCTGGGCCAGCCTGAGGTCAGGCTTTGAAAGCTGTAGCTCTTGGTGATGGGGATGGGAAATGGCTGACAGGGGTTTTTGGTGGTTCTCAAGTAGATTTTTTTTTAATTTTTTTTTTTTCCCTAGTTTAGTCTCTGCAGTTTTCCATCTGAGCTTCCTTCAGTTGTGTGCTTTGTGCTTTGATTCCCTCACACTGCAAAATGCTTGCAGCTTTATAGATAGCAGAGCAGTTGCCTCTGGACCATCTTTCTCTGATAGACTTTTCAAGCATTGACTGTACAGACCTTTTTTCCAGCCTCAGTAGATCAGTTGTTAAAAATCCGTGTAAAGGTAGTCCTGTCTTTGAGAAAGGACACAAAATACACCTTCCCCCCACAACCCCCCTTTTTCAGATTTTATAGGGATAGGGCTCATTTTGGTAGCTATACTGACAAACTGAAAATATGTCTGCATCTATGGCATTCACTGCCACAGAAATCAAACTCCAGAATCAGTGTAGCTGAAAGAGAAATTAATACATCTTTCTCTGCTCCTTTGGTGATGAAGAAGTGTTCCCTCATCTCCTCATAGCAGTGGCTGCATGTGCAACACCTGCAGCTGAAGGGACAGCAGGAGAGAGTGTGGGCAAGGATAAAAAATGAAGGTTTCTTGTGAGCAAATATTTCCATTGCTCTTCAGCTGGTCTAATACACTTTTCTGAACAGGTGTTGGAGGTATCAAAGAAACTGAATTCCCCAGCGGGGGAGTCGGGGGGGCAAAACCCCATCAACTTCAGTGCCTCCATCTTTTTGTCAATGAAAATATTTGCTTAGGGGAGAAGAGGGATAAAAGGAAGACATTTCTTAGTTGACTGAAATCTTTGGGGGAGGAGGGAGCAAACATATGTAAATACGCTTTTTCAACTCTTGCAAAAACATAAAAGCAGGGGCAAGGATCCAGAAAATAAACTTTCTCAGCCAAATAATTGGCATGAAAAGCATCTAAAGTGGTACTGAAAACTAAATGCTTATTCAATATTCCCTGATGAGTAGACTTGCCTGTTCGGGCTTAATTAATATAGAACAGTGCAAGCATTAACAGGAAACTGTATGCAAATAGTTTCACTTTTAATGTGTTCTTTGGATTAGATTTTTTAATATTTACCTATACTGTATGATGGAAGAGTTTGGAAGCAAAAACCAGCTGATTTTTCTTGAGGTTAAAATGAGGAAATGATATTTTTAAGCAATCTAAAAAAACCCAACAAACCAAACAAACAACAAACCACAAAACATAAATAGCATAGTTTTTAGTTTATGCTACCAGTGAATTTGTCAAAAGCAATGTTCTGCCAGCATAGTTGCAGTGCAACAAAATATAACTTTATATTATAAAATAGAACATGCACACGCAAAGACTTATCCTTTGTGGCTAATTTTATAATGAGTTTTCAGTTTTCTAGAAGTCTTAAATTTAGTCATATTATGAAATGTGAGACCCCCGGGGACTCTTTAGGATGCGTTTTTGTTAAAAGGGGGAGAGCAAGAATGGGTGACTGTGACAGTACCTTGTGCCAAATGAGGTTGCAAAGCAGCTCTCTATCATATTTGCGAAGCTGTGGCAGTGTGGTAAAGTTCCCACTAGCTGGAAAAAAGGCGACATAATGCCCATGTTCAAATAGGGAAAAAACGAAGACCCAGGGAGCGACAGGTCAGTAAGTCTCGCCTCTGTGCCCAGCAAGATAATGGAGCAGATCCTTCTGAAGGCTCTACTAAGGCACATGGAAATGGTGGAGGTGGTTGGTGACAATCAGTATGGCTACACCAAGGGCAAATTGTGCCTGACAATTTTGGCGGCTTTTTATGATGGAGGTCACAATATTGTCAAGGGGAGAGCAGCTGAAATAATTTACCTAGATTTGTGCAGAGTGTTCAACGCTGTCCTGCCATGATATCCTGGTCTCTAAGTGGGAAAGATAAGGATTTAATGGGTGTACCATTTGGCAGATAAGGAATTGGCTGGCTGGTAAGCAGTGGTCGATGATTTGATGTCCAAATGGAGACCGGTGACAAGTGGTGTGTCTAAAGGGTCAGTACTGGGATTGGTGCTGTTTAACATCTCTGTTGGGATGTGGTCAGTGGAATTGAGTGCACCCTCAAAGTTTGCTGGTGACACCAAGCTGTGTGGTGTGGTCAACATGCTGGAGGGAAGAGATGCCATCCAGAAGGACCCTGACAGTCTTGAGCGGAGGGCACATGCTGAAAGTTCAATATGGCCAAGTGCAAGATCCTGCACCTGGGCTGGGGCAATCCCAAGCATAATTGCAGCTTGGGTGGAGAATAGATTCAGAACAGCCTTGAGGAAAAAGATTAGGGGGTGATGGTGGACGAGAATCTCAACATGAGCTGGCAATGTGCACCTATAGCCCAGAAAGCTAAACATGTCCTGGGCTGCCTCAAAGGAATCTTGGCCAGCAGGTCAAGGGAGGTGATTCTCCCCCTTACTCCACTCTCATGAAACCCCTTCTGAAGTACTGTGTCCAGTTCTGGAGTCCCCAGCGTAGGAAAGATGTGAAGCTGTTGGAGTGAGTCCAGAGGAAGGCCACAAAAGTGATCAGAGGGCTGGAGCACCTCTCCTATGAAGACAGACTGAGAGAGTTGGGATTGTTAAACTTGGAGAAGGCTCCATGGAGGCCTTATAGCAGCCTTCTATTACCTGAAGGAGTCTGCAAGAATGTTGGAGAGGGACTTTTTACAAGGGTGTGTAGTGATAGGACAAGGGGGGGAACAGTTTCAAACTGGAAGAGGGTGGATTTGTGTTAGATATTAGGAAGAAATTCTTCACTGTGAGGGTGGTGAGACACTGGGGCATGTTGCTTCCCTGGAAGTGTTCAAGGTGGGATTGGACAGGACTGAGAGAACCCTGGTCTAGTGTGAGGTGTCCCTGCCCATGGCAGGTGAATTGGACCTAGATAATCTTTAAGGTCCCATCCAATCCAAACCATTCGATGTTTCTATGAACTCTAGTGTTTATATAAGCATGCAGTAAGTTGAATCTGCTTTTGAGCAGGCATTCGATCTTTATTTTTTCCCCGAAGCTGATTTCCAGTTGGATCAGCCAGCAGATCCACTACAGCACATGAGCATGGCTGTGAAGGGGAAGGCAATGCTGCCTCTGGACAATAGCAGAGCTCTGGATCAGCCCAAGTCAGTTCTGACACAACGGCTGTGCTCTTTTGACTTGGCTTAGCCATGCTTTTTTTTGAATTGTGATTTTAAATGTTGGCTGCCTGATCTTAAGCCATTATTTGGTCAGTGTACTTTTTCTCATTAAGTGCAATGGCGTTTGGAAAGAGTGTGCTCTTGTGCACATGTGCTCTCTTATGCACGTGCATGTGTTGTCTCTTACTTCAGCCCTGTGTATGGTTCCCCAGGTTAATCAGTAACAACCTGGGAGTGTTTGCTTTTGACCGTTGGCTTCAGCCTATTTTGATGAAAGCAACTTTGATGTTTGAAATTGGGAGGGGTAGGAAAATATATTCTTTGGTTCATGAACAATATCTAAAAGCTTTTGGTTGGTTAAATAATAAAATAATTAAATATTGTAGCCTCAGTCCTGAAGAAATATTTTTAAAAAGCCTGCTAAGCCTTGAACTTCAGTGATGTGTTGCTGATAAGGCTATTTGGTGTGCTCATACACTATCAGCATTTCTGTATGTCCTGAATTGGGCCTACTACTCTATGACAAGTTAAATTAATCCAAGTCAGCTGCTGCCTCCACTCCCTCCTGTTCTCCGATTAGTCATCTTTCTGCTTGCACTCACCTGACCCTGAGGTGAGCTACTTCAAGGAGTTACACCAGCTGAAGGCTCACTACAGTAAAAAAGGCAATAGATTTTTTGCATAGTTTATTTCCGCAGACCATGACTCCCAACAGACTGGACACTGCAAGTGAAGGAGCAGAAAAATAGCAGAATAGGTGTTGTCTGTGAGGGGGTCAGTTAGTGTCAGCTTGCAGAGAAGCATTACTATGTCTGCTGAAGGGGCATAATGATTTCTGTGTATTAGAGCAAACAGGTTAAACTTGGAGAATTTGGTCTCCGGTATTGATGGGCTCACACTCCTTGTTCTGCTCATTAGGCATGGTGGTTTAGACATCTTGGGTGCACTCCATAAAGTCCCTGGGAGAAGTTGTAGGAAAGCTTAGTGCAGTAACTGAAGAACTGTGATGTGTTCTTGATAAACTGTTGAGGAAACCAGTTGCAGCCATAAGCTGGAGCCCTGGTATCTCCAGAGGCCACACCTGCATTGCTGAAGTCTACCTCAAAACTGAGAACTACTTGACAGAATAATTTAAAAACTAGCTGAACTGGAAAAGTCACACTGGAGTGACCCGCTGTATAAATAAGGTGTGATAAGGAGTATGTGAATGTTTTAGGGCCAAAACTGAAATTTAACCTGGTGTATCAACATATGTTCTTTAAAGTGCTGGGGCCAGCTCTAGTCACAGACACCTATAAGTGTTTGGCCCAAATTTTACACCTGAATGAGAGAAAGGCCTGGAGATACTTAGTTTTATGGAGACTCTCTCAAGTTCTGACCACAGTGATTAGGTGGTTATATCACTGAACAGAAAAAAATATGCTGCATTTTCTGTCCCTTTATGGAAGGGGAGGGGGGATCAGCATCCTCTAATTCCTCTGTTAAAGGAGAAGGTTTCTGGCATACGGCTATTTTCAAATTCCTGTGGTCACAGGAACTTACCCCGCAGCCAGCCCCGTTGGTGAAGAGGTATTTCTTCAAAAATAGACTAATATGCAATGTCCTGTGATGGGGAAAAAACTAACTGAATGATGCTCTTGTTTTTGGGGTGTGGGTTTTGGTTGGGTTTTTTTGGTTGGTTGGTTTTTTTTTGTTTAAAATGCAAAGGTGATAAATTCACACATGACAGTGTGCAAATACTTTAACATTGTTTAGTCATCCAAATGTTCCCCTCTCTGTGATCCTGGAAAATTTAAGAATGTCCTTTGCTATTGCACTAGTGGCATTTATTGGACATATCTTCTCAACCAATGCTGCTGGCTACACTATAAGGCTATTTCCTTGCCAAGAGCCCTCAGGGGGAGGACAGAGGCACTTGTGTAATTTAGACCCACTGGAATCTTCTCCATAGGAGGTGGTGGGTATTTTAAAGGTAGTTGAGTAGCTGAAACCTCTCCAGAAGACATTTTAAGAAAAAAAAAAAAAAGAAAAAGGCGCATTTGCTTTCCTTTAACGAAAACAGCACATTCCTTTTACTCCAACTACATTTTAAATATAAGTTACATCTGATAGGACATTGGGCCATCATTCTGATTGAAAAGTGTCCTAAAATCTCATTAATGTCAGAAACTGAGTGAGTTTGGCACCCAGAGAAGTATTATTTTGTGGATGTCATGTAGAACAAATCTTAGAAGGCATTTTTCCAAAAAAAGCCCCAAACCAAGAAACCCAGGAAAAAAAAAAGGGGGCAAATCCTCAGTTGAGTTTGTAACTTGTATAATAAATAGGAGGACTTAAAAAGGGAGATCTATCAAACTTTTTATTCCTTGCAGAACTACGGGCTTGAAACAGACAATATGAAGAACCTGGTTCTCAAACTGCGAGCGTCATCCAACAATCTGCAAAATTACATCAGTAGCCGTAGGAAAAGTTCCAATTATGATGGTACCACCTCTCGCAAGCCCCCCAATGAATTCCTTACTTCCGTGGTAGAGCTTATTGGTGCTGCAAAAGCCTTGCTTGCATGGTTGGACAGGTAAGAATAAAATCTTTATATTTTAATTTACTGCTATAATGAATTGCTTCTCCTTGCAGCACAATTTCCAGATGTTTGGGTGTAAAGATCTTGATTTTGCTCACCTCATCTGGCAATACTGAAAGCTTCTAGTGGACAAATTTAATTTAGGGTATCTACTCTTGCTAAAACCAGTGAAACCTTTAACATTGGATCCAAAATAGTATTTATAAAAGTAGGGGTCTTCCTGTTCAGAGCAAATGACCAATTTTCAGACAAATTTCTCGTACATGTGACTTTCTTCTCTCACCTTCTCACCTTCTAAATTACTTGTCACTGGCAGGTCCCTTTCTAAAAGAACTTTTAATGTTTTGCTGAAATCATGGCTTTAGCTCTATAGCATGAAAACTGAATAGTAGGAAAGACTATCCCTCTGCATTTATTTGTTTATTTCCCTGGCAAGAGCTGGAGCTTCTTTGTGACAACTGTAGCAGAACCAAACAGACAACAGAGCTGGTCGGGTGCTGGCTGGGATCCTGGTCAGGATAACAGATGAATGTCAATTCTCTAATCCCTTGCCAGCTTTCCTGAGAAGGAAGGTTAGGAGGAAAGCTACATGGGGACAGGCAGCAAGGAGAGCTTTTATCCTTCAATGTCCCTGATCTCCAGTAAGGAACTGGTTCCGTGTCCAGACAGTGATGTTAACAGCTTGTGCCTCTGGTGTCGTCCTCTCATGTCACCCTGTTGCTGGCAGCTTGCCCTAAAATTTCTTCTGCAACTCACCATCAGCAAGATGGATGGTTTGTCCATTTCCAAACGTGCTTGGGTTACTTCTAAATCCCCTTCTAGCCCTCTCAGCTGTCTGGAGGGTCTGTGGTGAGAGTCTCTAAAGCTGTTCTACTTACGGTGATCCTTCTCTTAAGATTGAGCCTCACTGCATCTCAGTGTGTAAAGTATGAAATCCATTTTTCTTCTTCTTTTAGAGAGTGGTTTTTTTTGGTTTTTTATCTCACCTGGATTTAGTAATTGAAGACTTCTAAGGTAGAAATCTACTCACTGGCAAACCCAGGGGTGTGATTTTTACAACACAGTGTCATCTGGCTTGACAATGTAGCTGAGAGAAATGCAGTTTGGAAAATTGATGGTTTCTTCTGGTTTTGCTCTCCAAACTTGCTTATCACAGGGCTAGACATTCACCAGATTTGGTCCAAGGATACAGCGGGACTATGCAGTCAGGAATATTTATATTTTAAAGCTGTGTTATCATGCTTGCGTGAATGTCAGAGTTACAGCTCTTGCTCTCACATGCTGTTCCTCACTGATAAGGTAGGATAGGAGAAGTCTGGTCCCTTTGATCTAAGGGAATTTTCTCTTGTTGCAGGACCCCATTTACAGGCATTGCTGACTTTTCATCAATGAAGAACAGAATCATTCAGCTCTGCTTGGATCTCACTACTACTGTTCAGAAGGTCAGCTGATTTATTTTCCTCTTTGTCTTCCAAAAAGGAAGGAAGGGGGATGTTTGGGAAAGTCATGTACTTGCTGTGTGCAGAGAGTTCTAAGGGAAAGGCAGATTGGGAAATGAGAGCTTACTTGAAACTTTGAAGGTCCATGGAGGTCAGTTTTGGTTGTCCATTTTTCTAAATTGTTTTTTTTCTTTACCTTCTTTTCCAGTTTTTACTATTGCTGGCCATATCTTAAGTGATTGTGGCTTAAAGGCTACTCATATTTTCTTGAGTTTTAATGTAAAGAGGGCTAGTTTTTGAAACAGTTGATGTACACCTGGAAGACTTTAAACTTCCGGACATGTTGAAAAACAGTTATGTGTGCTAACTCTAGGCAAAAATATTACTGCATTGGTGCAGACTCCTCAGGTTTTTTACCAAACAGTGTGTTTGAGCCATCAGATGGGAAATAATGGGAAAGCCTGCATGTAATGGAAGGAGCTGCTGCCTTTATGATACAAATCCCACTGGCAAGGCTGCTTCTGCCCGTACTATGAGACCACAGTGTTTTGTCTCAAAAACTTCCATTTATCATCTTTGCGCTGAGCACTCATATTGGTAACAACTAAAAGAGTGCATAACTGTGGCAGTCTTGGCAAATGATGTCATTTAGCTCTCTGAATAATACTGCCTGTCTTAAAAACTGTTCTGGTAGTGTGTCACTGCTTTGGCTGTGAAACATGTTCCTGCTGAACTTTCTTGTAGCCATTGATTAGTGACTATATTGTTTGAACTCTGAAGAGCCATGTCCTGTGACATTGGTGATTCTCTCCCCATTTGGGGGGAATGATGTCAAAGGATAGAAACATCCTGTGAGTTGTCGGGCTGTGACGATGACCAATTATATCAGCTGTATTGTTGTGATAGGGCAGTGTCTGGATATTTTAAGTTCAAAGGCACATAAGTTTGGCTTGCTTCTGAATGCCCTTCTTGTTTGTGTGCTGTATGTGCTGAAATTGCTTAATGCCAATGATTTACAGCTACAGATGAGCAGATTGTGAAGTAGAACAGTAACCATTTCTAGCAGCAGATGGTGTTCACCCAAGAGTGCTATAGGAACTGAGTTATGAGATTGCTGAACTGCATTAATAAAAGTACTAAAAATGTTATCTAATCTTTCAGTTAAATCAGTCTTTGATGGCAGGAGAATGGAAGTTGATTAATGCAACTAACCCTTTAAAAAATGTTAGAGTACTTCTCTGCCAATTTGGTATGAGCTGTAGTAAAGAATGGGATTGGTGCATATGAGAGAAGTCATTAATGGGGGAAGAGTCAACACTATTTTGTGCTGGGACACTACAGATACATTAGAGTGATCTGAAGGCATCCACTGGAAGGGACAGATACAGTTAAAAAACTTAAGCTGAGTTTTTAGATATGAGAAGGCATTCTTATTAAGAAATAGAGTGTAGGAATAAATGGTCAGTTCTCCTAGTGGAGAATAAACCAGTGTGGCTCTCGTGCAACCTATGCTGCTCTGTATGATCACAAATTATGTGTAAAAATGGGTGAATAATAGGCAAGACTGGAATGCATAAGAGTCCAGTTCACTCTTACGACAGCGATATAGATACAAAACTGAGTTTACTCCACTGTTTCTTCAACTTTTGTAAGCAAACTTCAAGGATAAAATAATAATTAGTGGAAATAAAAAAGGAGCAGAAGGATTTTGCATTACTGAGCAACTGGGCTTCATGAAGATAGATAACATTAACTGTTGATTTATGCAGATGTATTTAGCAGAGAAAAATTATGCTGATTTACAGTGATTGAGTCTAAATTTGGTACTAGTGTTCAGGAATGGTCTTGAAGGTTTTGGTGACAAGCTGTAGAAGTGTGACCTCAATCTTTGGTCATCACAACAATGAACAAGGTGCTAAAGTGTTGTCATGAAAACAGAAGAGAACATAACTGAGCTATTTCATATGTCGCTGATGTATCCATATCTGGAGAACTACATGCGCTTTTTTTTTTACTTCTGTCTTTAAAAGCAGAGGTAGGTACGAAGGAGCAGAAAAATATTGAGGATGATCAGAAATATGGAACAGCTTCTGGATGCCTCTCTTGGGCATTGTGTGATAATTTTGCAGGTTTAGATGTCTATGGCAAATATCTTGGAATTTAAGCTTGCTTAAATGCTTGGAATTTGGGGGTTTATTTCTTCTTAGAAATAAAATACTGCTAATCTTGTTTCATTACTTGATGAACTTTTAAAATTTGAGAATCTAAAACCATTCTCAGTTGAGCAGTTCTTGCAGAAAACAATGATGATTTCTGTAGCCTGTTACATGAACTTGTTTCAGTTTAAAGACTTTTGTACCTGGGCTGTTTAAATGATGCTTTGTGTGCAGTCCTCTTGCCCTCAGGAATGTCATTGATAGCATATTTTTAACATCACTTTTCATGCTATTTTTAGCAATATTTTTAGATTCATTTTTTTGATGCCTGAGACAGAAGAGTGCAGAAGAGTGGGGTTTGTCAGTGAAAAGAAAGCTCGTGGGCTTGGCTTTCTGAGAGTCTGGTTTTATTGTGCATAGTTCTGTTTTTCTGGAAAAGTCTGCTGCTGTAATTGAATTCCATGTTCTCTTAGTTTTCAAGGTTTATTATTGCTTTCTACTGGAGCCAGAAAATAGTTGTTTAACAGTACATTTGAGCCCTACTGGTTGAAACTAATCTGATTAATCCGTGCAGCACGAATAACTAACTCAGTTCAATGTTAAACTGGCAGTTTTGCAGAGTTTCTAGAGATGATGTGTTTAGAAGTTTATTGGTTCATGTTGGGGTTTTGTTCTTGTTTTGTTTTTAGGACTCTACTGTGGCTGACATGGAAGATAAAGTTCAGACTGTAGTAAGTACATGTTTCTGTTGAGACTCAGCTGCCTGCATTTATTTTGGTGACTTCTACGTTGACTGTACTAACAACAGCTTTCCAGTCCCACACAAACAAGCACATCCGACAAGTAAAGTTGTTATAGACCATTTTATGAACACTTTACTTTAGAGGAAATTAGTGGAATTTGTGAACAGTCAGGTAGTGTGCGCCATAGCACAGAGTCAGGTGTTCCTTAAAGTTTCATTGCACTGCTCTTTTTTCATGAGAATTCAGACCTCAAATTTGAAAGTGTGAAGGGTAGTACTATAGGATAATTGTAGGCTAAATAAAACAATTATGTCTGTCATGTATTTTAATGCCTTAATAAGCAGACACTATGCCTTATTAAGCTTCTGTATGTAAAAGAACTGCCCTATCTCAGAACTGAAGTTCTGTCTGTGATTGTACTTGAGCTTGAAAGATCTGAGTTTTCCGAGTTGTTTGAAACAGCCCTGTGACCAAATGAGGAGTGTAATGGAATGCTTTTTATATTTTGTAACAGTTAATCATCGCTTCCTGCTTTTGACATGAACCAGGCTGTGCTCTTTGATAAGGCCTTCCGCTAGCTCATAGATGCTTAGGAATTTAACAGCACAATAACTAAAAATAATCTTGTCAGTAACTAATTAGACCACGTAAAAGGGAGTGTTTTTGCATCTTTCTTTTTCCATTTGTGCACACCCACTCTGGAGCTAAGTATTGTTGTTTGGAGTTCCCTTGTTTGAGCAGTTCCTTGCATTTGCACTTAAGCATTGTTTTGGTTTGTTTTATTGCTGCTGTATAAAATTGATGTAAAACAAAACAAAAACCATTGGAACTATTGTTTCCACGGACCATTGTAGTCCAAAGCAATGTCTTCCTACCAGACAGCTTCCCCCACCCCATAATTACATATGTCTACTGTGAAGGATTCAAATACCTTGTGAAAGGTGGCTTACCTTTGGTTCCCAGATTGTGTATAACTAACTACTGTGTTCTAATCCTTCCTCCCTTGTTCTTTAAGCTTTTGTGTCCTACTTTCAATTTCAGCATTGCTTCAATTAATGTCAAGACCTAGAACACACTGTGGGGCATTATTCTAATTTGTGATTGTAAGGACAGCACAGATTTTTCTTTTTTACTACATTTTTTTTTCTTTCTTCTGATTACTTAGCTTTTCTACTGGTTAAAATTTATACAAGACAAAGCCATTCTGACTTTACTGACACACACATACAAGGTCAGAATTTGCCTTTAGTTATAATGTCGGCCTAGGATCAGTTATGTTTTGGTCAAAAAGAAATATGAACCTTGCCTGTGTAAGCATTCCAGAAAAGGTCAGATCAGAGGCACAGTAAAGAGAAGTAATGCTGAAGTGCTATATGTCCGACCACATACTGTAAACCTTTTTGCAGATAATTCACTGGCCAACACCTCACTTTTTGGTGACACATGATCGATTTTATTCTCATAGCAGAAGTAGAAATATGAAAAACTGTTAGTTGTTCCCACAAGGAATCATCGAAATGTCCCATTATTTTAATGGATTGTATTTTTGTTAAGGTAAACCCTAAAACCAACATTTATTTTTACTATGGTTTTAATTTATTTTTTTTTAAAACAGAGAATGTGTTGGCATCTATTAGTGATTTTGAGTTGGCACTAATGGAAACAGATTGTTTGTACTAGGTTACAGAAAGAAGATGTAGAATAGTGGACCGAGTTTTAGAAACTAACTTCCGTTTTTGGAAACTGAAAGAAGAAGAAGCCAGGAGAGAAATTTTGTAACGGTTTTCTGTATGTTCTCATTGTAGGCCAAAACTTTAAATGGCATTTGTGATAAAGCCATCCGATCAACTACAGATCCATTGATGAGCCAATGTGCGTGTCTGGAGGAGGTTCACTTAACCAACATTAAACCTGGGGAAGGCCTGGTAAGAACTGAATCTCGAGTGTCTTGATGTCCGCAGCGTTTAATAGGTAGTCTTATGAGCCACTGCATGTCTGTATGTATAGCAAGATATTTCAAAACCATTGATATCCTATGGGGAACAGAAAGAGATATGGGGAGGAACTCTGAAGGTTAAATTGTCAGGTGGTGTGCTGGAGTGGCTGCTGGAAATGGGTATGCATGTTGATATGTTTGATCCCAAGTGTAATTTTTAATGTGGTGCAGATTTGTTCCAGGGTATTGGAGTATTTACAGATGCTTGTGAAATCAGACTTTTTATTTTTGCAGGTTAGAGTAGCCAGCCATTTTTTGGAAGCGAGGAAGAAGGTGATGAGAAACGGTGTTTGTTTTTTGAAATACCCATTTTTATGTGTCATTCTAGCAAGTTTGTGAAGAATATGAGGATTTTTGTGGCCTGCTGTTAGCAGGAATATGAGACATCCTTTTAAATGTTCAGTGACTGTATAACTACTGAATCTAATTAATTCAGTGGATGTTGCTTTGCGGAGTTCTACTTATGAAAAACTGAGTTTGAAATCTTGGTGGATTTTCTGGCTGGGGAACAGACATGTTAGAATGAGATGGAGGGATTTTATATTTGCAAGTACATTTGTTTTTCCCCCCTGGCCCCAAAGGCAGAGGAGATCAACACTGTTAGAGGAAGATTTACAGTGTTAGTGTGCTATAGAGTTTTCCATGGGCCACTGGATTTGACTGGATCAGTCATGCATTCTTGAAATTACGGGGACCTCTTTGTTAATGCCCAAGCTACAATGAAGCAGAGTCAGCCTAGCTTGGTCTAAATAAAAAATGATGATAGGTGCACAGAATTGGATACTGACAGGCAAACAAGAAAGGGAATTGGCTGGAGAGGAAGGGGCAAAAACATGTTGGAGTCTTTTTCTTGCACTTTGAAGCAAATGTGGTAACTTCAGACACAAAAGCTGCATATGACTTCTGAATAACCTCCAGTTCTGAACAGCTCTGTGTGAGTACAGCTGACAACAGATGTGGGAACAGTAAAGAGATATGGTATTCATAAATGATGAAGCTACTGTGCTGGTCACCTCTTGTTGAGAAATCTCTGTAATTATTAGTTTATAGCCTGCTGATTATTTTTAATTTGGTGTTCATATGGTCACCACCACTTAATCTGAGTTTGCCCTTGCATTCACAGTCAGCATTAACATAGACAGCCACAAATACATCTACCAGAGCTTTTATTGCTTATGTCAGCGCTGCGGTTACAAGACAGTCTGCATAGTGACTTGCCAAGAGAAATTGTAAAAGATTATATAGTCAGTATCTGTAGCCAACCTGTATAAGTGTGCTTGATATGGAGAGAGCTGGTGGCTGTCTAGTAAGATCTGTAATTCTCTAGGGCAGACTGGGCAGTAAGGAAAGTTTTTGCTCAAGGCCAAAGAGCAGCAAGGCAGCAAAACCAGTGGTGTTTGGTATTACCAACCAGACAGTGTTTCTAAATTGCATTTCACATACTAGTTTAAGTAATTATAAATGTTATAATTAATTACAGTAAAAATGGTCTGTGAAGAGATTTATAATGTTGTAATAGTAGACCACACTTTTCTGGGGAAAACATGTGAATTGCCAAGTGTTTTTAGTAATGTTTTAAGTCTGTTGCCAACAGTTGGTTGATCAGATACTTGCATGGGTTTTTTTACCTTTAAACTTGTCCTTTTTCACTTACATTTAGGGAATGTACATCAAATCAACTTATGATGGATTACATGTAATTACTGGAACTACAGAAAATGTAAGTGAAGCAAATGTAGATTAACTCAGGCTATCTGACAGTAACTTTGATTAAGTTAGACTTTTTTACTACTTTTCGCTGTTTTACATATGACTTTCATGATATTAGTCCTTTAAATGCTCTGTGATGAATAATTTGTTTATTCACGATTTGTAAATATAATGTCTACATGTTTCACTGTCAGTCTAATTAAACCAGTCTCTGCAAGTACATGAGTTAGTTCAAATGCCTGGCATTGCAATAATTGCTTTAATAAGTTACAGTATCTGCTGTTCTGAGTATCTTGCTTAACAAAGTCTTGAATGTATTTGGTCTCCATTGGCAAAGGCAATAAGGCCTAATGGCAGTGTTTAGGTGGCAGTGTGATAAATTCAGTAATGAGCAATGAAATTAATGAGCTGTCCAGTGACAAAATTACCTTGCAGAATAAAAAGATTAGGAAAAAGTAAGACTTTAAGAGCAGTCTGTTGGAAGGAAATGGTTGGCACGATAGGCAACTGTATTTTTTGCTGCAGATGGTTGCTTGTTTTATTCTTACAGTGTGAGTCCTCTGTAGTTGGGACTTTAATAAAGGCTCTGGGCAGACAGCACAGTTGACCTCTGGCAAGCAGCAGCAGCAGCTGATGCTGTTGGGTGACCATGTGTTGTTGTCAGACATGCCATGCTAGAGAGAAAAAAAAAAAAGCATCACTGCAAAAGCCAAGTTCTCCACTTATTTTTCCGTTGTTGTTGTTGTTGTTTTGTGTTTGTATGTGTGTGTGTGAATAGGAAAGATCCAGCAGTTCTAGTTGTGCCCCTGCCAAGTCCAGGGGCCAGCAAGGAGTGGGTGGAAATCTATGCTTGCAGTTCAGAGTGAAAACTGGAAGCTTTTATAGTTTTATACTATTGCCCTGGCATAACTGTACAGGATCTGTGACAGAGACCAAGTTCACTTTAACAGCAATTTCAGCATCCAAGAAATGTGAGATGGTGTGATGTTGACTGCCACCAAGCTCCCTGTGCATATAGATCTCATTTTGGAGGCATGGAGTGGGGCTGTTTTGCTTCTGTAGCTTTGAGTGTTGACACAAACAACTGCTTTTTTATGAACACTGGTTCTTCCTTTGGGGAAGCTCCTTCCATTGGAGCAACACCACTTGACAAGTGACTGACAGATCTGCAAACACCCATCTTTCTCGTGGTGTAGGATCATTTAGATGACCCAGACTGGTTCTTAGTTCAATTTTCTTGCTAGGTTTGGAATGGTATTTTAGTAGCTATTAGAAGCAAGTGTGCTGGAATTCAGTGGAATTGCACCCCAAAATTAACAGTAATATTAATTAGAAGGTTGGTGGAAGTCCATGCATTTGATACTAGTCAGCCAAGAGGATTCCTGAGTTGTGCCATCCTACTTGTAACTTCCCACGTCACATTGGCCTAGCACTAAACTTTGCTCTTTCCTCCATTCTCACGATGCTGTGCCGGCTGGCACTTGTAGGACTCCTCTGTGCAAGGGCCCCCCACCCTCCTCCAGGCAGGTTGTTCCTTGCCCAAAGGACAGCTTGGAATGAGCTTTGTTTTTCACAAACTTGACTTTGGCCCAGTCATTTTTTCATGACTTATATATGTGCAGCCTTCCACAGAGACATTTCCTCTCAGAGGAAGCAAGAAGACAATGAAGAAATGGGGTTACTCATGATAGCTGGAGCCTTCCACAAATTCCCTTATGTTGCACTATTTATTCCTACAGTTCCTTTTAATAAAAAAGTTACTTGAACTCTGAAGGCATGATGACAAGGAGAAGGGAGTCCTTACTACAGATGCTTAGGTCCAGAGTCGCCAAGTAGAGCTGGCCTGCTAATGGCTTGCTAGAGCTTGGGATTAGTTCCAAGAACATTACACTTTAAGGTATATTATTTGTCAAATACTAATCTAAGCACACTTGATTTGTGCAAGCATATATTTTACCTGTTGAGCTTGATGATTCAGACAGATAATTTCACATCAAAGTTGGTAGCTCTTATTTACATTAGGAAACAAAAAGGGAATGTGAAATTAATCTGTTCTATGGGTTGAAGGGTTTTTGGTCCTTAATTCTGTACATTCAAAATCTTAGTGTTTTTAAAAAAAAAATGAGTATACATTTATTTGCAAGCTAAGTTTAAAATAGTTGCTTTGTTAGGACAGAAATCTCTTCAGTCCTCTCCCACTGCTGTCTGGAACTACAGTACAAACTGGAGGCAGGACAGCAGAGACTGTCCCATGATTTAAGTACAATTTGGCTTGTGACGGATGTAGGCTGTGCCTTCTTCCTTTCCCTCTAGTTCTCTCAATATAAAAAATAAAACATAAGCTGAATTCATTTGCATTTCTCAAGTTATCAATGGATGTAATGTGTGATCTGGCAGTGCAAAAATTTTCAGCAATGCTTTTCATTATGGATACAACCTTTGACTTAGCTTGGTGGTGATTGCTATGGAAGGAAAGAAAACCTGCTGAAGCACATGCCTTTTGTTTTCCTCTTTGTAGTCTCCTGCTGATCGATCTCAGAAGATCCATGCTGGTGATGAAGTGATCCAGGTTAATCGCCAAACTGTGGTTAGTAACAAACGACGGTACCAATCTTCTCTTATGCTTGCTCTGCAAAGCTCACACCCAAAGAGTTCTGAATAGATGGGGTCAGGAGATGGTTCTGGTGATTTCTTGCAAAAGTCTTGGAGGCTTTTAAATGTTTTACTTTCAAAACAAATTTTTCTTGGGTGTTAATTATTTTCAATTTCAATTATTTTGCTAAAATAAACATGCTGAATTTTGTGTTTAGATATTGTGTGCATAATATAAAAATATTTCATGTTGTATTTAAGGCCTATGTTAAAATGCAGCCGTACAATCTATTGGAATGCAGATAAAAACAACTTTAAAAGATAATTGTTAAGTCGTTTACATGTGGAAACAGATTTAAAAAAATACATTTTTGCTTAGTACAGGTAAGTAATGCCTTTCAATCTGAGAAAGAAAAACAACAGTAGTAGTTCACTAGGATTCCCTTTGTTACTCTATTTGAGCACATTTGTGCATCCTTCTAGGAACTGAGCTGAAGTATAAAGAGCATTTCTTGATATATCACTGTTTAGTTTACAGCTTAAGTAGAGGTCTTTCTTTGATACAAACCAAAGAAGATCCTTCCAAAAAAAAAGAAGAGCTTTCCAACTTTTTTCTCCATTATGTTTTTTTAATTTTTAATTTATTTTCTCTCTTTAGGTTTGTGTTAAAACAGTTTGACTTAGGGAATTTGTTGTGGTTTTGTTGTTTTTTTTTTTTTCTCGTTTGTTATCAGAAAAGCAATACTAACAAAAGATATATTTATTGTCTTCCAGGTTGGATGGCAACTAAAAAATCTGGTTGCAAAGTTGCGTGAGAACCCTGCTGGAGTTAGGCTGCTGCTTAAGAAACGTCCTACTGGCTCTTTCCATTTCACTCCTGCTCCACTAAAGAACCTGCGCTGGAAACCACCCTTGGTGCAGGTGAGAGGCTGCGGGCTCAGCTGTAATGTTGAGATGGGAATGCCTTGGTTACAACTTGAAAATTAGAGATACCAGAAATGTTCCCAAGTACAGGTCAAGGAAGGTTAAGTGAAATGGCTGTCCTCTGCTGGTTCCGAGATAAAAGGGAAAACGTTTCTGCCTTTTTTAAAAAAACGAAACAAAACAGATCATGTCCTCTTGATAGAAAAAGGGACTAGATGTGTTGAGCATTTTAATCAGTCAGTGTGCCACTGGGAGAACTTACCTGAAACAAAACTGCTGAAACCTCTGATATGTACATAAGTCATCAGCATGGAGTAATAAATGTTTGGTCTAACAAGCAGAGTAATAATGTTCTGCTGAAATAACTTAGATTATTCCATGTATTTATCCTCTTAAGTCTGGTGAAGGGTGGGATAGAGTGAGCGGTGTTCAAGAAGTTGTGTAAACAACTTGCTTGGGCAATTCACAGATTGAGTATTGAGCAAACAAAGTGAGATTAATAACTTAAATAGCCATATTGAGGAATGACTTGTATTGGGAAGCTTAGGTTATTTCCTTATGTAAGCATTAAGCCATAATTGAATCTAAACTGATTACCAGAAATACAGAAAACCAGGCAGAGTTCCCATCCCTACTCCTGTTCTAACACAAATCTCTCTACAGCAGTGAGGAGAGTTTATGAACCTGTGAAATACCAGTGGCTACTGCAAATCTCAAGGCAGCCAGATTTCTCTCAGGCTGAGTAGAGGATGCGTGCTTGGCTCCTTTCTGATCCTTCCTTTCACCGATGTCTGTCTTGGTGTTGTGGCCTCATGCATGCCATTTAATACATCAATACAAAAAAAAAGCAACCCAAATAAACAAGCACACATGCCACCAGAAAACACCAACTGAAAAAACCCCACACCAAACCCTACAACCTCAGCCACTAGAGCATGCCCTGAAGTGCCACATCTCCATGTTTCTTGAATGTTTCCGAGGATGGTGACTCCATCGTCTCCATCGGCAGACTGTTCCAGTGCCTGACCACTCTTAGTACAGAAATTCTTCCTAATGTCCAATCTAAACCTCCCGTGCCACAGCTTCAGGCCATTTCCTCTGGTCCTGTCATTATTTACTTGGGAGAAGAGGCCAACATCCACCTACCTACAACCTCCTTTCCAGTAACTGTAGAAAACAGTGAGGTCTCCCCTCAGCCTCCTCTTGTCCAAAGAAAACAACCCCAGTTCCCTCAGCCACTTCTTGTGTTACTTGTTCTCTATACCCTTCAGCAGCTTGGTTGCACTCCGCTGGACATACTCCAGCACCTCAATGTCCTTCTCACAGTGAGGGACCCAGAACTGCACACAGTACTCGAGGTGCAGCCTCACCAGTGCCAAGTACAGGGGCATGATAATTTTTCTGCTGGCAACTCTATTCCTGATGCAGGCCAGGATGCTGTTGGCCATCGTGGCCACCTGGGCACACTGCTGGCTCATGTTCATCTGGCTGTCCACAAGCACCCCCAAGTCCTTTTCTGCCAGGCTGCTTGCCAGACACTCTTCCCCAAGCCTGTAGCGTTGCCTGGGGTTGTTGTGACCGAAATGCAGGACCTGGCACTTACTGAACCTCATGCAATTGGCCTCAGCCCATCGATTCAGCCTGTCCAGGTCCCTGTGCAGAGCTTTCCTACCCTTAAGCAGATCAACACTTCTACCCAGTTTCGTGTCATCTGCAAACTTACTGAGGGTGCGCACAATCCCCTTATCTAGATAATTGATAAAGGTATTAAACAAGACTGGCCCCAAAACTGAGCTCTGAGAGACATCACGGGTCACCAACTAGATTTTGCTTCATTTACCACAACTCTCTGGGCCTGGCCATCCAGCCAGTTTTTTTACCTAGTGAAGAGTACACTTGTCTATGCCATGATGTGCCAGCTTCTCCAGGAGAATGCTGTGGGAGACAGTGTCAAAGGCCTTACCAAAGTCCTGGTAGATAATGTCCACAGCTTTCCCCTCATCCAAAAGGTAGGTAACAGTCATAGAAGAGATCAGGCTGGTCAAGCAAGACATCCAGATGCGTGTGTAGTGGTGCCATTAATGGAGTGGCCAGAGTGAAAGCCTCGGCAGGCCCTTGGCAAAAAGGGGAGGGTGGAGTTCACTTGCCTGACAAAGGTGAAATGGTCCTTCAAGCCTTTGCTTTCCTAGAGGCAGACAGGAGACTGGCAAGATGTTTGGGACATAGAACTGAGCCACATAGAGTAAAATGGCAAACTTGCTCAGATGAGCAATACTACATATAATTTTATTTTGCTTCCCTTACCTTAGTTATATCACTCAATACAATTTGTGGTGAACTTTACTGTGTTTCTGCCCATGTCTCAGGCATTGAACTGTATAGAATAAGAGTAGTGTGACCTGGCTTTTTAAGTGCTGCTGGTCATATCTGTATTTAACAAATTGAATTATTTCAGTGGATCTAAAAATAGAAGAAGGGGTTTTGTCTTTTATTGCTGCTGGTTTTTCTGTCTGTGGAATTTGCAGGAAAAAAATTATTGAGCAATGCATTACCTGTGATTGGATTTCTGTAGGAGGGACCACAAAGCTAGCCAAAACCAGGAGTGGAAGAAAATGTAAATGCTAAGAGTTTTTAACATGTTTATTAAGCACAGAAGTAGTTCACTAGGGGATGAAATGCTACTATTGGTTACTTAATTATATTTTTGTGAATGATGAATCAATGCTCAGATGTTTGATAGCTGTCTAACTTTTCAGACCAGTCCTCTGTCAACTTCAGCCCAGTCACCAGAAAGCACCATGGATACCTCATTGAAAAAAGAGAAGCCAGCCATTTTGGATCTGTACATACCACCTCCACCAGCTGTTCCCTATTCTCCTCGGTATGCAAATAAGCATGCACTATCAAGCAAAAATTTCTCCATTACACTTATTTCTGAGCTGTCTTGCTACTAGAGCTCTGCACAAATTAGCTTCAGGAAACTGCAGGTTTCACAGGCTTTCTTCTAGTTGCCTGAGTGCATAGAATTACTTAACTTATGCTTAAATGCAGAAACTACCTGGATCATAATAGATTTTATTATTAGAAAGCTATTGTGTACCATATAGAGTTGTACTCAAAATATGAATGGATGTCATCCCTGGTTTTGTTTGTGGTAATGTGTTTAATTTTTTAAAATCTAATTGTACACAGCAAAAATTAATTTGCAACATTTTCCTTTTTTTTTTTAATAAGTAAGTGTTGTGGGAGTTAGGAAATTGCAAATTGTATAAAACAGGAATGTTGCCATGAAAGGAAGGGAGGAGAGTCAATTTATTCAACTTTATTTTTTTCCTGCAGTGTATGTTATATAAATGCCGATCTGTGTACACAAAAGATGTGTTAGGGGGCAGTATGGTATGGCTAGCTTTTGTTTGTTCTCAAGTCTATGTCGCCTCATGCCAGAGCCCTGCTAGCTGACTTGAAAAGGTGATGGACAAAAGGGTTTTCAGGCACAGTATGCTTCCTGGCCTGCCCCAAAACTTCAGGTTACATATAGCCCAGCACAGAAACTGTGACCTTTTGCTGCAGGACTCATGGGAGGAGAGCTTGCCTCCTGTCATGGAAGACCTGATACGGAGACAGAGGTTGTAGTGTGGCAGTGTTCAGGGCTGTATTGGGGCAAGAGAGAGGGTTTCTTCAATGTTGGGAGTCTCTTTACTGAAGCTGGATCCAACTTGACCTGCTGTCTCCCTGTTTTTCATGTTTATGCATGCTCCATTCTTAAATAATAAAAGCAATCACATTTCTTAATATAAAACCAAGTATGTAGACTTTAACAGCTGAGAGCAAAATGCCTTGGTTGAAATGTAGGAAATTAAAGACAAGACCAAATTGGTGAATTACGTGTGTATGCTCAGTTTCTTTATCTCTTTCCTAAAGAGTCACAAAACTATATCAGCTTCAGTTGCCTTTAAACTTGAGTCCCTGTTGACAAGGAAGGAGGTAGCAATGTGAGCTATAAAACTTGTCCTGGATGATATGTGGATAGGGGAAGGCTTCTTGACTTTGACTTGTAGAGAAAGGAAATGTGGGAAGCTGTGGCAATCAGGAAGAGGAAGAAGTGCAGTTCTCTCACCTTCTGTTTGGCTATTTAATTTCACCTCTGCATGTTTTGGTCTTCTCTTGAAACTGTGGTACATTTGTGTGGTAATTTCTTTTTTCTCCCCTCATCATCCTGTTCTCTTCCCTTCCTGGCATGGACCTTTTCTAGTTCATGTTGGGAAGGCAGAGAGCAGTGGCTGGTTTCCCTCACCGCAGCACAGTCTCCACATGGTGGTGTTGTAGGAGAGCTCTGTGCCTACATATGGTTGTGGTGTAACACTTCTGTGCAATTTTTGGTCCCTGCATCTCCATAAATAGCTCCCTCCCATTTACTGAGCTCTAGCATTATTCCTGATGGAGAGCTGGAAAAAGTGGTATGCCATGACCAGGGGTCTGTTGTGAATACTGGGATGTGTATGCGCTTGGGCAGTCAGCTGTGTATTTTTATGCCTGACTTGGCTGATGGTTCCTTCAAGCAGTAAGATTGCACCACATACAGGGAAGTGGAAAAAAACCCCAGGCAAATCTTAACTTTGGAGGGTAGCTTTTCTTCCAAAGGTACTTACAGGGACTGATTCTAAAAATTGCAGTCCCTGGCCTTTGGAATGAAGCTCTGGGAAGCTAGTTGCTGCAGAAATTGCTCAAAATCATATGAATATACACTGTAAATTTATTAGTGAAACTCACTTTTGGATGGAGAGAGAAGGTGATGAGAATCCAGTGGTAATTATTGGACTCTTAGAATGACTGAAAAGCATAATGCCTCAGATGGAGGCAGTATGTGTTGCTATTACACAGAGATGGGTTAAGTCTATGTATGCACTCCCATGTCACAGTGCTGTACTGTACAGGCAGTGAATTGGGAGGTTTGATGCCCCCAGGGCAGAAAGGTCTCTTTCTCAAAAGCTTTTTCAGGGGTGGTAAACTTCTCTCTGTGTTAAATTACTGGCTCATTAAAAGTTGATTATCATGAGGAGCATAGCTTGCTTTTCTCCTTGGTAAACATGTTTATAATGAAGTCGTCCATCACCTGACTCAAGTTTTTTTCAACTTGTTGGCAGCCCAATGCCTGTGGTCAGGAGCATGACTGGAGGCTAGAAGTACCTTTCAAATCTACTCATGTCTGTAACATGAAACTCTTTTGAGCTATTAACTGAAGTGAAATGTCCTTTCAGAGATGAAAAGGGGAGTTTTGTATATGGAGGAGGAAACAAACCCAGTCAGCCATTGACGGGGTCCAAGGGCGCAGAGTCTCCTAATTCTTTTCTGGATCAGGAGAGCCGAAGGCGAAGGTTCACTATTGCTGATTCAGATCAGTTGCCTGGGCATCCTATGGAAGCAAATATCCTGCCAGCCAGGATGAGAGAAAAAACACAGTCCTACGGTGAGTTCATTCCTCCTCTTTCGTTATTGCTGATATGATAAACATTTTGGTAACTTTGGAATAATTTGTGTTAGAAAACTGCTTGTTAGACTTGATGCATGTTAAGAGCAGTCTATGCAAATTGTAAATGTGAATGAAATTTCACATGTGAAGTAATTTAAGTGCTGCTATTTCTTCAATGGCTGTTGTTCAGCAGGGCTCTGCTGCCACGGTTTGCCATTTCCATGTGTGTTTTGGTTATAACCTTTAGTCATTATGTCCACTGCAGCTGTAAATTGAACAAGAGTGTAGCTGTTCAATCTCAACACATTGCTTTCTTATATTTCACCAGCACAAGGATCTTGACATAGTTTTTTCTGCAATTTTAACTCTTTATTGCTGTATCTCTCCCATCCTTAATTGTGAAAAGTAAATTTAAAAATTGTTTTCCTAGACTTAATGTAATTCCTTATAAGAGTCTCTCCATCCTTTAGGAAAACCTCGTCCTTTGTCAATGCCTGCTGATGGAAGCTGGATAGGAGCTGCAGAGCCCTTCTCCAGACCAAGAGCACCAGGGAGAAAAGGCAAGGTTTTAGATCTCATCCTGCTTTTTCTTCCCTTCCTCTCCAAAATTTCCTTTGGGTGATCTAAATGGAAGTGTCTGAATTAGGAATAAAGGATTAATTTTTTGTGTATTGTTGATCTGATCCAAGATGACAGTTGTTGGTTTTAGGAGGAATGCCAGGTGGCAGTTGTGAGACTTGGGAGGCTATTCAGTGTTGGAACTCAAAGTTTTGTTGTTCTGCCTTAGAATTCTTCTGAGTTTTAAAAGTAGGCTAGAATGATTAGGGCATATCAGTACTATCTTTATAACACAGGTTTACCATTTTGTTCTTATCCCTGCCCCTCTTCCCTTTCTACTGCATTTAATATTGATCATAAAACTGCTTTTTTTTATACATCTTCCTGTTTGTTTAGCTCACTGTAAAGGCTATTGTAGAAGCAAACTTGTTCTCAGAAGTAAAATGTAGGGCCTTTTATGAATTGCCTTGTGCTGTGACTGCTTTTAGAAAACAATGTACTCTGCAGATGTCACAGAGTTGTGAGAGAGAAGCTGATAATGTTGGGTGGCTTTTTTTTCATTTGCCCACTGCCCTTCTCTCCCTTCCCTCCTTTTGCATCTGAAAGGCTAGGAATCCTTTTAGAGTTGGAGATAAGAAAGGATGGCTAGTTTATTCTTGAAAACAGTTAGGAAAGCTGATGTGTAATTCTAGGGATAGGAGAAGCTGAATTCCATTATTTTAATGCAAAAGTAGAATCTAATAAGAAGAAGCAGCAGCCTGGAGGGCTGTTAGAAGCAGGCTAAGTAAGAAGTTAACAGAGCTATCACCAGGTGGCAGGGCTGGTTTTTTTTGTGTGCGTGTGTTTTGTTTTGGTTTTGGTGCTGTGTTGACGTTTTGTAGTGCTTGAAATGTACTTCTCGTTCAGGCTTGTTTGTTAGCTGTATTGGGTCAGAACAAAGGCATCCACGGTCAGGTGTCTAGGGGAGAGGAAAGAGGGAGAAAGTATTGCAAATCCATGATCCAAACCAGAAAGTTTGTTAGGTCTCAGTCATGATAATGGCTTGCTGGAAGGTAGTCAGTGCTAGCAGTTTGTGTGTGAATCTGGAATTTAACAGTCAAGCCGGTATCCTCTTTGTGTGTGAATTGCTTTTGGTTTTCTGTGTGTTGCTCAAAAGCTATTAAAGATGCGAAAAGCCATTAATCTATTGACAGCTGCTTATTTTCAAGTATGTTATGAAAGGTAATAAAAATCTGGATAGTTTGAAATGTAACCAGAATTTTTTATAAAACCAGAAAATGCTAATGGAGGGTTTTCAAACCAGCAGTAATTTGTTTTCTTCCTCTTGTTTGTGCAGGTGAAGATGTCCTCTGCAGATACTTCAGTAATGAAAGGATACCCCCAATCATTGAAGAAAGCCCTTCCACACAACACCCCCTCTCAAGACCAGTGTCTGACAAGCAGTTAATGAGGGGAACGGATTATATTCGAGGCAGCAGGTGTTTTATGAATACAGACCTCCACAACAGTGCAACTATTCCTTTTCAAGAGGAAGGTGCTAAAAAATCATCTGTTACATCATCCACAAAATCTTCCTCTGCAGAGCCCTCACTGCTGGTCAGTTGGATCACAAGACTGAAATTGTTGACTCATTGACTATTGTTCATGAGACTGTTACCAAGTGCCTTTGCTCATCAGTCAGATTTACTGACTTTTCAGCTTAACTGGTGCATAGTGACTAATGTGGCATTCTTTTCTTGGAGAGTCTTACATTTTTGCCTTTTTGTTTGTGATTTTTGGATGGATCAGAGTGTTTCATAGTATGAGGAGGGAAGAAAGATAAAGATCAAGTTTCTCTTCCTGGCCAAAAGCTGAGAGCATTTATTTCCCTGGAAATGAGTAAAACTTCAGTGATATTGAGGCCACATATGACCTGAATGATACATAATGACTCAGAGTAAATCACTGCATTGCCATAAAGTCCAGTGGCACTTCAGTTGACTGGCTGGGTGTCAGTATGTAGAACTCAGCAGAAGTGGTGTTACTGTCCTGACCAGGAAAGATAAGCAGGGAAATGGCAGTTTTATGCAAGTTAGTGATTCTGTTGCAAGTACTGCATGAGATCAGCCTTGTGAGGAAGAAGTGCTAGTGTTGCCATTCTTTTTCTCTGATATCCAGAGATCTTAAGGAGTCTTAGGAAGAGAGTTCTCTTATGCAGAGATCCTAGGAAGTTGGACTAATTTAATTATAAATCAATCCAACCTGATCTAAAATCCATTTAATTGAAATTACAGTACAAATAAAGAGTGCTGAACAGCTGCAGTGCTCATCCCATAGATAGACATTGATTGCTACAACATGCCAAGGAAAAGCATCTGTAGAGGTGGTAAATAATATACATTTTTTCCTTAATTGTTTAAGAAAGATTTGCTGTTAACCAAAGTGAGCTTTTAGAGACAGTCCTGTTGGACTTACGAGAACTTTTATAATGGTTCAGTTTTTGAATGATGTATTGTTTTAATGAAAAATATGTGCTATGATACAAGACAGTTGTAAGACATCTTGCTATTTTCTATATAGCTCAGATTTTTCCCCCTCTAGAATTTTAAAGTAGCAATGGGTATTTTGGGAGGAAAATAAAACTCGTTTAGCAAAATAAGAGTATATTAAAGAGGTATTGTTTAAAACTGAATGTACATAGATTGTTAGTATGCAAACAGTTGTGTTTAAAGTAATTTAAATGTTAAATATAGTTGTATATATTTTTACACTGAAACAGATACAGTTTGTACCTTCCTGTCTGCAGTACTGGGCACAGATTCGTCAAATGAAAAGAAAAAGCCAGTCTTTTGTATTTCTCACTAATTATAAGACTAACTATTTTAGTAGCTGATGCATTGCCAGCAGCCTTTACTCCTTTGGTCTTGCTGAAGAAAAGAGGAATAATTTTTATTTAATAATTGGGGGAAGAGGGAGGTTAAACACTAGTTTGCACTTTAGTTTGGGCCAGGAATCATATGTGATAACAGAAGTGTTAAAAACCATACCATAATTCTGTCTGTGAAGATTCTGCTGCAACGAGTTAATGCAGTAGTGCTACAGCCCTGCAGAGACACAGGATGTTAAATTCAGTTCTCAATTACTATATTTGATTATGATTCACTGGTGATTTAGGTGGAGGGCTGGTTTGGACCTTTTTGATCAAAGCAGACTGTAAGCTGTCTTTAGCCACTGGTCTCCACCTCCTTGACATAGCAGTCTGTGCTAGAGAAGTGGCCAAACAGAGCTTCAGTGCAGTTGAATTCCCAACCAGTTTGGTCCTGCCTCAGGGGAGAGGCCTGAAACAGTCATGTTGTAGGCACTGTGTTGGAGTATAGTCCAGCCCCAAACTGACTGAACAGCTTAAATTGAATCCACTCTGATACCTTTTATTTAAAGTCAGAGTTGTTGTCTAAACAAGGCTTTAAAACAGCTTTTGCTTGTCTTTAATGTCCTGTTTTCCATGGTTTGAAAATGAATGGGCAAGGGTACACTTTGTTGTATGCTTTCCATGCAGATTGGTGTGGAAGAATCTATGGGTGTACTTGGTTTCTTCGGGTTGTACCCAGGACTACTTTTAAGATACTGTAAAGTTTCCTGCCTTTGTTAACTCAGAAATTCTTTAAGTTTGATTTCAAGTAGTGAAATAAGCTTGCTCTAATTTAACAAATAGATTTCAGTCACTGCAGCTATGAGGAAAGCTGAATTTGTAGGCGTTTAGACAGGGCGACGCTTTCAAAATCTTTCTTGTTGCCTAAATATAAGCCAAACCTGCCACCAAATTAAACCCCCAAAAAAACCAACAGCAACCTCCATCTCCTTCCCCCAAACCAACACAACAGCACAGCAAACCCAGCCAACAGATGTCCTCTTCATGTACATCTTCTCCATGCTGCAGTGACCTAACCATGCTGAGTTAGAAGGTATTGAATTTAACCTTTTGTCAGTCAATCATAAGAATATCTAGTAGTTGATAGTCCAGGAAAACAGTTGCCTGGCTTTTATAACAGGGGAAACAGAGGTACTTTTCTGGAAATTTAAAAAAAAAAAAAAAAAGGTGGTATTGCAGTTTCACAAAATCACAGAATGGTTGAGGTTGGAAGGGACCTCTGGAGGTTATCTGATCAAATCCTGCTGCTCAAGCAGGTCCACTGTAAAGCTGGTTGCTCAGGACTATGTCCAGATGGCTTTTGAATATCTCCAAAGATGGAAACTCCACAACTGTCCTGGGCAACCTGTCCCAGAGCTTGGTCACCCTCACGGTAAAAATGGGTTTCCTGATGTTTAGAGAGAACCTCCTGTGTTTCAGTTTGTACCCATTGCCTCTGGTCCTGTCGCTGGGCACCACTGAAGAGCCTGGCTCTGCCCTCTTTGGGCTGTCCCTTCAGGTATTTGTACTTACCTCCCTGAGCCTTCTCTTCTCCAGGCTGAACAATCATGACTGTCTCAGCCTTTCCTCATAGAAGAGATGCTTCAGTCCCTTCATCTTGGTGCCCCTTCATTGGACTCTCTACAGTATGTCCATGTCTCTCTTATACTGGACAGCCCAGATTTGGACATAGCACCACAGGTGTGGCCCCTCACCGTTGCTGAGTAAGAGGGAAAGGAGCAGCCCTCTCATTGTGCTGGCAACACTTCATCTAGTGCAGCTGAGTTTCCACTGTATGTTAGCCAAGATCATTGAAAACAGTAATGTGTGGTTTCTCAATCAAATAGTCAAAAAGTATCATTTGTTTGGGTTTTTTTCCTTCTTGAGCTTTATCCATTGTTGCTGATGGACTTCTGACCATTGGAGTGTATGTATGCAGAATAAATGTAGCAGAACGTGAGATACCTGGTTTTGTTGCAAAAGCCACATCCTTAATACTATGAATTTATCATGTGCTCTAGTAAGTTGCCTTGACTTCTTGATACTTATATCTGCAAGTACTGCTTACTGGAAACTTTTGTATAATGTATGGTAAGTAGGAGTCTTTCTCTGGGAAGTTAGTGCTTTATTGGCCTTGGCAGAGGTTTGTTGGTTCGTTTTGTGTCAGGTTTTTGTTTGTTTGTTTCCTATTGGATTACCAAATGGAAAAGCTCCAATATCTGGGTTGCAGAATTAATTGTAGATACTGGATGCATGCACTCATTCTCCACCTCTCTACCTCCCAGGACTTTTTAATGCAGTGACTTCATGTATTAGGAACAAGCAGTCTAACACATTGACCAAAAATTTGGCCATATCTCTGTGGTTTTGAAACATGAGATTAATACAGCTGAAAGGCTTAAGAGAGTAGTCTCTATTCTGTCTAGTATGTATAAGCTGGAGCCTTTTTCCTTCCTATGCTGCTAACACTGATTACCAAAAAGCAAATACATCAAGACAACTTAAAAGAACAAGCATATAGAGAGCTGTAAGTTTAAGCACTTGATAAGGTGCATTAAACACTAGACCACTTTTTCCTTTGCCTATGTAGCTCTCTAACATAAGTAACTCTACCTTTTTTCAAATGTCTGCATCTGTATAAAGACCTGATCTGATACTGCTACATAGAGGCAGCTCTTAAGATATTGGCTGCAAGATTCTGCTTTGATAGAAGTTTTATCAACTGTTGTTGGGTGTTACAGTTATGTAGTCATCATTCACTCTAGAAATCTTGATTCAAAGTGAAAAGGAGTTCTTATTGACCCATTTTTTCCCTTTTCCTGAGAGAAAGAAGGGAGAATAAGGGAATGTCTATGGGAGACACATGTTTATAAATCATGTTGAGTTCAAGGAGAAATAAGTTCCCTCTCTTCATTTAGGGAGAGGGCAGGATGTCTGAAGAACTTGGGAAAGGTTTTACATCCATAGCCACCTGCAGCTCAAGTATTTCAACAGAGGACCACTGCCCTATAGCCCTCCTCTGATCAAGATTATTCTTAACCAGGATGGCCAACCCTATCAGAAAGCACCTCACCTCTTCAAGCACTTTCTGGTAGCTGCTTTACCTATGCATATGTCACACTAAAGCTTCTCTCCTCCAAACAGTGGAGCCTCTTACTATGTGCAGTGGTTGTATGTGGCTTTGAGAGATGACTACTAAGCAAGGGTTTTTCTTGGCTTAGGTACATACAATTATATATATATATTTTTAACCAAACAAGGAAGTGTGTAGCTCCTATTTCCTTTTCTTCATGTTTTTATTACAAAATGTTAATAATACTAGAAAGGTCTTTCCAAGGGAACTGATGTCTATCCATGGAAGGGTCAAGCTCTGATCTGGAGATTGGCACAGCATTGTGTAGAGAGCACCTGTGCTGTTGCCACTGGATGACAATGCAACTGGTTGAATAAGCTGCTGCAGATGTGTAGCAACAGCTAATAAAGTCCTTTATTTTGTTTCCAAGAAACAGTGAAGTCCCTCATTGCTTGAACAGTAAATGAAGGGGAAACAGAAGTACCAGTGTGGGAAGAGAAATAAATGGGTGTTGCAAGGAACTGGTAGAAAGCAGATAATTTTAGATCAGGTTTTACACTGTTCTATGAAAAGTGCTCAGATGGTTTGCTTCCCTATAGGACCTCTCTTCCCTAGCAAAGAATAGAGATTAAAAACCCAGTCTTCTCTATGTCTGTGCACATTATGCAATATTAACTAGCTGATGTTTAGCAAATAATAATGTGGCACAGCTCATTTGCCACTGTTGTTACTACTTGGGAAAAATAATAGAATCACAGAATAGTTTGGGTTGGATGGGACCTTAAAGATCATCTAGTTCCAGCCCCCCTGCTTGGGCAGGGACACCTCCCACTACTAGATCAGGTTGCTCAGAGCCCCATCCAACCTGGCTTTGAACAATTCCAGGGAGGGGACATCCACAACTCCTCTGGGCAACCTTCTTCCAGTCTCTCACCATGCTCACTGTGAGGAATTTCTTCCTAATATCTATTCTAAATCTACTCTCTTTGAGTTTGAAACCATTCCCCCTTATCCTATTGCTACATGCTCTTGTAAAAAGCCCCTCCCCAGCTTTCTTGTAGGCCGCCTTCTGGCACTGGAAAGCTGCTATAAGGTCTCCACAGAGCCTTCTCTTCTCCAACCTGAACAACCGTGAATCTCAGCCTGTCTTCATAGGAGAGGTGCTCTAGCCCTCTGGTCATTTCCATGGCCCTCCTCTGGACTCTCTCCAAGAGCTCTGTGTCCTTCCTGTCTTGGGGACTCCTGAACCGGACACAATACTCGAGGTGGGGTCTCGTTTCACTCGTAACACTTCTTTTGATGCAGCCCAGGATGCAGTTGCCTTTCTGATTGCTGGCTAATGCTGCCGTTGGTTTGAAAGAATGGCTTAAAGTGAAGAACTGTAGTGGTGCATGTCATGATATTCCAGAATATGGTTATTTTACTTTACAGTACTGTTAGAATTTCTAGTGTATGAATAAGTGCTTAAAAATAAGCTTTTTCAGGTTACTCCTTTTGCATTTTAATCTCATTTGGGGAAGGTGAAATCTGTCCTGTGTTTGTGGAATAATTTCTCATACCCACCACTTCTGTTCTTCCTCTTTGTACTGTATTAATTGAAAAACAAGGGTAAATATCTGAAAATCTGAACTCCCAAAGGATAATGCACTTTCTTTGTCTAAGGGATTAAATTTGAAATATATTTGTCACCTAAGTTCTTATGATGTGTAGTGAATATAAAGGGTGCTCTCTAGTTTAGTGAGGAAAAAAAGAATTACAGACCTAGGAATAAATCACAGGTAATATTTTTGTGGCTTAACCTCAGAAAAATGTAGGTAACAAGTCAGAAAATGCTATTATGCAAAGACTTGGCTTGTCTCTTGGTATTGAAGGTACATGTAGCTGTTATAACAAAAACTATGCCTAGGTTGACTTCCCTAATGAGTACAACATATGTCTCCAGATATCCTGCAGCAGCACAGCATTCTGCAGTGCTCTGAATACTCTGTCGTGGTGGCAAAACAACATGGTTAATTGGAAAAGATTACAACACACAAAAATTTAAAGTATTATTTGGTACTTTTGCATATATCTGTAGTGAGGTTCCAGGAATGTGCATTTCAGAAATTTTTAGCAGGCTTCTCTTCCAGTTTGTATTTGCAAGCCAATACCTTGGGTGTTCCCTTACATAACCATTGCAAGAAAATATTATTCTAGATGGCAATTTGCAAGAGACATGATATAAAAATGAATACTAGTGACTTACAGAGACATAGTTCAGGGCAATTCAAGTAATGTGTTTCCTCTAATATTATGGATAATTAAATGAATTAGTGTTTGAATCCTGGACGACCAACAGAGGTGGACAGAGTACTGTGAACTGATTATTAGTACTGTATACTAATAATGATGTGATAATCTTTTCTTTCCCGTAAGCAGGACTTGTTTTAAAAACAGCATACTCCATAAGCTGGGTGCTTGTTTAATAGAAAAAGGAGAAAAAATTATCTAAAACTTAGCAAAACCAGGAAACAGATGGTGAAGATGAGCTTTATAGTTGGAGAGTATAAAGGATTTTCTTTTTACAAAAGCATATTCATTTCCAAATCTTATTACACTGCCATCAGGCAATCTTCACAAAGTGCTCTATCCTTGCAGCTACCTCCTGAATAGACCTTGGATCTTGATGGTAAATTCAGTTCAGACTTTTTCTGCAAGTTTTCTTTCCTCATGATCTTTTCTGCATTCCTTAGTCAATTTTTGGATACTCTTATGCGTGATCAGGACAGCAAGACTCTTGTGTGCATGCATTCCCAGAACTGCCTTTGCTATCAGGATTGGTCCCTTGGGGAAGGGTGGGTACTGGCTTATGCTTGTGGTTTCTGAACTTAGGTAAGTCATTAGGTAAGGAATTGGTGGGATAGTTTTAAGCTGAAAGAGGGTAGATTTACACTAGATATTAGGAAGAAATTCTTTAGTGTGAGGGTGGTGAGACACTGGCACAGATTGCCCAGGAAAGTTGTGGAAGCCCCATCCCTGGAAGTGTTCAAGGCCAGGCTGGGTGAGGTCTGAGCAACCTGATGTAGTGGGAGATGTCCCTGCCCATGCAGAGGGGTTCACAACTAGATGATTGTTAAGGTCTCTTCCAACTCAAACAGATTCTATGATTCTGTGATTCTTCTCTTGGCTTCCACTCTTTTGCCCTGGTGCACCATCTCGGATCATGACTGAGAAATGCTTGTGCCCAATTGGTAAGAAGCATTGGGTCCTTTGGACTAAAATCTTTTTCCTTCTGTACAGCTGTGGCTTCTTTCCTCTTTGTAGTTTGTGTTTTCCTTTGCACGTGCTGTGCTTATGGAACACATGCTCTTTGTGGCCATCAAATAGAAAAGCTTTTGTCATCCTGCAGACTGTAAGGTTTTATAGTGGATAAGAGGTCTCAAGAAAGCTATGGATTCAAACTAAAATGTAGAAAGACTCAGTCTGGAGAATGAAGAAGGTGGGGCCAGGCTAAGTTGAATGTATGGGTCTGTGCTGCGTTGAACACACTTTCAGCAGTGCAGCAGTAACTCTGCAGAGAAAACAACCCACACAAGTGCTCCAGGCCCATTTGTTTTTACTGCTACTGTGCTGCTGGAATATGAAACTAGGGCCATCACTCAAAGTAGTTATATATAGTTCTAGGCACAGCACTTGAGCTGTAAGATGCATGACAAAAGCAGTCAAGAGCTGCTGTCAATATATAATTTCACCAAATTCCACTGCCTACACTGCTGCTTTATCAGCTTAGAATAGTAACCCCTTTTTATCCTGTTGCCTACACAATGCAAACCCAGCTCTCTGGCAAGTGTGTAATCATCAGTTTTGCCTTTCTTTGTGATAGTCAATAGCTGCTGATGAGATTGTATCCTTCCCACAGGGCCTCACCCAGGGATCCAAAAGGTCCGTGAGTTTGGGTTTCTCTGGACACAATCCAAAAATGGAAAGTCAAATTTAAAAACAGTATTGTTGGGCCAATATCACTTGGAGTTGGGATTTTTTTTTTTTTTTAATACATACTGAATATGTAGCAGGCAGGAGTTGTCTGTTGCACATACTTTCCTAATAAGAAGAAAAATGACGATTACATATTTGGTGGAGGAAAAAAAATCCCAGACCTTTGGGTGTCCTCCAGTTCCTGCCACTGGGAGAAATGTGTTTATTTTAGCATAACACAGAATATATGTAAATGTTTCTCTTTAAACCTCCCTGTGTGGTCACCTCAGTTGTTCAGGATGATACAAGCCACTGACTTTCCCCCTTAAGTGGTTATTCAGTTAACCCTAGTATGGAGTATATTTCTGAGGGAGAGAGCAAAGGTATCTTTTCTTAGGTAATTACAGTATTTTTAAATTGTTACAGAGATCTAGAATTAACTATAAAACAGATGCTGGACAGTGCTGATTTGCAGGGAAAATCCTTGGGGTCACTTCATGATTGTGATTTCTGTTTCTTCCATGGACTCTGTTGAGGAGGAAGGAGACCCTGCACCTTCCATGGGTGAGCAAGGAGCTCCTGAAAAAAGTCACATGGAAGAAAGAAGTTCACGGTTTGTGGAACGAAGGGACTTGTCACTTGGGAGAACTACAGTAACGTTTTCAGGGTATGTAGGAAGGCAACAGGGAAGGCCAAAGCCCTCTTAGAACTAAACCTGGCCAAGGAAATAAAAGAGAACAAAGAGGACTTCTTTAATACATGAATGGTAAAAGGAAAAATAGGGAAAATGTGGGACCACTGCTGAATGAGGTGGGAGCCCTAGTAACAGAGGATGCAGAGAAGGCAGTTACTGAATACCTTCTTTGCTTCAGTCTTTACTCTGAAGACCAGCCCTTGAGAATCCCAGACCCTGTAAGAGGGAAAGCCCAGAGGATGACTCTCCACTGGTCAATGAGGATTTGGTTAGAGATCAGTTAGATAAACTGAATATACACAAACCCATGAGTCCTTATGGGATGCACCCACGAGTTCTTGAGAGAGTTGTTGTTGCTCTGCCACTCTTCATAATTTTTGAAAGATCTTGGAAAACAGGAGAGGTGACTGAGGACTGGAGAAAAGCCAATGTTACTCCAGTCTTCAAAAAGGGCAAGAAGGATGATCCAGGAAACTACAGACTAGTCAGCCTCACCTCCATTCCTGGAAGAATGATGGAGCAGCTCATTCTGGAGGTCATCTATAAGCACATGGAAGAAACAAAGGTTATCAGGAGTGGCCAGCATGGATTCACAAAGAGGAAATAATGTTTGACTAATCTGATAGCCTTCTATGATGGTGTGACTGAATGCGTAAAGGCAAGGAGAGCAGTGGATGTAGTCTACCTTGACCTCAGCAAGGCTTTTGATGCCATCTCCCATAGCATCCTCTTGAGCAAGCTCAAGAAGTGTGGGTTAGAAGAGTGGACAGTGAGATGGATTGAGAACTGGCTAAACGATAGAGCCCAGAGGGTTGTGATCAATGATTCAGGGTCCAACTGGAGAGCTGTAACTAGTGGAGCTCCCCAGGGGTCAGTACTGGGTCCCTTCCTGTTCAACATCTTCATCAGTGACCTGGATGAGGGGGCAGAGTGTATCCGCAGCAAGTTTGATGATTATATGAAACTGGGAGAATTGGCTGATTCACCTGAAGGCTGTACAGCCATTCAGCAAGATTTGGACAGACTGGAGAGCTGGGCAAAGAGGAACCTAATGAGGTTTAACAAGAATAAGCGTAGAGTCTTGCACCTGACAAGGAATAATAACATGTACCAGAACAGATCAGGAGCTGACCTGCTAAGAAGCAGCTCTTTGGAGTCCTGGTGGGCAACAAGTTATCTATGGAGCAGCAATATGCTCTTGTGGCCAAGAAGGCCAATCGTATCCTGGGGTTCATTAAGAAGCATGTGTCTAGCAGGTCGAGGGAGGTTCTCCTCCCCCTTTATTCTGCTGTCATGAGACCATATCTCGAGTATTGTGTACAGTTCAAGAGGGATAGGGACTTACTTGAGAGAGTCCAACAGAGGGGAACAAGGATGATTAAGGGACTGGAACACCTGTCTTATGAGGAAAGGCTGAGAGACTTGAGGCTGTTTAGTCTAGGGAAGAGAAGACTGAGAAGGGATCATATTAATGTATACAAATATTTGAAAGGTGGATGTCAGGAAGGAGGGGCCAGTCTCTCTTCAGTTGTGCCCTGTGATAGGAAAAGGGGCAATGGATGTAAACTAGAACACAGGAAGTTCCATCTCAACATGAGAAAAAACTTCTTTACTGTGAGGGTGACAGAGCACTGGAACAGGCTGCCCAGAGAGATTGCGGAATCTCCTTCTCTGGAGACTTTCAAGACCTGTCCAGATGCGTTTCTGTGTGACCTGCCCTAGGTGGTCCTGCTCTGGCAGATGGGTTGGATTCGATGGTTTCCAAAGGTCCCTTTCAATCCCTAACATTCTATGATTCTATGAGGATGAGTGTTCACCATGCATGGTGGCAGTTTGGCAGCAGCCAAAGAATCAGAAGACAACCAGGTCCCATTTACAGTGCCACTTTCAGCAGAATAACTGATCTCCAAAATGAATTATTTCCCTTTCCCTACTTCCTTCTTCCTCTCTGACCTTCTGTTCCCTACATCAAGGCCAATGGACTTTCCAGGAATTTCTTGCATAAACAAACAGATATAAAGCTTTTAATATTTATAGCATAATCTAGTTTGTTTTGTTGTCCGAGATAGTTTTGGCCAGAGCTTTCCAGTAAAAATAGCGCTGCCGGCAAGACAGTATTTCCAAGCTCTTTATTCACATAAGAATTCCTCTCTGCTTAGTAAGCTGTCAGCTTGGCCTTGATTTCAAGCTGCTTAGACCACCCCAAGCAGTCCTTGGCCCTTTAGCTCCGAGAACATCAGTTTTTTATCACTGGTGAGTTAGAGAGGTCTGCTTTTTCTCCTTCCTCTGAGTTTTATAACTCTGTATTTGCAGGCCCTGTTGGAGACAAGGGTGCAGACCTAGTTCACAGGCCTCCTCTTCTTTCCTGCCCCTCTTCTGCTGTCAGTGCTTTTACTTGACAGGCAGAAGGGAGGAGAAGGCTGAAACAGCAGTTCCTCTCTCATCTTCTTTCTCCTCCTGCCCAGGAGCTAAGTAGTGTGCCTCTGGTTCAGCTCTCAAAAAATGCATTTAGAAAGTTTTTGGTTGCAGAAGAGATAGTAATTGTTCAGGTATTTTTTAGAAGGAATAATGACAGGAAGCACAAACATTTAGGAATTTAGGATCAAGTGCAGCTAATTGTTTCCCAGTCGGAAGTTTTGCCTCGGATGCTGCCGATGTGGCCTGGCATTAACCCTTGACACAGCAGTCAGCTGGTGAGCTCTTCGGCCCTCTCTCCTGCTGTCGTGCAGGGACAGCTCTGAGGCTTTCTTTTTTATTTTCTAGTATGGGCTGAGTTTTTACTAGTAGCATCTGCACTGACAGCTTCCTGCTGCCCTGTAGTCAAGTAGAGATTTTTTTCCTTCTGCTTTTTAATGAGCTAGGAAACAGGTGAGACTTGCTGCAGGGAGTGAGGAGAGAGGCTGGCATGATGTGCTGGGTCATACACCTGTCCACATTGGTGGTGCCATATCCTGTGGTGAATAACCTGCATTTGGTTTTTGTGACAGTGGGCTCAATGAGCTGTAGGTCAGAACTAGGTTATGAGTATGCTTATATAGTAAATGAATCTGGGACAGGAAAATTAAAAACCAGATTGAAAGGCTAATATGATAAGATACATGAGTTGTTGTTCTTCAACTTGAAAAGTTTGTTTTCCAGTTTGGAGGGATGATGCATCTCCCAGAATCATGTTAATGCACAAGTAATGTGAGGGAGCAATTATTAAAAAAATATTTTAAAAAATAGTAATAAATAAATCTGGCAGCATAGGAGCTCCCTGCATGGTATAAGCATGATTCACCTAGTACTGCACAGAAAGGCCTTTATTAAAGTGGGCAAATAACCAGGGGTTGCCTAGGACAGACTGCAAAGCAAGGCACTGAGGCAGACACCCAGTTGTGCTCAAGTGAGCCCAGCCACAAGGAATGCATTTGACTTGCTACTGGTTGGAGTTTGCTGTTGTGCTTGGGATGGGTATGGTCTGTGTGTGGAGAGTGAGGCCTCTAGCAGGATGTGGAAGATGCTCAGGTTTCAGTATTGTGACTCATTTTCCCAGTGGCTGACCAAAGAGGAGGAGTGTGATGGGAAGCCGTGATGAGAAGTACTCCTGTTGCTATCAAAAAATGGCAGGGAATGGAAAAACGATCACCAGAAATTTGAAGTTCAGAAAACTTGAGCCACCTCCGGTAACTAAAGCAAATAGCATCTCCCATAGCTCGCTCCAGCAAATGTGGATTTTTAATCTAGTTTTGAATGAGGTATTTAACGTGTTTTAAAAATGCAGAATGTATTTGGGCACCCTCTGGTGACACACAGTGTTTGCTACTCACATAGCTGGATGCCATTGGAGATATCTTGGAGAGGGTGGGGGGGGTCTGACAGCGTTGACTTGGGTCAGGAGTTACGAGGTGAGAGTTGCATCAGCCTAGTTTGAGACAAGCTGTTTGGGTTGCACATACAATAACATGCCTACACATTAAATTAAGTGAAAGTCAATGATAAAAATCCAAAAGCCATTAGTGGAAGAAGAAATGCTGCCAAAGCAAGGGTCTCTGGTTGCTTTCTGATACTCACCTAGCTTGTACCCCTATGACAAAATCCTGTACAGTCCCTTAATGGAAGGGGGCACATTAGGTGACCCTCAAGCATTCCTTCTGTTGATAAAAGCACCAGGCCAACAATTCTGTTATTTTTAGGTCTTGACTAACTTCCAGTGATAACCAGTCCATTCAATTGGTTGCTGCCTTCTCCTTGTACTTGGGTGAGGCATCTTGTGGTAGCATGGATGCTGCATGTGCTCTTGGGCAACAGTTGTGTTCCTCTAGATGGCTTCAGTTTGGCTGCCCTTGCTGAGCACTTTGGGCAGGTTCTGCATTGTCACACTTGTGCACCTCCAGAAGGCAGTGTTGTGTTCAGCGTGCTTGAGCTGCTTTTGTTGTTTAAGATAAATAAACAGTTCTCCTGCTAAGTACACTGAGCTTGTCTGGCAAGAGGTTCTGTGGTTCTGTCCAAGTCTGATTCTTCTAATTTTGTGTCAGATTTGTCTGATTTACTAGAGTTGTCCTTGATTGGTGGCTGCAGAGGTGAAATGAAAATAGGATCTTGTTGATGAAGAGGATTCAAGTGAACATTTGAACAAATTAAAAAACATCAAGGAAATTGGAGAAGTAAAACCAGGCACTGTTCCTTCGTCTTTCAGCAGTGCTAAACCAAAAATACACCAAGTACATGTGTATGTGTTTTGCATACGTGTATGTGTTTTGCATTTGTGTGTTTTTTTTGCTCTCAGCCTACTGTGGAAACTTTTAATATTACTTTCCTTGAAGTTTCTAGGCAGTGAGAGTATCTTGAACTTTCAAAAAGAACCTGACACAATTTTGTGGGACGTTTACCATCAAGATGCTGCTTACTGTGTTTTTTTATCTGGGAGAGTGGACTGCTTGCGACATCTGGCTTTTCTGTTCCTTTCCAGCCCTCCCACTCTACAACCAATGCACATCACATCAGGTGGCTTTCAAAATGATGAGCTCATCACTAGATCCTCTTTTCACTGCTTTGGTTGATGCAACTTGGGAGAAAATATAAAATGGATTTTTGAAAGCTAGAGATACTGCAGGATGTGAGCACAGGTAGATGTACTTATTAATAGGTTAGACGGAGCTATTGCAAGGTAGTGGATACACTGCTTCATTTTTATATAAAAGTTATTCTTCAAATAGAAATTGTGTTAATATGTACTTAGACTATTAATTATGCAATTGATTCAGAAAAACACGTGCAGCTTCAGTAAAGTTCATGTGGAAAAGCTGATTTGTCCAAGACTTCTGAATGATGCACACTGTTCAGTGGTCGTTTTCTTCAGCAGGCAGCTGGTGGTCTCTCTGTACTTAGGGGGAAGGAGGGGAGAAAAGGAAGATAGGAAGAAGTCACTGTAGGGGGGGAGCCCTCTTTGTTCATATGTGCAAACTTTACAATTCCTGAGAGATCTCTAGGTTTGTGGTAAGCTAAAACTGTGTTCAGAGGATTGAAGAAGTGTGATATATTTTACAATAAGGTTATAAAGTGTTTTATATTTTAAATAATAATGCTTTATACATGTTTCAAGCTTGATTTGCTTAATGTAAGCTATATTTCAAGGAGACCTTCATGTGGAGGACATAGGGCTTGTGCTAGAGCTGGGAATGCTTTGGGTGGTCTCTGTCTCGTCTCAAAATTAGGAGGTCAACTGGGAGATTTGATGCTTCTCCATCCAGAAAATGGTAATTCAACTTACCTCTTGTGCTGTCTATGTTGTAAGCTTAATACTTAATTTATGTGTTTACCGATGTAAGCTCAATGGTAGGGGAGGGCTGTTTAATGCTGGAGAAACTTCTAGCTAAGGACTGAGACATACAAGCTTTAGGGTTGGGAGGGGAGTAATTTTGCAGACATCCTCCACACACTCCCTACAACTATAACATCTTTAGTTTTCCACATATAGCATATCGAGTTTTCTCTGGGATGTTTTGTTTGCATTGACTTTGGCAAACAGGTTAACTGGTTTTTATGTTCTATTCCTTTATTACCATCTGCTTATCTATTTAGATTGGTTTTTTTGTAGCAAGTCGTATCTTCAAGTTGCCACTTCCTGAGCACACAGAGTTGGTGATTTAAGTAGCTCTTAGACACTTTCATGCTAAATAGTGATAATACAGTTAAAAAGGTCTAAAGAGCAGCAGCAAGAGCCTGGGTTTGGAATGGAAAAAGCAACACAGAGGATCTTTGCTCAGAGATCATCTTGTTGGCTGAATTTTTCTTTCTTTTTTTTTTTTTTTTTTTTTTCCTTTCCCCAAGCTGAAGAAGAACACAACCACCAGGCATTCAGGTCTTTTTTTTTTTTTTAGTCCATACCAACCACTGTGACTATGTCAGTATGAATAATAACCTACCTGAGAAATCATGGTAAAATTCTTGTCTCTATAACCAACACAGAACAGAATAAAGGTTCAGGGATCTCATTTTAGGCAGATTTCTTCAAGAGTATCTCATTGACTGTGCTAGGGGAGCACTTCCTCTCCTTTTAGTGAATCATTTTCAGACTGGCATTGTAGTCAAATAACCTGGAGTACTCACCGCAGCAAGTATTTCTAATGAGGGGGGAACAGCACCCTTAGGAATATTTGCTTAGAAAACACTGGTCTTGAGGAAATATTAAATAAAATTATATTGCGTAGTCTTAAGAAAAGGTTGACTGAATTGCTGTCATAAGAACAAGCATGTTAAAGATTTATGTGAAAAATTTAGAGGACAAGAGACAGCAGGCTTAAATTACAGCATGAAACTTGAAGTTGGTGTAACAATGTAAAGACAAGGAGAATTAAGCACTGATTTAGGCTACTGAAGGAAACTGGAACCTTTATTACTTGATGTCTGTAAGAACGAGTTAGGCAGCCTGTCAGAAATAGCCCAAGTATAATTGATCCTGCTGGGAGGGACATATTTAATGATCTCTTGATGTCTCTTTCCAACCTTATGAATCTCCAGAGATGTGAGTAAGTCCTATATAATTGCACCCTGGTAGAGTTCATGAAGTAGTTTCAGGTTGTTCTGGATAAAAGCCACCAAATGTACTTCAGATGTCTATAACCATAGTGAAGTTTTGAGGTTTAAAGGAGCCTGAGGCAATTGAGTGACTGTGTGAGAAGATTCAATTCAGTGGAAAAAAAAAACAGTCAGTACAGTGGAAATCAATACTTATGCAAATTTGCACTTGTCTAAAATAAAATAATAATTTTCAGCAAATACTATTTTCACTCCTTCAGTCAAGGCAACTGCAGAACATTGGAAAAACATAGTAATTTAATTTGAGGAGCTGTGGTTTTTTGCCTCCTCAACTAAAAGAAAGTATTAGAGATGGATCTAACACTTTTGAGTCTTCAAGAGAGAGCATCTTGGTAGCTCTAAAAGGTATTTTAATCTTTGAAAACCAAAACAACAGATCTACAAAATCTACTCTTTTATATTGCTTCCCTTGATGCATTAGAGTTGAAAGACTTTTTTTTTCTTCCCCCCAAAATCCTGTTGTAATCCTTAATTTTTACAACAGAATATAACTTGCAGGCAGGGCAGCTCAGTGCTTATGGAAACAACTTGTTAGTGTATACAAGACTTTTGTTAAAAAAAACCTGTAAAGCAAAGAAAGTATCCACCCTCATCTGCGTGCAACCAACGGGTGGCCCAGGGATAAGAGCTCTGTGGGGAGACACAGTGATGGCATTATACTGAGAAACTGATTTCTCTCACAGCACAAGTCAACAATGGCCAGTCTCCAGAAAGCAGCACAGGATGCCTTGAATATTTTGACACACAAGTCTGTAGAAAGCTCCAAAGAGGAGGAAGTGAAAGAATGGTGGCAAGTTTCTTGCAAACAAGTTTAGAGATGTGGAACTTCATTTGCACATGAGTCAGCACAGCTCTCTTCAGCAAAAAGCATGGTGAGAAAGGGGATAGGCTGTGTCTTTTCTACTACTCAAAGGACTGAGCCATCTGATTTTCCATGTCATCACTGAGCATGGTCTGGTCTGCTGTCTTATCTCTTCTATGGGCTTATCCATTCTTCCCATAGGTAACACATAAGCTTCTTCAGGCCTGTCACAATACCCCGACTGGGATTCAATGCACATGTGAAAGGCAGTAGTTATTTTAGGAAGCATTAGCTGAGGCTGTGCATAAGATTCCAAGATAGATTCTTGGGAAGTCTTTCAGATGATCCATTTATATGCAGTTAAAGTGCTTTGAAGATGTGAAATGCCATGTTACTGATAAATACTGATTAGTCATGCAAACAAATGGAAATATTTTAATTAGGGTAATTTCAACATGACTCGTACTATAGGGAGAGCCTATATAAACATTCTAAACAGGTAATTTATTAGTGGGAACAACTTATGATAAAGGGAGTTGTGTTTTAATTTTTGGGTAAGGGGGGGAATAGTATGCATAGCGAATGGCAATGCAAGAGAATATTAATCTGATAAATTACAAAACAATAACTAATAATCTCCATTTTTCAAAGTATGCAGAAAGCTACAAATGAGGTGTTTGTGTCTTTTCATCTTTGTTCAAGTCAGTCTACAACTTGGAGCAGGATAGGGATGCTCAGATGTGTACTACCTGAAATGTGGCAATTTTGCCAGCTGGTCACCTTGTGAGCCTACCTACATGTCCTGTAGTGCTATGGTAGTTCTGTTTTAGCACTTGCCACCACTTTTCTGCCAGGACTCTTCTTTCTTTCAACCTTGTGGTGTTACATAGGAGGTATGGGTCAAATGTTGCAAGCTCATTTTATATCTATTTCACAGTCACTTTTGCGTGTGTGTACAAATATATGCAATGTGACTAGGAATGGAGGGTCAGGATCAAGGTATTGTGTCATGCTATAAATGATCAGGAAGACTTTGAAGAGTTAGAGCCAGATCTTTCATGTTCTTGCATGTGGTTGCACCTTAGGCTTTTGCTTCCCTTGAAAAGCAGGATCAAGTACCTCTGTGATGGGGAATGGAGAAGGATATCAGACTAATTTTATTGATATGTGTGTATTTATCACCTCTGACAGTGTATCTGGGTGATGTAAGTGATGAGTGCTAGATGGACTATGGAGAACATATTAGTGGAATTATGCCTTGTTTTAATTGTTTTAGTGCCAGGATTTGTTTATAGTGAAGTGTGCCAAAATTCAATTAACCTCCAATTAAAAATCAGGAGAAGCAAAAGTTAACCTCATGGTAAACAGTGTGTAATGCCTCAATTTACCATCTCACAGTGAGTCACAATGCTCACAGTCTGTTTAATTTATGAATAAAATGCAAAGGCTTAATCTAAAGTGAATTTTCCAGTCTGACTTCCTAGGTTCAGTGGAATTTGCCAGAGCTTTAAATAAGTGCATTTACGTGTTTATAGGCATACGTATATATAAGCATGTATTTTTGAATCCTGTCTGAATTTAAACTACTTACCTATGATATTTTTTGGGGATGAAATTGCAGGAGTTGTCAGCTCAGTGTTTCAGGGTCACTTTTACCTTTGCTACAACCCTCTCCAAAGAGCTTAGACTTACAAACTATAGTTAAGGCACACAACAGCTAGTTGCCACATTGCCTTGTCCCCACAGCAAGTCCTCTTACCTAAAAAGGGGATAAAACCAGGCTCAGGTGAAAACTTGAATGATGCAGCTCATGTGTAACCTGCAACTTTATGCCTGTAGGAGAGGCATATTTCTGTCACCTTTTTTTTCTTTAAACTGAGAACGTACAGCAATAAATTTTCAGTCATTGAGGTTGTGATGCCTACTGAGTTGGTATTTAAGAGTTCTTTTATGGCTTTCTACACAAAGTTCAGTGTAAAACATCTTGTTAATTTCTATTCTCTTCCTAGTGTAAGGTTGCATTCCAAGTGCAGCTATGTCTGTCTCTGCCTTCTAAAGAGGTCAAATTGACATTCAGAGTTGTGCTTTGAAAAAACTGCTGTGACTTCATGACCTTTCTAAAACTGGTATTCTCTTCCTTTTAAATAGGAACTTTCACTTGAGGAATTGATGACAGATTCTCCTCTCAATCCTTCACACTTGGATCCTGGCTTCGTTCCAGGTTGTAGAAACGACATTTGTAATTGCCTTATTTACAAGGCCGAGTTTCTCCCTCCTTGTTTGCTTAACTTAACAGATTGTAGACTATCAGGCGCCACTTAACCTTTCTCAAAAAAAGTTGTATTTTGGTTCTTTTTGTCATAAAGTTCTGTTTATTGCATTGAGAAACCCTCATAAGAATGAATAGAAAATGTGGATTATTCTGGATTAAATTTGTAATACCAGAAACTATGTCAAATTGTGGGTTTACCAGAATGGGAGAAACTAGATTAAAGTTGTGGTCAGTTTTATTAGTAGAGAACTTGACTTAAAATTCCTGTTTTTATTTTTCCCATGAATTTGCAGATTTGGATAAAATTTGGACAAAATAATGGTCTGAATTTCCATTCCAAGCTTAAAACAGGACTCAAAAGTGGTAGATATTTCAGGGAACAAAACCCTTGCCCCAGATGGCTTCTGGCTTGGGACTTAATTTTTATCTTGAATATCTGCCTCTTTGCTACTAGGGGTTTGAGGCACAGCTGGGAGGGAAACACAGCCAGCACAGGGACACCTGTAGGGAAGACCTGTGTGCCTTCAGGGCATGCTCTAGCCTTTCTATCCCAAACATGCCACCATATGCCCTCTGCCTCCTCACTGCCCAAAACAGCTCCTCATCAGTACCTTCCTCTTCCCAATGACCCTACCAGCAGGTCCTGGGCCCAGCATTTTCTTTAGGAAGTCATAGATGATGTGTGAGAGAGGATGGAGTCTAGAGTTAGAGAACAACAGGTTATAAGAGAGCTCCCAGGTGAGCTGGTACTCCTCCCAGTGTCTGTGGTTTTCCACTGGACTCCTCCCACTGTAGGAAAGGGCTGCCAGGTCCAGCCCATGAGGGTGGAGGAATGGTGCCTACACTTTGTCATGGTAGAGACTGAACCATGGCTGGAGGAGCCAGGGTGTCTGATTATCTTGTTGTGCCAGGAGCACTGGGTGTTGCTGAAGATCCCTGGGGAAGATTGTAGATTAGAGCAACGAGGAAGATACTGCACCAAAGCATGTCTGATGTCTGCAGAGTCCATCCAGACATCACTGTCATTGTGTGAGGTGAAAGCAAGCACAGTGGTAACACCGCTGAACATCACGCCTCCTCACTCCTCTGAGATTGGCACCAAATGACTTCCCAGCATCGGTGCTCTGACACATGTGTGCCTGTGGTGCTGGTTAGAACATCTATGTCTGAGCAAGGTCTTTCTCTTGGATACAGAACTCTATAGCTTGCCTGCTGGAGCCTTCTCACCCTGCCCCCTTCACAAAGCATATGAGGATGTTAGAGGTACAGCTGGAGAGGTTTCATGCTTTTCTGGAAACTGCAGCATCTTGAGCTGGTAACCCTGGCAGATTCTAGATAAATCCTTGGTGCTTTTCACCAAGATGAGAACTTTTATGTGAGTGTGCAGACCGTGACTGCCAAAATGCGTATTCCTTATACATCATATTGTCATATAACTTTCAACAGATTTATTTCAAAAGGATCCATGCAAAAGGCTAGCTCTCATCTGGAATTTCTGACAATGTTTTTTTGCTGTATTATTTGTTGTTTTTCCAAATACCACTGTGTGAGCAGATGGCGCTTGCAGTCTGACTGGTTGGGCAGGCAGGCTTTCCTCTGTATGACTCTGCTGTAGGAAAACACAACGATATTCAGCTAGTTGGGCTACTGAGGAGTTGCAGTGGTGACTAGCAGTGCTTGGATTTTCTGGTCTACTCAGCCCTCTCTTTTCTTGTATCAAATAGGTAGCAAAAGGATTCTGAATTGTAGAAATTGACTTGTCTGTAACAGCTCGTGACAAGCAGCCTGATGTACAATCCTTTGGAAACTGCTTCCATGGTTTTCTGTTTATTATTTGTGGCATTTGACTGCCTGGCTGAGCCATGTGGGCCTCTCTCTAACAAACTTTTTCAGTGGGAAAAAGATGATTTCTTGTCCTCTGTGGATGAATACGGGTATTCATACAAAGCACAGGCCATCCAGTCATGCACATAAATAAAAATCCATTTAAGGTAATGATGATGAAAAAGGAACATACATAAGTTGAAGAAATCATAGTCTGTAAATCTACATAATAGTGAGGTCTGTAAAATCTGTTTTATTTAGGCCCTGGTCCTGTAAGCATTTATCAGAATGTGAATACATTTATGTAGCACTGTTGACTTTTAGAGGACTGCTGAGTTTACAAGAAAAATCCAAAGAAGAAGGAATACCCAGAGTAATTTTGTTACATCTCATTTATTTTAATGTGTTAGTGCCTTCAGGCCGTGGTCATATGTATTTGTATTTCATAGGCAGGGGAAGGCCTTCCAGAGGTGAATAGCTTTTAACTGGTAAGTTGCAAGTTGTAAGTTCATGTACAGAGGCTGCTGCAGCGAGGCTGCTGCAGCCTGTCTGCTGTCCTGTGTCTTGGCAGTAGGAAAAGGAAGGTCACAGTAGAGAAAGTAACATTTAACTCTTACGTTACAAAGTCTTGTAACAGTGAATACTTTCAAAACTGTGAGGCAATCAAGAACTAGCTGTGATTCTTTGTATTTCCTATTTGTAGTCAACAGGGTGACTGACTTTTGGTAGTGCACGTCACTTATCGCAAGACTTGGATATGAAACTGCTTACAAAGAAATACCTTCATGTTTGACATCAGGAAAAAAACCTTAGAATTACTTATTTAGTCTCATGCACAGACTAAAACAATTGAAGAAAAAGGGCTTTGGGGCTAAATGACTTTTTAAAACCGCTCATGTAGACAAGATTGAATTTATTAGAATATTTTTTTAAAAAAATATTTAAAACATGTATATGATGGTAATGAATGTTGACAGTGACTTATAATTATTCTCCTTTTTCATGTATTGAAGACCTGTCAGCTGTGTTCTCTCAGTAAATACAGCAGTAGATTGATGCTCATTCCTGCACCACTGTTGCTGTTGAACTGACTGACATGTGAAAGTCCAGATGTCTCTTTAGGTGACAGTCTCATGCTTTGTCATGTACCTGTGTATTATCAGAATACACATTTGAATATATTCCATGCCAGTGAAAATAACATACAGCTAAGTCATAGTGGAAACCTGGATGCAATGAATAACAAGAGAAGAATTTGAGGACCAAGTCTCATCTTCAGATTTTCCATATATAGAAAACACCTCAAGGGTAAGCACATACTGTTTTGTAGAAATACATTTAAAATGTGTTTTGTAGGCACATATTTTCAATATGTTGTCATGATCAGAAACACATGTAGACTGAAAAATTATGTGAAGCATGCAGAGCCCTTGCCCATGCAAGTAAGTAAAAGCTGTACATGGTGTATACATGTGTAAATATTTAGCTGGAGGAACAGCCACATGAGGACTACTTCAGAACAATTCCCGAGTCAGGAAGCCACAAATTATAGGTCTGAAATTTACCACACTGCCGTGTCTACATAAATAAAACCAACTGGAAAGATAGGAGGGAGGAAAAATGTATTTACAAATAGCATAAGATTAGAGAAGAGGAAAAATGCTAAACCCTTTTCTTGGCTCTAATCAGATGGCAGTAGGATTATTACAGGCAGGAGCTAGCAGACTTCAGCCAAACAACCTCCCAGCTCTGAGTCTGAGTTTTCATTTTTATTTACGTGTATGCATGCAATCAGGGCTTTGCACATAATCATTATTTTGACAGAGGCAAAGAGGAGGTATGGCTGGATTTGTTCTTTCCCTCTCCAGGAACATTGCCATCATTTTACTCCCTCTTTATCTTTGCCAGGTCTTTGGGATGGGATGATGTAATCTTCTTTATCTACCTAGTATCTCTCATGATGAGGCCTTGATCTGGACCAAGGGTGTTGGCTGTTTCATGAATGTTGAATGGGGAAGCAGCCATAGGAAACCTGAATTTCTATTGCAGACAACACTTCAGTTAGAGTAAATACAACTGATACTTGTAAAACCACTGAGGCAACTGCTAATTGTCCCAAGGCATCGGTACGTCAGTCCTCATCCAGTCCTCCCACCTTTAATCTACGCCTCTCTCAGAGCTTCTCTCCCCACTTAGTTGTCACACTTGCAACTCAGGTGCAGCTGGGGTGCTGGAGGCTTGGAAAAAGTAGCTGCCCGGAACAATCGGTCATTTGTCAGATCCTGGTGTTCCTGGAGCTGGAGGAAGGACAGCAGGTAAAATACAATCCTTTGAAGAGCAGAAAAAGGGGATATCACTAGGTCTGAAGAGAGAAAGCAAAGCAACCATGTATGTTTGTCTGGAGTTGCCTTTTCCTTTTGTCTCTCTGGAAAGAATCGCTGAGCAGAGTTGCAATTGTCTCTGATGTGAAGCATCTCCACGTGGTAGAGAAAGTCCAGCGCTCATCTTGGCTCCTGGTTGGGTCTGGGAAGTCTGTAGCACAACTGCAAGAATGTAGCAAGGATTGCTGCTCTTCTTCATGCAGACTTCTTGGGGCTTTGTCCATGTACTCTGCTTTGTCAGCTTGGAGGATGTAAGTGAAGAGGAGAAGGGAAAGCATTGTGTAAGTTGGTGAAACTCCCTTATTATCTAGCAATGTCTGAAAACTTTAAAGGAGTGTGGGGTGCAGCGTATATGTGGGGGTGGCAAGAAAGTATTTTCTTGGAACAGTCTGTTATGAAACTAGAATTGAACACACAGGTTCAGCTCAATCACCTGCCTCCTCTGGAAAGGAGATACAGGAGTTTTTCTTTAAATGCCTGGAAGCTAAAGGCTTGGTGTAGGGAACAGTCTTGCTCCAGAAGCAGGTTTTGTAGGTTTAGAAAATTTAGTTCTATCCTTAAGCTCTGCTGTCAGACATCATAAGCAGATGGTGCATATAACCCCTAAGGAAAATTACTGTCAAGAATGTATTGGCCTTGACACTGTTATGTGGCAGCTCCTGGAAACTGGAATGCAGATAGCACCTGGACAGGGGTGACTCTGCGAGAGGGTACCTCCTGTTCTCACACCAAGAGCTGACTTCTGTGTCACTGTATCTATGGCATTGTCATCAGCTTTATTAACTTAAAATCATGCAAGTTTGGTCAGCAATTAATGGTCTTTGCACCTTTTTAGTTCCTCTGGTTGAAAGGTTAAGGCTATTGTTGAGGTAGATTGATCTCATTTGGTATCTAATAACATACACTTGCTTTGGGTGGTACCTGGGGGCTGCAGTCCCCACAGTGGAGCAGCCAAAGTTCCCTGTAGTATTTATTGGATTTATATGTGCTCTTCACAATGGTTCCATCAGTGGGAGAGAACAGCTGTTGCTTTCCTTGAGTGGTTTGGAGAACTGAGACAGAGGTAAGCCAAGTTTACTCAGCACTGCAAAGCATATGTGGGAATTGAAACCCCTTGAATTGTAAACTAGTGCTCTTTTACAGCTGGACTGTCTTCCCTACAGGCAATCTCTTAACTATTCAGTGTCTGTGGATCATTCAATAGTACATGCTAGTGGTGCCTACCAGTTACTTAGTCCTTGGAATGACCTCTGCTTGATGGGGTTCCTGTGGCTGCAGGGAATTCATTGGGTATGTCTCTGTCCAGAAAGACTTCTATTTTTTCTATTAAGGTTTTTAAATCATCAGTTTGATCTGTTTGGAGTGATTCCACTATGGTACAGAAAAGTTGTGTAAAGAAAAACTCCAGGTTTGTAGTTTGCAATGTTTCCACTGTCTGCTTCACTGGGCCACATACAGAGTGTGATCTCCTTAGGGACAATATATGCATACTGTTGTCACCTTCTGCAGCAGAAGGCTGAGTAGGCAGTTGCAGGATGAGGAGTCTCTGCTGGGTCATAATAATTGAAACAAAGCTGTTAACTTCTACAGATCTTGGTAGGGTCTCTGACTTACTTGTGGCACTTCTTTCAAAATACCTTCCTACATATTTCTCCAAAGTTTTTAGCTGCCTTTAATATTCTTTTTGGATTTTCCTGCATGTAACAGGGCAGGATTGGGAAAGGACATTTAAGTATTTAGTATGGGTGCCATTCATGGGATTAAAAATTTGGTATGACTAGTGTATAACTGTAATATCTAACATTTTATGCAACTGGATGCTGTTCCAGCATAACCAGCTTCTGCCATCCTTTGATTAGATGGAGCTGTTGGAGTCATGCAGAGAAACAAGATGTCTTTTTAGATTCCTTCTCTCAGAGCGTAAGAGGTCCAAGGGAGCCTCCCCCTTAAACCTGAGCTCTCTAAAGGGTAAGCCCTGCATACAAGCTGCGTCTCTGCTTCCCTCTCTTCTGCAGCAGGTCACTCCACCAGCTGTCACATGCTGCTCTTTAAGCTGGTGCTTCCAGCTGTAATACAGTGGCTGGACCAGGAAGTTTGTTGCTGATGCAAATCTTCCATGGTCCAACGAATAGTTAACAGTTAAATACTCTGCTTGGTGGAGGCCGGGTCATATGCTGGTTCAAATTTTTTATGTGGGGTGAGGCTATAGAGAAATCTTGAGCTGCTGCAGTTGTTTCTGGCAGACGGCCTAAGGGATGGGATAGAAAGGTTTTTGTAAATACACTGCTGTACAGATGCATACTTAATGTGTGCATGCATATGCAGTATTAACCAAAGAGAGGCGAGCAGCTGTTCTACTTATGGCCGGGCTTTGTGCTGTTTCCCAAGAGAACCTGGCCCCTGCCCCTTCCAGCCAGGTGTCACCATGTCCTGCCCTCTCCTGCCATGTGTCACAAGCCCCAGAGCAGGCAGCACCAGGACCTTGTGCTGCCTGCTGCAGCCTCCCTGGCTCTCTGTGGCTGTGCTGGAGCTGCAGGGGGAGCAGCGCCCCAAGCCCTGGCTTTGGAGTGCAGTTGTTTTCATTATTATTATTATTATTATTATTATTATTATTATTATTATTATTATTATTATTATTATTATTATTATTATTATTATTATTATTATTATTACTATTATTATTATTATTATTATTATTTACTATTATTATTATTATTTAGTATAGAAGCTCAGAATTTCTGAGAAAGCTGACATCAGCACTACATCTATAGAGATTTTCCTTCTGAGGGCAGACAAGAGTCCTCAAAAATAAAGATTGTTTAGTAGGAAGCTTTTAATGAGAAGAAATAAACACCCTGGATAAAATTTTAATTCCAGATATCTGTAACAAAAAATAAGGTGGTCAGAGGGAATGCCAAGGAAAGCGTTACATCTCTTATTTCCATTAGGTTAAATAAGTGCAACTCCATTACTGTTGACACCATAAGTTACTCCTTCCTGAAAAGATTAACAAGACCTGTAGGTGGGCCTGCGCAATGCACAGCAGCCTGGTATAAAATGTAAGAACCACTTTTCAGTGGGAACCATAGTGACTTTAAATTCAGCCTCAGTCAAGAAACAAAATAAGGTAACTTCAAAAAGTGGGCCTAAATGATACAAGGATGTGTTGAGAGAAAAATAAGAGAAGCAGCTAGAAAGATAAACAGTTTGAAATGGCATTAAGACTATTTGAATGTGCCATTACCAGAAAATATGAGTTTATGACAGGTTTATCACCTGTCAAGAATGGTTTAAAAAGTACCAATGATAAAATGAAAAAAAAACAAAACCAAAAAACATATATAATCAGGGAATTACAAGAGTCTATCAGAAATAAAGACTTCTTCAAATTAAATGGAAGTTGCATCCAACAGAGTAAAATGGAAAAGACCGTAAGTTCTGGTAAACAGTTGTTAGTCTTTTTGTTTTATTTGCTAAAGTCATAAAAATGGGGACACACTTAAATCCTTCCAGATCATTAGAAACAGAAAGGAGGCAAAGATTTTGATAGTAAAAAAAGTGGGAAAAGATGAGGAGACTATAATGAACAGTGTTAAATGAGCCCTTTTACTAAATGTTTCTAGAGGAGAGCCTTTTTGTGTGAAAGATCTAAGGAACTGTCTCAAACTGAAATACTACAAGGATATCTTTAAAAAACCGTAAGTAATAAAGGCTGATCATCAGCCTTTGGTAACTGGAGGCATTGATGCAGAATTTAAAAGCAACTGGGAAAAGGTGATGCTAAATTATATACTATGGTATGTAATTAGTTTGGCTGAATTAGTTACAAGGTACCAAAGGAACAGTAAATGGCAAAATAATAACCGGATGAATTCACAAGTATCAAGTGAGAGTAAGCCTAACTTTGGGGTTTTTTGGGGTAAAGCTGAGGTTATTCACAAACCCAGTTTTTTTCAATTAATTAGCAAACCCAAATTGAAGACACATGCAGTGATAGAGGATGTGTTGCTGTAGGTGGGTTAATTCAGATCAAGAGTACACTTTTGAAGCAGATTTTCTGATTATCCCCACTTATCTTGCTGTGGTTCACACAATAGCCTGGTGGGAGGGGGAGGGGATCAAGAGCATTGTTGTCTATGGTTTAATTGCTGATCCTAAGTCAAACAGTGACACTCATATTGTAAGAAATCACTTGCAATACTTGCACGTGTGTTGGATCCTTGGCACCACATATTTTGTTCTACAAATCCATTTTTGTTGGCCTATTGCATTTACTTGGCCACGTACGTGTCAGTGCAGTGGACCTGGATTTCCAGAAATCTTTAGCAGGGCTGCTGTCAAAGGCTTGTGACAGCTAGGCAACTACAGGTCTTTTGTGGGTTAACAGCTAATTAAAAGATAGGAAGTGAAGGTCAGAACCAATGTACAGGAAAGGAGAACTAGGATTTCAGTATATTGGAGCTTCTCAGCTTGAAAAAGAGGATTTAGAGGTGATGTGATAAAGATCTTGCAGAGAATTTTTTATGACTGGCACTGAGATGGTTGTAGGGCAGCAATGAATACTCATTTTTTCACAGGAAAATCAATATGTACCTGTTATTCTAAAAAAAACTTGGAAAGCCCAAATCAAACAAACCCAACAAACCTAACAGTAAATTCAGGCAAAAAAAAGAAGTACTTTTTCACATAACACGTAATTAAATTGTGGGAGTTGGTGAGGACTTTGTTTTGCTGAATGTACAGATGGTTTCAAAATACAAGGAGAAAAGTTTATGGAAGGAAGCTGTTGCATACATCCAAGTTACAAAAATCTTCGTTCAGACTCTGGAATGGTAAAGGTCCCTGTGAAGGCCTCACTTGACATTGTGTCCGGTGTCCTGATTTTGGTATCTGCTTTTGGCCATTGTCAGAGACAGGGTCTGGGACTACCTTGACTCTGAGCCAGTCTAGAACATTAACTGAACTTCCATTTTTATTTCCTTTTCAAGACTGCCATGTATGTAATTCAGAAAAAAATCTGAGATCAATATTCTTCAGCTTGTTATCAAAGATACAGGTACTTCACGTCTGCATCCCTGTGACGAATAGCCATGGGAAAAGAAAAAAGGCCTCCTCTGTCTGTAAAGAAGTAGATAAAACAGTATGAGACCAGCTAAGGGCCAGGGCTTGCTGTGAGCAGCACTATTATGTTGACAAAAATCAGAACACTGTTTATGGTGTATTGGTGTGTGATTGGCTAAATCCTGGGAACCCAAGGTCTGTGTGTGTGCCAAGGAGCAGGTGTGAGTGCTGTTTACAGTCTGTGTACTCTGATTGCTTATTCTCAGTTCCCACTGTAAAAGTTTATAAGGGAGCATTTTCTCATAGTAAACTATTCCATTGCTTCTCACCCTGGAGTCCATGTCTTAACTGCCACACATCCCCTTGGGACACTCATATCACCCATACTTCTTTTTATGTAGTAGCCTTGGGCCAAGCACTCTAGAAAGTGTCAGAGATGAAATCTTCGTGAGTTTGTTCTTGAATAACATTGTATTGCCTTGTGATGGCCAAGGAAGCTTGTTCTAATTCTGGAGATTCTGCTGGTGCTGTGAAGACTCACACAGGGCCTTTTAGCCTTCTGCCCCACCTGTAACCTCACTTGCAGTGTCCTGCTGTACTATCTAGCTGTGGGAAGTGTCTTGCTCATACTGTGTCAGTGTTGGTAGTAATGTTGCACTGGGTATTTGGGCCAAAATTCAGTGGTAGCAGGGAGGTGGCTGGTGCGGCACAGGGGCAGGCAGAGGTGCTTTGTTAAGGACTAAGACAAGAACACTCATAGGGTACCTTATTAGTTTAACTGTGGGAAGCATCAGGGATGTCACAGATGTGGTTACAACTGTGGTAGCAGATTGTTCCACAGGAAGGGGATGACGCTGAGCAAAACCTGTAGAGGTCCTTAGAGACCTGAAATTGGAAGACTGGGTGGGTGTCCTGACAAGCAGAAGCTACCCGGGGAGCTGCAGAGAGTTTCTCACAAGATACAGTGCTCTTCTAAGTTTCAAAGATCCTTTGAACTCTTCAGAAAAGAACTGGTGCATGCTTTTGGAGAGAGCAGGAATCTGAACCACTGGCTTACAAAATTACATCTTCTCTCTTGCCTTTCCACTTCCCTTTTTTCACTCTTTCCATAATCATTCACCTTTGTTCCCCTTCCAATCCTTTTTGAATAGAAAATGAATTCCTATATAACAGGAACTGTTAGAACTAAAAATATAGTACGTGAGCTTGAAGTGTTTGTTGAAGTCCTGTTATGCCCAAAGCCTTGTATGATGAGTTGTTTGTATCTTGGTAGCTCTTTATAGTGGTGGAACTACTCTGTAGGAGTAGCAGCACTGTGGAGGAGCTCTCAGCCCTGCTCTTGAAGTGTCAGGGGATGGCATGTGGCAATACCACTGAGTCATGCTGGCTGTGGGGTGGTGAGCAGTAGAAGGGTTCTGTCTGCTTCATTTACAATAGCTTGAACTTTGCTGCTTTCAGGGGAGCTTACCTAGAGACCAGTCAGCTCCAGCATAAAAGAAAACAAATTACTGCTAGTTGGTGATGAGCCTGAAAGTTAGATTTGACAATACCAAGGATATCACTGTCTTTTTAATCAAGGAATATTTGGAAGGCTTTTCTGAGAGCTGGTTGATCTCTTATGACAAAGCAGAAACCAGTGGGATATCCTCAGTGTGTCTGCACGGGAAGTTTTCAATAAAGAATTGCTGTCATTAGCAATGTAAAACTGTTGATAGAAGTGTCTCACAAGTTCTTACAGTTTTGTTTGGTTTGTACTGAAGAATCTAGTACAATCTAGTCCTAAAGTTTTCACGTTCCTCTTCTATGCAATGGGCTTAAGTGAGCTGTCTTCTGTAAGATGTTTGTAGATCTCCAGCCCTCACAGAGGTGAAGTGTCTTGCTGAGGCATATGTGAACCTAGAAGAAAAATTACTTGATAAAAAAGGAACAGCAAGTCTCAGTGACATTTCTTGAAGCCTAGTGCTTAAGTACTAGCATAGCTAGCATAGGAGCCTATTCAAATTTCTCTCTCAAAGAGAGATTTTAATCATTAGACCACAACAACTCAAATGTTTACTGAGCTGTATCACAAAAGGCTTTTATTTTCTTCTCTCACCTTGTTATGACTGACTGTTGAAGATAAAAAAAAAGGCAAATAATCTGGGAGAATGGAGGAAGGGAAAAAAACATAGCTGGGCAGCAAGAGTGACTGGTGAGCATCCTTTACCCTCCTCATCCTGGTAGTACTGTTGTTGTGCTGAGGATGAACACTATGGGGGAGGAAGAAAGAAAGAGGAAGTAGCAATCATGAAGGCTTTGCAACCTCAGCAGAAAATGTTGATGAGAAAAGACAAACAAGCAGCCAAGGCTGGTGCGCTTCCTGGTGAACGTATTGGTATTGCTACATGATCCCCTTTGCTTCTTGGAGGGGTGAGGGCTCAGCAGTCAGCTTCCCTCAGCACAAAGGAAATAAACTGGGAGGGAATTTGATTTAGGGAAACTAAATTAATCCAAATGAATACAGATTATGTGTATATGCCTAATGATAGTATCATTTAAAAAGCCATGACTTGATGAATAGATGGTGGAAACAAAAGGATCACAGTTTTTCGACCTTTTCTTACCAATGTTTCAAATAATGGCCTTTTGCAAGTTAAAGATTTTTTAAGACAGTGATTAAGCTCTGCATTTCAGGTGGCTGTATCATGACAGTATTTGAATTAAATGTAGAACACATGACCATAAAGTATGATTGAGCCACTTTCAGCTTACGAAGTGATGGAAATTTATTGATGAATTATTGAACTTGATGACACAAGTCAATGGCTGCACTGGTGTTTTTGCCTACTTATCTTACAGCTGGAATGGGACATCCCTTTTTTGTGTTCTTAACAAGTAAGCAGGTGGGCTACCCTTAGCAAGCTTAGAGCAGGACTCTAGAGTTGTTTGAAAAAAAACTTTTGAGATGTGCGAAAAACTTTTTTTTTTTTTTTCCCGGAAGACTTTCAAACACTTTTAAATATTTCCATTTTGAACCAATATACTAGTGGGGTTTTTTCCTTTTTAGCTTTTTTTCCTTTTTTAGTTTTTTTTTTTTTTCCATTTTAGCTTTTTTTCTTTTTAGCCTTTTTTTTTTTCTTTTTAGCTCTTTTTTTACTTTTTGACATCTGCTTTGGCAAAATGACCTCGTGTTTGGGATAGCATAAAAAAAACATACTTTAAAAATAAGCTGGATCACTTGTCAGAACAGCTGAAATGTATGAATGAAATAGAACAATGTGTTGACTTAGTGAGAAAAGAAAACTCCTGGCAAGATCATGGAGCAGATCCTGCTGAAGATTTTGCTAAGGCTCATGGAAAACAAGGGTATGACTGGTGATAGCCAACACAGCTTCACCAAGGGCAAATCCTGCCTGATTAATGTGGTGGCCTTCTACAATGGAGTCACAGCATTGGTGGGCAAAAGAAGAGCAAGTAATGTCATCTACCTGGACCTGTGCAAAGCCTTCAACACTGTTCTACATGACATCCTGGTATCAAAACTGGAACGATACAGATTCAATGGATGGACCACTCATTGGGGAAGAAACTAGCTGGATGGTTGCACTCCAAGAGTGGTGATCAACGGCTTGATGTCCAGATGGAGACCAGTGATGAGTGGTGTTTCCCCAGGGTCAGTACTCAGACTGGTCCTATTTAACATCTCTGTCGGTGACATGGACAGTGGCATTGAGGGCAACCTCTGCAAGTTTGCTGATGACTGAGGTCTGATGCAAACTGCATGAAGTCCAACCAGGCCAAGTATATGGTTCTGCACCTGGTTCAGGGCAATCCCAAGCACAAATGCAGTTTGGGTACAGAATGGTTTGAAAACAGTTCAGATGAGAAGAACTTGAGGGTGATGGGGGACAATGAGCCATCAACGTGTGCTTGCAGCCCAGAAAACCAACCTTGTCCCAGGCTGCATCAAAGGAAGCGTGGCCAGCAGGTCAAGGAAGGTGATTCTGTCTCTTTACTCAGCTCTTGTGGGACCCCACCTGGGGTACTGTGACTGGTTCTGGAGCACCCAACATAAGAAGTACATGGAGTTCCTGGGGAAAGTCCAGAAGAGGGCCATGAAGATGTTCCAAGACCTGGAGCACTTCTCCTATGAAGACAGGCTGAGAGAGTTGGTGTTGTTCAGCCTGGAGAAGAGAAGGCTTCCTGGAGACCTCATAGCAGCCTTCCAGTACCTAAAGGGGCCTACAGGAAAGCTGGGGAGGGACTTTTTACAAGGGTTTGTATTGATAGTATGAGGGATAATAGTTTTAAGCTGAAATAGGGTAGATTTACACTAGATATTAGGAAGAAATTCTTTAGTGTGAGGGTGGTGAGACACTGGCACAGGTTGCCCAGGGAAGCTGTGGAAGCCCCATCCCTGGAAGTGTTCAAGGCCAGGTTGGATGCAGCTCTGAGCAACCTGATGTAGTGGGAGGTGTCTCTGCCTAAGCATGAGGGCCAAAGCTAGATGAACTTTAAGGTCCCTTCCAACTCAAATCATTCTGTGTTTGTATGTTTCTATGATATTTTTGAAGGTGTGGAATGTCAGATTATTATTTTGTGGCTGGATTTTAGCATAGATTTTTTGCAAATGTGAGCAAGTACACAGGTTCTGCTAAACTTGACTTTGTATTTATACATATCCCACTTTTTAAAAATATATGCATCTTTCTGCTTTTGGGAAGACCTTTTAATATCTTTGCTACAGGTTTTTGGATGGCTAGTCAGAGGTAGTTTTGGATCTAACAGGTAATAACAGACTTATTGCACCACCCAGTCTGGAGAGGAGTGCAGGATGTCTCAGTCCAACCTCCTGCTCACAGCAGGCTCAGCTGTGACCTTAGACCATCTTGCTCAGGGCTTTATCCTGTCAAGTCTTGAAAACCTTCCAAGGACAGAGATTGCACAACCACTCTGGGCCACTGGTTCCAGTGTCCTGATGGGGAAAGAGGTTTTCTTTATATCTAGTTAGAACTCTGCTTGTTGTGTCTCATCCTTTTGCCGTGATCCACTTGGAAGAGCTGATCTCCATCACCTTGCTGACCCCCTTCATAAATGGTAGAGAGCTGCTGTTAGATGGCCCCTGAAGCTGTCCCTTCTCCAAGGTGGAAATGTTTTAGTCCCTCAGCTTCTCCTTGCAGCATGAGTGCTCTAGCTTCAGTCATGATGCTGTTCCCTGCTGAGATTGTTTCCAGTCTGTAACCATCCCTCCTATAAAGGAGGGGTTCTGAACTGCATACAGGATTTGGATGTGGTTCAGACCAAGCAAAATGGGATAATTGTGTCCCTTGATCACCAGGCTATGCTCAAATCAATATATGCCAGGATGCTGCTGGCCTTCTTGCAAGCCCACCACACTCCCAGTATATCTGGAACACTCACTTTCTGTCACAGGATTAGTGATGAAATTGTCCACGTGTCTATTTACAGTGGGAATGTGTTGTGGGCTCCCTGGCAGATTCATGCATTTTGAACGCATACAGCCACAGCAAGCAGCAGTGGGCTTAATATGACTGGAAATGCTGCTGGTTTGATTTTTCTTCAGAGATGAAAGGAAAATAGTGACATAAAGTTGTGCAAGAAATATCTTTGAAGTAAAGAGTAGGATATAGAGCTCTGTATACATGTTAAACTCCTTGATTAGTGTAGTGCTGCAATAAAACTAGTGTCTAATATTAAACTTTGGCAACTATTTGTTTTCTGATAATGCTAATTCTGATTAGATAGCTAATATACTGCTGTCCGGCTAAACATTTAATCTCAGGAACTCCAAATGTTTAGAGGTATCAATTAGCAGCTTTTTGTAGCATTCCTCTATTACCATGTACCTCCTTTAGAAGTGTAGAGGTTAAGCTATGGAAGTGGTCAGTTCAAAGCCAAGTGTGAATTACAGCTGTAACCTCCAAACCTCATTCCCTGCCCAAAGGCTGCCAGGCTGATGTTGTGTCTCAGCACCTTATTCTCAAAGTCTCACACTGGGATTTAGCCAAGTGGTAGAGGTAAAAGCACGGCTGATTTCCTCTCCTTTGATTTTGCAAATAATGGTCCTGTGAGGTTGGCTTCATGTGAGAGGCAGAGAAATACAAAACTGAAGTGATGCATATAAAACCCCACTGGTCTCTCAACATTGGAGTGTTCAAGGGCTGGTTACTGCTTTCAGTTTCAAGCTCAATTCATTCTGTGAAACAACTTAAAATAGAAAAGAAACCTCACACAGGAAGCTGGAACATCTTTACTGCTTAGAAGGAAAATTTTATGGTAGTGGGAGTTTGTAACTTTCAATCATAAATGCTAAGTGCCAGTGGTAACTGGTTTGCATGTAACAGATGGGCACGGCAAATGTGAATCATACTGGTTGACAGAGACTCATCTCATCCCACTTGTGGTCTCTGCAGCCTGTGGCAGAAGTCATGCAACCAATAGGGTTTCTATGTAAGTTGCATATGTAAGCTGCTTTCAGTGGCTTTCCCATACCTTTTGGTACATTCATTGGTTACTCTGTTAGCTGAACAGGGAAAGAAAGGCTCAAATGGTACCTTACTTTCTTGTCTGGCAAGGAACGTACACAGAAAATTTTTGAATAAAAAAGGTGCAGTGTCTAATGGGATTCCATTGCAAATAAGCTGCCAAATTAGTCATTTTTTTACTGATGCCCATGGTGACTGCTGCTCAGTGAGAATATAGAAGCTATGTCATGAATTTTCAACCAGACAGATGTATATTCCCCTGCACAATACCCAAATCCAATGGATTTGAAATCTGATGTAGGAGCACAATGGAAAAGTAATTTAACCTGCCTGCTTTCACCAAGCTTTACTCTTCGCATCTCTCTGAGCTGCCTTCATGTTCCTGGTACATACAATTTTGGTTATTCTGCTTCCTCAATCTTTTTCATTCCTCTTAGGAGCTTGCTAGATAAATTGGAATTGTGAATTCCTTTTTTTTTTTTTTTTTCCCCCACCTCAAGTTTTCTTGTTTCATTGTAGCTGTGTTGGCAAGCTGTCAAGGACTTCTGAAGTCTCTTCAGAAATCTCTCTTCTGCTCCAGCCTCCTCTGCTTCCCTGGATAGAAGCCTAGTGATTTCTACAGCATATATTTGCACAATTTTATGCATTTTTTTTTAACTCTTTGTATCACTTATCCTATTGAAATTTTTATCCCTGTGATGTGCAGCACCTACCTCAAAAGTTAGTGAAGGTCTCTTACTCTTTTCACTGTTGTGGCCTTAAGAAGCTAGTAAAGCTCAGATAATAATTTTCTTATGCTGTGAAATCTACCATGTATATTTCAACCTAATTTTCCTGGAAATTACCTCATTTACTGCTCTCTTTGCACAGTGAATCACTATTTGCTCAGCTTCACAGAGTAATATATTCAATTCTGCACCAACTTCCAGACTTAGTTCACTGCAGCAGCGAGTTCCAAATACTGTGCTTAAGCTCACTTCCTTCTGTCCATTTTGTTTACCATCTTCAGTTGTTTGTTCCTTCCCCTTTAGCTTTATATAGCTGAGAAAGAGTTGTGTTTTCCCTATATTATTCATAATTTTAAATATTTATGTTGAATCCCTTATCAGTTATGCCACATTACAAAGCATTGTTTTCATTAAAATCCATCTTCCTACAAGAGCTTTCTTTTCCTGGCAATTCTTGATCATTCTTTTCACTCTTTCCTATTTAGTCTTACAGAATTCTTTATATTGTTTGTTGATTGGTTATTTTACATAATATTCTGCAAAAGCCATTGATTTAAACCAAAACGTACTTAAAGCCATTATATTATTCCCTTCCTCATTTGTCTGAACATTTTGTTTTTTTTCTGACTGCAGCTGAACATTAAGCAGAAGCTGCCATTGAACATGTTTTATACCTCCACTTTTAAGTTTGTTTGCATCAGCAGACCTATTAAGGTAATCAGTTGAGTATTTTGCACCTCAAATGTTATTAATGGAAACTTAACAACAAAGGTGCGTATACATAGCTTTTCCTTACAGTGTATCTTCAAATGATACATTGGAGAGAATTTTTTACAGATGTCACCTTAGCTATAGGTTGGCAAAGTGGAAAGCTACTCTGCTGGTCAGGGGGTGGGGAGGAAGAGAAAACAATATGAAGTAAGTTTATTAGTATATTCTGAAGGACATATGAGCATATGGGTGCTTCCCAACAATGATGCAAAGTACCACATGCATGCAGTACAAATACCAGTCACTGAAGAGTGATGCATTGAGTTGCATAGTCAACAGGTTAACAAGTTAATTTTAAAAGAAAAAAAAAGGGCATCCTTATGGAAATCTTTCTTCAGATTCATCTGTTTGAGGATGATCTTTGTCTTGGATAGAAGCAGCTGAGGATGTGACAGTTCTACCCCACCTTAAAGTACCAACTTTGAGGTGTATGGGCTATAAGTACATTGCAATGGTATATCCCCCTGCCACAAAAGATGAATTTTCATAGCAAAATACCTTCTGGGTGCATTGAGATACTTAAAACAATGTATGTAGCTCAGTATGAACAAGGCTTTCAAGTCACTTGCCATAGGCTGATGTGAGTCATCTGTTTTCTGTGTCCTTATGCTTCTGCCAAGACTACTAGAAAGCCTTGTAATTATAACAATTGGCATTCGTGGCATTAGCAAGGCTCAAATTAAACTTCTTCTGGGTGTCCTACAGGTGGCACTGTAATTTCAGTATCATGAATAGTAAAACATTCAGATCTATGGATGTCTCCTTTACCTGCCTTTGAACCTTGCAATTTCCCTGTCACAAGGGGGAGAGGTCTGAGGAGACAGAGCAGATCCCTAGACAGCAGCAAGCCTCCTCTGTCCTGCTGTGAAGAAGCTGGTCTGTAATATTCCAGAGAGTCAAACGGGAAACATTTTCTCCCAAGTAAGCAACGATCTACCTTATTTTTAGCAATGTTTATCACTTTGAAGAAGGATGAGATTTGACAGAGCACATGCTCTGTCTTTTCAGGGCTAATGTGATATGTGAAATAAGCAGAGAGGTGTGAAGCAAGAAATAGAAATTATTTAGGTATTTGTGCTAGAGTTAGATTTTTATTTGTTCTTGAAGTCCACATAGCTGTGGCTGAAACTGTTGGATACACAAACCAGGAAAGTACCCAAATCTACAAGTTCCTGATTTTTATTTCTTGTTCTTCTCTAAGCCTATTGAAAATGTAAATTATAAAAGTGTCTGTCTCATTTTTAATGGGGCTATTAGTTCTGGCTTGCCATTGCATCTTGTAGTAATAGAAGAAAAAATGAGAAATAAAGATTGTTGATTTGAAACTACTAGACGCATGTGCTCTTCTGCTGACCTTGCTGTTAGCCCTGTCCTTGCCTGGATGGTGTTTCCTGGGACACACCTTGCAAGTGACCCAGAAAAAACAAACCCATAGCTTGTCATGTCCCATACTTCCTTTTGTCCTGAGGGCTTCCCAGCCTCAGCATGGCTGGGGTCAGGGTTGCCCTCAGCTCTCCCACACCTCGGGGTTGGAGTTGGACCCTGGAAGACTTCTGGGAAACTGAGGCTGAAGGGGTGCTGTGGGGAATGAGTTAGCAACAGGGACTATGCCGAGGCTTGGATAGTGAGATTTGTTACAGGGCACCTAGAATATTCATCTTATTTCTCCAAGGATGCACTCCAAGCCTTTTCTCAGAAGTATTTGATAACATAACTTTTAAACTAATTTCCATTTGTGAAATAAAAAAAAAATAAAGAACTACCTATCTGGGAAAATTTGTTCTGTCCCCTACCCCATTTCCACCTACCTTGGTCCTAGAATTAATAGTTCTGGCAGGCATGGCTTTTAGCACTTGTTTTGATGCCTGGTTTATGGTTTGCATGGTAATGACTTGTAAAAGAGTCATCAGTTTCCTCTTGGGCAATTTCAGCATTGCAACTAATTTCTGCAAGAGTTTCCTCTCTGCTTTGTAAGATGAGGGAGTTGACAGGACAAGTGTGGCTCTTCATCAGAATTCCTTGCTGGTAAGAATTGTGGCTTCTTTCTTTCCCCTTAAGTGACAAATGTTAGTTGTGTCTGTCTAATAACATAGATTATTTTTTTTTATAAATGTTTTTAGTTGGTGAGAAATTACTGTTATTTGGTACAATTAAGGAAATGCACGCTGGCCTGTAGTTAACCTTTTTTAAAGGGCTGTATAAAAAAAATTTATTATTCTTTTTTCCCCCTTCCCTATTTTGCTTAAAAATGCAAATGGATTATGTAAAAATAACAAAAACATTAGAAATAATGGGGTTTGTGGAGTGAGGACAAGTGGCAGTATGTATGTGAATGATTCCTATTTTGTGCAAGTTTCATTCAGTTACGATGTGTGAAATGACAGGGTGACAGTTTAGTCATGACTGTTTCGTGTAAATCAGATATTTGTGAAGATTTTTGTGTGATATGGAAATGGAAGGAATTAATTTATTGATCTTAGATTCATAGAGAAAAATGTAAAGAGTATTTAAGCTACAATATGCGGGTAGAATGTAATGTGTTGTGGTGACAACACTGAGTAGATTGATTTGGTTTTAATGTGAAAAAAATTTTAGAACTCATTAATTTTAGTATTTTCCTCATAGACAAGAGAAGGTGTGATTCAAGACATAGCAAAACTACTGTGTGAATAGGCTTACCCATACCATGAACAAAAGGACAGCTGGAAATAAAATCTGCTGTCCTTTGCGCTGAAGCAGAAAACTCAAAGCTATGATGGCATCTCTGGCCTCAAGTTTTCCTCAGCAAAATGTGCCTCTGGAGAAAGCTGAGATTAACAGCTTGTTTAATCATTCAGTTACCCAGTTGCTTCCCACAGGTCCTTTTTTTTGGATTGCAGGGTAATACATATATTTATTGGGGTCAATTATAATAATTGGAGTTCTTGGAAGGTTTACTATCCCTGCTCATGAACCGTAGTTCAGTTCAGCAGGATTTCCCTGGTTACCAGTTATGCCAGCGTTTAACAGTCTGTCACAATTTGTAAAAGAGAGAGAGACAGTTGGGTACCTTCTCATGAAATGGCATTTCTGTACCTTCCCCCATGGTGAAATTTTTACACTTGCTAGAGGTAAAGAGTGCATCTCCAGGAAGGAGAGAGTCTCACCATGCCCCTCTCTTGGCATTTACACTGATGACAGAGCTGCACATGACTTAATCAGTCTGGTGGTGTGGGGGAGGCTGCATGTGTCAGGTCAGGGGTGCTGAAGCTCTCTGCTTTCAAAGGCTGCAACACTTCGGGTTTGCCCAGTGAGCTGCCTCATCACTGTCCCTGAGAGAGAGGTCTGCTCCCTGAAGCAGAGAGAGTGGGTCCTCTCACACTGTGTTCCAACACCTGCTTTTCATTGAAAAGGCATACTGGTTTTGTAGGTGGGCAAGGGGAAAAGGCACATTAAAATGTATACAGTCCACAAAAGCATGGTTCATGACAGCATCTGTACCAGAGCCAGGAGGAAACAGAGTGATGGAAAGCTCCGTTTCACTCTATAAATGACAACAGCTGCTAATGTTCACGTGAACTTTTTGTGCAAGCTGCTCGGTAGTTGACTCCATGCATACTGGGAGACTGATTTCTTGCAGGGCTGTCCAGTGGCCAGAGAGCAGCATTTGCATCTCACTTTTTTTTTTTGCGTTTGTTTCCCTGAGTGGGTGCAGCAGCTGAATGCTGCATGCTCAGCACAGCATGCTCTCCACCAGCCTCTGTGCAGTCCCTGCAAGGTGACTGAGGAAGGCATTGAGCCACTGTGGGCTACACAAGTTGTTAAGATGTTCTCTTTTGTCTTTGTTAATTCTAGACATTTCCTCTTGTCCCTCAAACTCATCCCTTCCACACTGCCACATGAGCTAATGAAATTAATAGTGACTTGCTTCTGTGTAACTAGAATGAATATTGGCTTGGATAAAGGCACAGTGGTAGGTTGCTGGACAGACAACAGTATTGTGCACTTGCTTGATTAATTGGTATGGATGTGTAGCATGCTGCTAATCATCTTATTATGTGGAGGTCCTAGCAGATTCTCAGTTGTTGGATCTTGAGGTAGAAGCAGTAACCCAGAGAGAGGGCTATGTTACCAAATGACATATTGAATAGATTATCTGTTTTGTGCATGAAACTGTCTTTAAGGGATCACTCGACCACCTGCTAAACCACCTAGTACTATTTATGGACCAATGTAGCTAATATGATTTATGAGCCTGGAGAAAGTGTCCTGCCTGATACATCACTAATTGCTAATGAAATCATGCTGAAAGTAGTTGCACAATCTCTAAACATGGAGATGGGCACTGAGGTAATGTTGCATGTGAAACTATACCTATTATGCCTTTTTGCATCTCATTTCCCTTCTCAGCTGAAGCAGAGCCACATTTTGGTCTCTTAAGGATTTTTCTGAAAGCAATACATGCAGTTAAAGGCATAGCTCATCAAAGTGCTTACGTGTGCACTGTTTACGCCTTAGTGACACACATTTCTAAAAATATGTCCCTTCTGCAGTCTCCTCTACCCTCTAATTGTTCACTTCTCTCTCCCATCATCAAGTTACAGGCTGGCTGCCCTCCACTGTCTGCTCCTTTTGCTTTTGCTGTGGGGCATCTCTGGCATAAGTGCTGTGAACAGACTGAGTTCTTCTGCCACACTTAGTGTGTCTGTCCTTTCGCTCTAACCTCTGGCTCTGGCTCAGCTGAGTCATGCTTCCTCTGTGCATACACTTTCAGCTGTCCCCATGTTCTTGCCTCCTTTCTCTCCAAACAGGTCTTGCCGACTGCTTCCAAGGGTGGGAGGGGAAAATCAACATAATAACATGGCCTTGTCTCGCCTACTACCTCTTCCGCAGATATGGCTTCCTCATGTGGATACAACTCATCTTTCTTTAACTTCCTTACTTTGCTTTTCCTCAGAACCTTCTTTAGTGTTTCACCCTATTTTCAGCAAGTTTGCTTTTTATTTCTTCTATTAAATATAATCAACCAACAAAACCCTGTGTTCTCTGCTGTCATTATTTCCTGGTACTTACTTTTGATTTTATCTGAAAATCTCTTCTTACAACCTTACCATCTGTTATCCTGTCTGCTTTTCTGAAGCAGACATACAAATTGCCTTTTAGAACGTCCTGGCATACCCCAAATAATGTTTATGGTAAACTAAAAGATCCTCTCCTCTGATCCTCTGCACCTTATGCCCAAATAATGCTATTCATAGAATCAGAGAATACCAGGTTGGAAGGGACCTCAAGGAATTTATTCACATTCATCAGCATAGCTTCTCCTCCTATGAAGGGCAGAACTACTCCTATAGCAGAGTTGGGGTTTTTTGGGTGTTGTGGTTTGTTTTTTTGGTGGTTTTTTTGGGTTTTTTACCAAATGTAGAGTTCGGCCTGTCTCTCTGATATGTCATGTCTCAGCCTTTAGTTGGATCCAGCATGGTCAACTTTCACCTTTCCTAAATCATCCTTGCTCATTGTGAACATTGACATTACGGTTTCAGTGCCTTCTTCAATTCTCTAGGTCCTAATTTCCAAGTTATGTTGAAATCTCGCACACACTTTCAAATGTATTCACTCTCCATGTACAGAAATAAACTGTCATGCAAGTTGTCATTATCTCACGTCACATTAACTGAAATCTCCTCTGGCTTTGATAAAAATAATTTCACCACCTCATACCAATTGAGAAACTCACTGCAAGGATAATTTTCTCACTCTCCTTTGCTGAATCTCCTAGACTATTTATTTACACTTCTGGGCACCATCAAACTGCTGAGCCTTAACTCTTACTTTGAACTCCCTGGAATCCCTCCCTCCTTGGGATCCCTCTCAGTTTTGCAAACATTTGAAAATATTTTATCTAATTTTTTTTCAAAGCCACTTGCTACGACACTAACAACCCTTGACAATATCTGTCCTCAGGCAAGTTGAAACCCAACATATGATCCTGATGACTCTTCTCTTGCTGTTATCTTGAATTCCCACCTGATTCCTGTCTGCATCCTCCTGTTGTATTCCGTCTTGAAGTGGAAGCTGCTAGGAGCAGAGTTGCCTTCTCTTTCCTTCTGTGTTCCTACAGCACCTGACACACGGTAGATTATAATGAAAAAAAAATCCATACCGTAATCCCTATTCCTAATCCTTCAGAAAAGCTACTTTAACAATATTTTGGGTGGTAATGCTGTAGGTAACTTTACATTGTGTAGCTGCTTTATTATCCTCATTCATTCTTGCAAGGTCTCAGGAGAACTCATGCTCTTATTCTTCTGTGCATCCAAGACTATCAGCTTCTTCCAGGAACGGCTTCTGAGTACAAGAAAATACCGTACTAGCTGAGTCATATTAATTGTCCTTATTTTATCTTGATCTAAGCAAATGCAACTGCTAAGCAATTCAGTTTAGTTTAAATCTCTTCTGTAGTTAGTATGTCTCAGCCAACACACAGTGTCTGAGCTTTCTGTAGCTCCCTAGTGCAGTCTTTATACAACTTCTGTGGATCTCATGAAGTGCAAGAATAATGGAAATTATCTCAGTAAGATTTTCTCAGAAAGCAACAATGTGCAGATATTTGTAGTATATAGGGAGCAGAACTTCCTACATTTGTTGTTGAACATCTCTTCATTTAAGAACAAAATAGAAAATTAGGAGGGAAGGGAAGGGGGGTGGAGTGGGGAAACAAATTACTGATGATGATGATGTACTAGCAATTTAGGGCACTGGAGGGATTCTTTCGAGGAGTCATTTTTGTCTTGTGTGTCTGGAGCCATGTGGGTTGCACCCAAGTACGCTGCCAGTGCATTTAAAGCACATTTCCTCCTGCTGAGATTAAGATTGAAGCTGTACTCTAAAGTGTCGTTGAGTACACAGAATCACAGAATGTTAGGGGTTGGAAGGGACCTTGAAAGATCATCTGGTCCAACCCCCCTGCCAGAGCAGGATCACCTAGAGCACATCACACAGGAATGTGTCCACGTGGGTTTTGAGTATCTCCAGGGAAGGAGACTCCACAACCTCCCTGTGAAGCCTGTTCCAGGGCTCTGTCACTCTCATAGTAAAGAAGTTTTCTTTGATGTTTACATGGAACCTCCTATGTTCCAGTTTGCACCCATTGCCCCTTGTCCTATCACTAGACATCACTGAAAAAGTACATGTCATTGCAGCGGTAAGCAAAATCCTCCTGCAGTTTTCTGTCCTCTGGTTCTGTTGTCTGTGCCTCGCATAAACTGCATTTCCAATGAAGAAGCATTGTGGAGATACAGTCCTAGAAACACTGTGAATCACAGCAACTTACCCCAGGAGAGGGGTTGGCTTCTTGCAACCACAGAAGAGACATCTTGATATTATATCAGTTAATTGCTGAGTCTGGACTCAGCAGGAGGACTTTCTCTAGTTCCTCCACTTTGATTTCTGATGAGATACACTTTCAGGTCATAGCTGCATTCTAGCCTGTCTCCTGATGGAAATCTTTGGACAGCTTTAGAGGCAGCTACTTGGCATGCTTAACTATTTTGCTCCTACTTTGGGGACATAATATTGCTTTCTACTATATCACATTATATTATATTTGGGACCTATATTGCTGTTCGCAGATGTGCAAGGACATCAGGTGCTCAGTTAAAGTTCCTATCTTTTCTCCATTGCTGCTTCCCCCTTCTTTCACTTTTAATGAAGTGACATAGTAGGAACATATTGGTTGCATATACAACACATTATGAAATATGCTGAAAACTTGACTGACATCCAGTCTGAACAGCTGCTCAACCTTCTGACCTAACTTACAAAGCCCTGTGGTGTTTCGGCTTTCGCTACTTTGAATTCAAACTTTCAGCATTCTTTTAATCTTAATATTTGTGGTCAGCTCACCACCTTCTACTAAAATTTGGGGCTTAAACTCTGGAGTGGTAGATACTAAAAAAGGCCAACAAAACAAACAACCCAGAAGGGTTTTGAAAGTAAGTCTTCTGGAGTAATTTGATTTTCTTCTTTGGAGTAGCATGGATTTTTTCTTCCTCGTTGATTTCAACAAATCACAGATTGGGGGTCAAAATTCTGTCGGCTTCATGAAAAGTGGGTTTTTGTGTCAGCCCTCTTCTTTGTGTGCATTTTGTTATTGCTCAGATGTATATACATTATGACATTAAAATTTATGGACTGTAATAGAATTTGAAACAAATATTTTAAAATCAGGGTATAATGAGCCCTAAGTACCGCTTGATTCCACTTAATTTTTTGTCAGCCTGTGCTGTGGTATAGGTTTCAGCCAAAAGGAAAGATTAATTAAAAAAAATAAATAATACTGGAAGACAATACAACTGAAAAATACAATTTTTGTCTAATTAATCTGTTGTTAGGCTATTTATCTAATTTGTGCTTTTAGGTAATAACAATTCACTTATTTTTTTCATGGTAAGGAAGCAATGCTTTTCCTTCAAAGCTGTATACTTTTCAACAAAGTTTTTTATATTTTCTCCTTTTGAAATCTCTAGGATTTGGGGGAAGAGAAAATTTTTCTTTTTTTAAATGAAAACAGTTTTCTCTGAGATACTCTGTGGAAGAGAAGTGCAAAGTAGAACTAATTTTTAGCTTGAAGATGAGAAATATTTTGGGGTCATTATTATAGTGCTAACTTCTCAGTGTAATAAAGTTGACATTAGTTGATGGGTTATAAGATTCTCCTGTTGGAACGTTAAAGTCACTGAAGTGTAATGCTTATCTTGTTCACATTTAGACTTTCATCAAGGTATTTTGTCATCACTGAGAAGAGTGGAAATTACAGTAATAGCTCTTGCCCAGGGAGATGAAGTGCTTACTGGTATCAAGTAGGACTTTTGTATTCAGATGTTCCCCTCAGAGCTCTGCATGCTCACTGAGGTGTTTCTGGTCATGCCCATGTGTCTGAAAAGCACCATCAGCCATCATGAGGTAGAAATTCAGTTATGACCTGCCAGTGATGTATCTAGAGGAGCTGTACCCGAAACTTTCAATATTTTTAGATTATCCATTTTTTTCATGACTTGAACAAGACAGTAACATTACAACCTTGTTATGCTTGACAATGCATGCAAAAAAGATGTTATATTTGGTCAGAAGACAGAAGAAGCTAACTAGTTACCAACAGAAACAAGGTGTGTTGTGGCACTTGCTTGAGTAAAGCCTGAGTGATCTGCTAGGAAGACACTATTCCTCCTTGGGGTCAGAAAAAGTGTTGAAAGTTGTGTCATCAAGTGAGTTGATTTAAACTGAGACAATTTAAATTATGGGTGTTTCAAATCCTTACGTTAGCCTCAGACTCTTTAAGTGCTATAATTTATAGCTCTACTGGAATAGGAAATACGAAGTGTGGGGTTGTTTTTCTCTAAGCATTTACTGCTTGATAATTATTTGTACTATCATGTAGATTTTATTGCCAAATTTTTTGTTGCCAAAATGGCTCATGGCATGAGAGAGAAAACTGAAGTAACAATTAAAAAAAATTATTTAAAGAGGATAATAAAAATAGGAGTAACTATTTAGGCTGCAGTTACTTTGAACTATACATTGCCATTAAATAGTTGATAATACTAATTTTATTTTGTCTTTATTAATATTATTTATCATTGGAAAGTCTAAAAATTATGTTGCTTACTTGCTTTTATGTGAAACTTGGAAGACATTTGTTTAAGAAGTAAAAAAATTGAGGTGGTCTATATTGGAATACACTTGTATAAATGCAAAAGGACATAAACAGCTGGGGAATGGTTCACAAATAAAACTAAGAAGAGAGAGAATACCTCCTTAGAACAAAAAAGAGAGACACAGAGACTTAACTTTGTATGAAGAGTTAAGAGCGCCATAATATGGTGGAATTTAGGGGCAAAAGTTTGGTGAAGCATGGTTTATGCCATGGAAAATATCCAGATCTTCTGAGAAGACCTGGAAACTGTTCCTGTGAAAGAAAAAGTTGGTTTTAGTTTTACGGAAATGGCTTAATCATATTACCTTCTCCTTTAGAAAAATGCTCACTCCTTTCCTTTCAGATTTTATTACAATGAGGGCAACCCAGGAGAAAAAGAGTAAGGAAAAGTGTTCATTTCTGTAGGATTCAAGAAGCAAGTGTCTTACATAGTCAGATTTGCATTTGCAGGAGTAAAAAACAGTCATCTTCAATGATTTAATTCTGTGTGCAGATGTTCTGGCAATGGCTATAGTGTTTAAGAATCAAGAAAGTAAATCCTGAATTCCTAGAGGTGCTGTCAGCTGCAGAAAAATATTGCAGAAATCTTTTGCAACTAGAAATAGTTGTGATTTTAAATTTTTTTTCCTAAGTTTTACTTCAAGTTTCAGGGTCAAGTAGCTTGTTATGTTGCCCATCTTGGACAAGACCTCCTTTTCACACTGGTGGGAAGCATCTTCTAACAGATTTTTCTTACTACACTCTTGTGTCTCTGGCTCATAGCAATCATAAAGTAAAGATGGTTGAGTTGGTAGCAAATTAAACAGATAATGAGAATTAATGTGATTAAAGTAAAACCAAATCTACTGCTGCAATAGCCTAGAAGCAGGGAAGCCACTGATGATTAAACTGGATTCCAAAGGCAAAGTGTTTCTAAGAGCACCTTATCAGCTATTGGAGCTTTTATCCTAGGAGTGATTTTTTTTGCCTCTTAGCAGTTCATATATGGTCTAACTCAGATGTATTGAGAACAGCACTGGACAAACTTGCCCAGCTTGCTGGTTTACCTGTCATGGGCCTCGGAGAACATCATGTTATATACTAGCATGTGGACCTGGATGTTGAATTGAGGAATGCGTGCCAGTTAAATTTCTCTGGAAAAGCTTTAATGTGAGTAGTCCCCTTTCCCCCATTCTCTTCTTCCTGAGAAAATGCCTTTGACCTATGGGGAAAAGAAGGCCACATGTAAATCTCTTTGGCTGACCAGACTGCATTGTAATGCAGGAGCAGTTTCACCCTCCTCTCGTGTTGCCATTGCTATACCTCACCCCACTGAGATTGCTCTGTTGCAGACATGATGTTTGAGTGCACTGTATGTACTTTGTGAAGATGAAGGAAGGTAAGCTCTTTAATGCTCCTGATCTTCTGTGGCTGGCTGGCTTTTCGTATAGTGCTGTCCATATAATGAATATTACTTGGGTGAAAGAGGAGAGGATTCACATCTAACCTTCAGAGGGTGCAAACAGGAGCTTTTTTTTTTTTGTAGCCTTTTTTCCTCAAATACAGAAGCCAGAACTGTGCTACTGTTATTCTGTTGTATTGCATTGCAGTTGTGGCCCATTGTAATGGGACTGATTGTCTATACTGGATCTTTTTTCAGGGTGCCAGCTCAGGAAATATTGCTCAGGTAACTGTCTTTTTTTTGGGCATATGAGAAAACTCCGTCCCCAGTGCTCTGGAGAGCTGCTGTAAACACAGGAAGGATTGGCTGGCTTCTGCTTAAGCCTTGGTGTTCCACTGCCTTAAATAAAATTATTGCTGCCCACAAGATGTCTCTAGCAATGTGTGGGTGGGGGTTGAGCCCCTCCAGGCAGTCCAGCAGTGCTGTGGGTTTGTGTGTAGGCCCTTCCATGCCTGGGGGCCTCCTGCTGCCCAGGTGGATTTTTCATCCCAGTGACCACTGGAGGAGGGAAATAGTAAAAATTGCCCAAAAGGAAAATGCCACTGTGTGTGCTGAGGGAAGGGCCTCTAAGCCAAACTGTCCTTGAAAGAGTGTGGGGCAGAGCTTGCAGCTGACATGTAGTGGGCAGTCTCTCCATGTCATCTCTATCCAGACAAAAATTTCTTTATTTACTCCTATTTTAGGAAATCTGGTTTATTTTGATGACAATACCTTTTCCCTTTCTTTTTTTCCTCTGAACCTTCTCCTCCATATTCACAAAATGTTTTGCAGTGGCTTATTGCCATGATTATATTTTTTCAATTTTTACCTTCCACTGGATGCAGCAAATGTTTGACAGAACTGCCTTCCAGTGAGGATGCCTCAGGTTCCTGTCACTGTGGTGATCCATGCTTACAATTAGTGTAGTGATCCTGTGCCTTTGTGCTGGGCACACGTTTGTCTCATTCTCTTTAGGTGCTGGACCTTGCAGTGCTTCCTTGAAACTGTGTTTGCTGAGCAGCTGATATGAAAGAATAGAGGAGGAGAAGGGACTTGCTGCAAGAGAAACCCCTTAGGTTGTTGTGTCAGGAGGGGTTATAGGCTTTGGACTTTTTTTCCTGCCTCCTCTCTGGGCTAGCAAAGACCTGTGCAAATTTGGAAGAGAGCAGAACACCAGGGAGGTGCTTCTTTAGACTTGGGGTGTTTCCTTGCCCATTAAGTGTACTAATTCTTCATTCATTTCTGCAGCCAACTTGACTTTGGCCTGCTTTTATTGTCTGCTGCAGGAAAAGAGCCAGCCAGGAGGCAGCAGTAATTTCAGTATTGCACTTAGTGTTTCTGCAAACTCTGCCTCGGCCTTCAAAAATAACAGTACTGGGAATTAGCTCCACATTTTAAGGAGTCTGGATGCAAACTCACAACAACATCACAAAAAAGGCAAGCATGCTTCACTAAGCACACAGTTCTGATTTCTCTTTTTTGTCTGTGAGGTCACAGAGGCAGCTGGAGCATCTCTCTTCTGTTGAACCTCTTCTTTCTGTCCAGTCCCTCTCCTCCTGAAGGCAGTGTGAGCTTGGGCTCCTGCAACTGCTTGCTCAGAGCTGTCAGTGCCTGTAACCTGCTGCTCTTTGGCCTCCTGGCTGGACTGACAGGACCTGGCCATGATCCAAGCAGGGCAATGTCTCCATACCCTTTCTGTCTGCAAGACAAGAGCAATGATGTTTGTTCCAGTTTTTCCTGGCCCTCTCTCAAACAGAATCAGAAGCTGTCTTTTTTAATTGCTTGCAGGCAACTGAGTAATTTCAAATGCATGTAAAAATAAGGTTATAACCAATGGTATTATAATGTGGCAAATGCAGTTTCTTGCTGCTAGGCCTGCAATAAGAAACACTTCAGCTTTTCAAAAGGTAATTTTTATTTAACAAGCCTAAATTCATCGACTGTGGTCAAAGCTGAAGGTATATTCTGACAGTTAGGACTTATGATTATACTTCAATGGACTGGTTGTTTCCAATGCTAATGTTGAAATCTGTAGTTTCAGCTGTAGTTGAAAACACAAAGTCACGGAGGCTGCGGTGAGTGGGACACAACTCAGCTGGGATGGGACAGTCCATGAGCTTTTGTGAAAAGTATCTTCATGTCAGTCATTGTCCCATGGCAAAGCACCAGCTTAATATCCAACTTTCCTGATGAGTCAGTAAATGACAGAAAACCTGCAGATCAGGAAACTCCTTGTACAAATAAGTTAGTTGATTTAGATAGCTAATTAACCAGATAAGTAACCAACTAGATGAGATTAACTGATAGTTAATTCTAAGATTCTGTCAGATTACATTGATCTCTAGACCCAAAGGACAATTAAAAGCTTACAGTCACTGTGATAATTTTCCCCTTGTGTTGTTGCAAGAACCCCAGTTAAAGGTAATGTGATAATTTAGGCCTGTTACGTAAGGCTGTCTCCTTGACATAGGACAGTGCTTCAAGCACTGATATAATTTGGACCGATGCTATTCCTAATGCCTGGTAAGTGAGATATGTGATTAAGTAATCATTGATTTTTTAAGGGAAATTTGGTAGCACTATCTTTACTTTCATATCGCCTGTCAATTCATTGCCCATTGAAGTGCAGATTGATGCAGCCAGTCAAATAAAGAGAAAGCAAGCAGAAAGGTTAGAGCTGATGACTGGTGTGAGAAATGCAAACAGAAGGAAGGCAAAAATCTTATTTTCTAGGTGTCTTACAGCCTAACTTGATGCTTGGTAAAGCAGAATTTTTTTTTGAGTGGTCTGTGTCGATGCCATCTGAACAAGAACTGAGCTATGCACATTTTGGGTGCTTCTGCAACACAAATAGTTTGAGTCATGTTGCATATCTCAAATATTTTGCTCAGAAGCAGGAAGGCATATGCCCACTCTGGATGTCATCTGAGGCATTTCTGGAAGGCATGTCTGGCAGGCTTATACCAGTAATGTTGCAGATCAACACGCTCACTCAAGCTTGCAACTGGTAAGAGACAGCATCAGGCTTCATGGATTTTGACTTCCACTAGAGGAATATTACTAATGAATTAAGATTGCTTTTTGCAATTATAATAATTGGAACCTGGTGGGTTTTTTTCCTCTTTTTCCACCCTTAACATTGCCTTTGATCTTTAACAGAGATATTTCTATTTATTTCAGAAGAGATGATGTAGTCAAATGGAAATGATTGCAAGATATTTCTGATAAGTCACTTGCTGTGTTTCCACATGTGTTGCATCAGCTATTACTCATGTTCCTACTTGTTTATTACTCTTCTTGAAAGAGTAAGAGTGAAGTGGGATTAATAAAGCTATGCAAATTGGTATTTATAGTTCAGTTGAATCAAAAATTTTAAATTCTCAACAACTTGGTTTAGAAATCTTTTATCTGAAACCACTTCTGACATATTGTGTTCAATTCAGACCGAAATACAATTAGTTGTTTCAGGCACCCCTAAGAAAGCCAAAGAAATGTAGGTATTGTTTGCAAAGTAATAACTTAAATCCAACCCCTTTGCTGATTCAGTAGATCCTTTATGTTTTGTCCTCCAGGAGATGAGAGGTTCAAGTTTTTCTCCTTTATAAAGCTGTTTGAAGTGGAGGAGGTTTCACTGTGCCTAGTTTTATTTTCTCTCTTTTGTTTGTTTCACTTTGCAGTTTCTGTGAGTTGAGCATCCATTGCAGCAGACTGCGAACTTAGTGCATGTTTTCTATGTGGGTGCCTTAATCTGTAAGCTGGAGGGTTTCCCTCTCCTTCTGTTCCTAAATCAGTCTTGTTGTGAATGGAGAGGCATAAGAAGATGGCCAGAATCTCACATCCTCACCTTGGTGCTTGGGGTACACTTTTGGGGGTGAGACCCCACTTCAAATTCAATGTCCACCAAAATCAGGACAAGGATACACACATGGCTGTCTCCAGGCTGTAACATTCGCCCCCTGAGTGCTATGAAACTACGTGGTCTGGGCAGAGTCTTCTCCTACTGCAGCTGTTCCAGTTAGGAATCAGGACACCCTCCTGGTGGTATGAACTCAAGTGTAGTCCACTACCACCTCTTGGTGGCTTGCCAAGCTCCCAAGCTCAGATGTAGTTTTCGTGGTCTGGAAAGCTCTTCTGCCATCAAAAGCCCCAGCTCTGAGAGCACTACTGGGCTTGCCATAGTGTGACCACCTACTACTGCACAGAGGACACCTGAGGGGCACTGCTCAGCAGGGGATGCTAACTGCAGCCTTTGGGGGGGTAATATTGGGAGGATGAAGAGCTGGTGTTTCCAGAAACAAGCCCCTGAAGACTCCTCCTGTGGACTGTCCAGCAGGGTGTGTCTAGACTAGCTCTGCTTGAGCGACTGTATTTATCTAGCTCCTTCTCCTAATTCACCTGTCTGTTTAGAAAGGATAGATGGTTCTTCCACAGTGCACCTGTGGAAAATTTGAAAGGAAGCACTTATTTTACTGTAGTACAGAGATAAACAAATTATGCCATTCTGAAATGTTGGTTTTGCAACAGTTGAGTACACTTGAGCAGACATAAAAATCCTAGTGCTATTTTACAGTGTAACTAATTTCACTCAGGTTGGGTTTACTTAGGAGAAATACACTCAGGTTATGTGTAAGAGAGTTATTTCCACACTGAACATGTGGAGGTTTTATACCTTTCATTACACAGGGAATAATAAATTATATTCTTAACTAGAATGAGACAGAAATCAAGGCTGCTTTTGAAAACTGGATGCTGGCTCAAAGACTGCTTATCCAGTTTCTGGAAGCTAAACAAAAGTTTGAGTAAACGTCATTGAGAAGGTTGTGCTGAAATCCATCTCAACGTGTTTGGCACAAAGCACACAGGCGGAAACGCTTCCTTGCCAGTTAACTAACACTTCTCCCCTTGCTCCTGGTACTGAGGCTGCTTCAAATCCGTGCAGTTTGTAAAATTATGCCCCACCCTCCCCAAATCCAAAGCACATATGAAATGAAGAAATGACAGGAAAAAGGCCATATGTCACAATAATTACTATAATTTGTTCTGCTATTCCCTGGCTTTCTGGCTCAGTGTTTGAGGCTCAATGTTAATTTGCTTGTATAACTAAAGGTGTTTCCTCTGGTTGTTTATGCTAGCTATGATTTCTAAACATCCTTGAAATTATTTGCCATAACACCTCTCCTCAATACTACTTCAGTTTGAGCCACTTATAGAAAGTGCTTATTTCTGTTTTTGAATAGAAACAGTTGGGAGCCAGTCAAATGAGCATTTGTTTGCCGTTCTATTTTTGGTGTGATGTTACTGGAAGCTAGTAGGTGGGGTTTTCTTTTCTGTTTTAAGATTTTATTTTCAAACTAAAACAAATATTATGTATGGGGATTGTCACATATCTTAAATTACTCATTTTAGTAACAGGAAAAAATTCTTGTTGGAAATTCTTCTGAAGTGTGGCTCTATTTCTGGAAATCCTTTCTTGCTCACTTCAACAAAATTTTGTATCCTCTCCCATTTCACAAAGTGATTCTTTCATGAGCAGAGGAGTGAGTTTTGTAGGAATTTTGCTGGCACTAAAAAGTTGGTATGTTTTCCTTTCTCTTGTGCACTGCACAAATGATTTTGTTATCTGTCCGTTCTACCAGCCGAAGGAAAATGGATGTGTATATCAAACGAAATCACCTGAACTGTCACTTAAATGGATAACTGTTAGCTTTATGTTTATTTGAAAAAAACAACTTGTGTCTACTGTTAGGTTCCACAGTTTTTGCTCTCCAGTATGGAAAGTTGCAGTTCCTCATAAGATGGGTAGTCCAGTCTGAGAACTCATCTTGTTCAGGAGAGCCAGCAGATTACCTTATTAGATCTCCCAGAAAACACTAAGGATTACTCATCTGAAGCAGAAATGGAAATCTTGTAGATTTCTTTTAAAGTAAAACCCCAAATACATTTTAAACTAACAAAAAACCCAAACCACCTCTAGTCTTACTTATTTATTCTCTATGCATTTCCTAAAAAAACCCAACAACTCCCCCAAAAAACCAGCAAAATAACCCCAAAACCAAAAACTCCACCAAAAAACCCCAAAAAACCCACCCAGCCCCAAACCCCATCCCAAAAAAATCAACCTCCCAACCATATCCATGAGTTTTATTGTGTTTATTTCACCAAAAAAACCCAAAAAAACTTAGATAGCTTTGAGTTAGTACCCATCACAGTTTAACTGCTTAATCAGTTCACATAACACAGCATTATCTTTGGAAAAGATCCTTTTTTTATTTTTCCTTTTTTTTTGAGAAAGTGGCCTGAGTGGGGAGGGTAAAGTTGGCAGGTAAAAGTATATTAACATTTTTTTTTACTCTACTGACAAAACTTATGTTAAATCAAAATATAATACAGAATTTCAGTAAACAAAACTTTTTCTTCTTGCAGCTTTCCCACTAAGCTTTGAAACCATTCATGGAAGCTGATGGCAATGCTCTTGTAAGTATAACTGAAGTTATGCCAGAGTTAATGATCAGCTGAAGAATTAATATGTTTGGGTAGTGTCTTTGTAATCATAGAAGACTGTGGGCAACATCATCACCTGGGCCACAAGCTGCCTTAATTCTACTCTAAGGATGAAATAAAGTCTATTGTATGGGCCTGATATCAGGGGTGTCCTCATTTCTAAGTCCTACTCCTCAATGGATGAGAAAACAGCAACTCAGGATACATGAGGTTAGCAAAGGATTTTCTTAACCACACATCTGTTTAGAAGCTTAAGGAAAGTACAGCTGGCAAGGATAAGGTAAGAGGATCCACAAGGGTGCTGGACTGAGAAAGGTCCAGCAGCTTCTACTGATTGTGATTGGCTGTCCTCAGGCCAGAATGCCTGGAGCTTTGGTGCAACTCCCTCTCATTAGGGATGGTCAAGCACCCTTTATCTGGTGTTTGGGAGGGACCTAAGGGCCAAGCCCAGAGGGCAGCCAGCAGACCCAGCAGTTTGTGTAGTGGGGTGTGAAGAGGGAGCAAAGTAACGGGGCCCCAGTTGAAACTGTGCTGCTGCTGGTAAAAGGCCAGTTTCTCCAATAGATGTAGGAGCAGCTGAGCCTGTTAAAGCAGAGGCTTTCACAGAGATTGAACTTCAGATGGCAGATGCAGCACTTCAAGTCCCAGACTCTAGGAAGTGCCAGGGATCTCTCTCTGAGGCCTGAAGAGAAGGCCCTCTGCCCTGCAGGAGGTGTACTATGTTGGAGGAGCTGTACTGGCAAGTGAAGGAGACTTGGGAGGAAGTGAATGGGCTGTGCATCATCAGAGAAAATGAAACAGGGACAGATAAGATCTTCCTTGGGATACAACAGCTTGAAGAGCTTCAGTCCCTACCTGCAGTGGAGAAGCTGGCAGTGTTTACCCCTGCTTTCAAAGTAAGCAAAACCTTTGCAGAAGGGAAAGGACAAAAGTCTGACTTTGGTACCAAGAGGAAGGCTCATGCCCCATTTAAGAACTTACGTCTGCAACGTAGGTTGACTGTCCTGAAAATTGAAGATGAGCCAGATGTGCCTACTAGCAAAAGAGCTAGTAAGGTACTACTTAGTAGTACACTAAGCTAGTACACTCAACTATAAACCATGCAAGACTACCAGGAAGAAATATTGAGTCATTGCAATGGGTGACTCCCTGCTTCAGGGGACAGAGCACCAATCTGTAGGTCTGATGGCAGAGATGGTTTCCTGCCAGGCAGGGGTCACTGGGCACTGGGACAGATTGCCCAGAGAGGCTGTGGAGTCTCCATCCTTGGAGATATTCAAAATCTTCCTGGATGACCAGTTGTAGGTAAGATGGCTTGAGTGAGGGATGTTGGACTACATGGCATCTAGAAGTCCCTTCCAAGCTCAACTATACTGTGATTCTGTGGAAAGATAGGATCTCTAAACTGATAGAAATTTCTCATGTCTCTCATACATTTTTCCCCATCGATGAAGCCTGCCTGGCACAGAAGTGGCTGTGAACAATGCTCAGCTTCACAGCTCCCTTTGCAACTGGCTTGTAGGTGTATTAGCCAAGTGGAGGAGTAATGGGTAGCAAGCTTGAAGCCTGCATTGACCTCCAGAATCACTGTCCCATCCTGTTCAGCTCTCAGGTCTCAGTAAAACGATGAGTAAACCAAAATGTATTTAAAAAAGATTTAAAACTACCCTGTATTGCCAGCCTCACACAAAAATGAAGACCCTTCTAAACTTGTAAGTGTAATGTTTTGCATTTATTTTGGAGCTTTCTGAGGATTATTGCTCTTGGATTTTCCCTGGTAACAACAAAAGCTAGAAACAGATGTGGGTTTTGGGTGTTTGTTTTTCAGCTGAAGTTATGATAATGAAATAAATAATTTATCATGAGGAAACTGAGCTTTATAGATAAACATCCACCATTGTGAGAAGCATATTAAAATAGTGACATTTTTTACATTTCATATAGTTACAATGACTATGTCTAATAGTTACAGTACAGTCACATCTGAAACTACTGTTACACCCCTAGTTGGTACTATTGGTTTTACTAGTAATAACTCTGCCTTCCACAGGTTTTTTTGTTCTGCACTGGTGTTAGTCTCCTATTAGGATTAAAACTGAAAAGTCTCTATTAATTAGTGTTCACCCAGGTTCACTGAAATGAGACTCTTGGCTCTCATAAGCCAGATTTCAGAGGGGAAAACTCTAATTTACTTCTTGAGGAAAAGTTTGCCACTGGACACATGTTAATATGTTGTATTTTTGTGGAAAACTGAATTCAGATCATACTGGCAGGGCATTTTATAACTTTTGTCGTAGATTCATTTGAATATGGATTTTCTATTGGTTTAAGATGAAAACTGTTTATTTAATAAAATATATATCTACCTTCAAACATTGGTGCTTTGGAGAAAGAGGTTGCATTTGTTCATAAATCAACCAAATTTGGAAGGCGATCTTGTGAATAGAGTCACAGAATCACAGAATGTTTGGTCACAGAATGAGGTCCCCCTGGAGCCTTCTCTTCTTCAGGCTGAACAACCCCAACTTCCTCAGCCTGTCCTCATAAGAGAGCTGCTCCAGCCCTCAGACCATCCTCGTGGCCCTTCTCTGGTCATGTTCCAACAGGTCCACATCTTACTTGTGCTGGGGTCTCCAGAGCTGGATGCAGTATTCCAGGTGAGGTCTCACCTGGGCAGAGCAGAGGGGCAGAATCACCTCTCTCAATCTGCTGGCCACACTTCTTTTGATACCTCCCAGGATGGAGTTGGCCTTCTGGGCTGCAACTGCACATTGGTTGCTCATGTCCAGCTTTTGATCCACTAGTACCCCCAGGTCCTTTTCCACAGGGCTGCTCTCAAGTGTGACCTCCCCCAGCCTGTATTCATATCTTGGGTTACCTCAGCCCAGGCGCAGGACCCTGCACTTGCCCTTGTTGAATCTCATGAGGTTCACCTGGGCCCATTTCTCTAGCTTGTCCAGGTCCCTCTGGATGGTATCCCATGCCTCTGGCATATCAACCTCACCGCCCAGCTTTATGTCATCAGCAGACTTGTTGAGGGGGCTCTCAATGCCACTGTCAATATCGTTAATGAAGATATTAAACAACACTGGATCAGATTTTGTTGCTGCAGTCTGGGATTAGAGGTTTCTCTTGTTCAGAGCAAAACAAGCTTTATTATTTTTTTTTTCTTTTAAATGATGCTGAGTTTTGAACAACCCTAAAAACATTTAAAATCTCTGAACTCCAGGTGGAGGATTTTTTGTTGAAAATTTGTTTCAGCTTTCAGGAATCATAGAATCATAGAATCCTAGGGGTTGGAAGGGGCCTCGAAAGATCATCTAGTCCAACCCCCCTGCCAGAGCAGGGTCACCTAGAGTACATCACACAGGAAGGCATCCAGGCGGGTTTTGAATGTCTCCAGTGAAGAAGACTCCACAACCTCTCTGGGCAGCCTGTTCCAGTGCTCTGTCACTCTCACAGTAAAAAAATTTTTTCTGATATTGACCTTAAACCTCCTATGCTCCAATTTGTATCCATTACTCCTTGTCCTATCACTTGTCATCACGGAAAAAAGCTTAACTCCATCTTCTTGACACTCAGTCTTTACGTATTTCTAAACATTGATGAGGTCCCCCCTCAGTCTCCTTTTCTCCAAACTAAAGAGACTCAGCTTTTCCTCATAAGGGAGATGTTCATCAACTTTGTGGCTCTGTGCTGGACTCTTTCAAGCAGTTCCCTGTCCTTCTTGAACTGAGGGGCCCAGAACTGGACACAATATTCCAGATGCGGCCTCACCAATGCAGAATAGAGGGGGAGGAGAACCTCTCTTGACCTACTAACCACACCCTTTCTAATGCACCCCAGGATGCCATTGGCCTTCTTGGCCACAAGGGCACATTGCTGGCTCATGGTCATCCTCCTGTCCACCAGGACCCCCAGGTCCCTTTCTCCTACACTGCTCTCCAGCAGGTCAGCCCCCAACCTGTACTGGTACATGGCATTTTTCTTTTTTGCATTCTTCTAAATGCAAAACTCTACACTTGCCCTTGTTGAACTTCATCAGGTTTTTCCCCGCCCAAGCCTCCAGCCTGTCTAGGTCTCTCTGAATGGCAGCACAGCCTTCTGGTGTGTCAGCCACTCCTCCCAGCTTGGTGTCATCAGCAAAGTTGCTGAGGGTACATTCTGTACCCTCATCCAGGTCGTTGATGAAGATGTTGAACAACACCGGTCCCAGTACCGACCCCTGAGGGACTCCACTGGTCACACACCTCCAACTAGATTCTGCCCCATTGACTACAACTCTCTGACTTCTTCCTTTCAACCAGTTCTTGATGCACCTCACTGCCTGATCATCAATCCCGTACTTGATCAACTTATCTACAAGGATGCTGTGGGAGACAGTGTCAAATGCTTTACTGAAATCAAGATAGGCCACATCTACCACTCTACCATCATCTATCCACCTAGTAATTTCCTCATAGAAGGCTACGAGGTTGGTCAAACATGACTTACCCTCGGTAAAACCATGTTGACTGCACTTGATGACCCCCATGTCCTTGATATGTCTAGAGATAGTGCCAAGGACAAGTTGTTCCATCACCTTTCCAGGGATGGAGGTGAGGCTGACCGGTCTATAGTTACCCGGGTCCTCCTTCTTGTAGACTGGACTGACATTTGCTTTCCTCCAGTCCTCAGGCACCTCTCCTGTTACCCATGACTTACCGAAGATGACTGAGAGTGGCCTAGCAATGACCTCCGCCAGCTCCCTCAGCACCCTTGGATGCATTTCATCTGGACCCATCGATTTATGGATGTCCAGATTACTCAACTGATCCCTAACCCAATCCTCATCTACCTGGGCAAACTCCTCCTTTATCTGGACTTCTTCTGTGGCTATATGAAACTGGGGCTCATGGGGAAAGCCTGCAGGAGTAAAGACAGAGGCAAAGAAGGCATTCAGCACCTCTGCCTCCTTTAAATCATCTGTCACCAGGGCACCCGCCTCATTCAGCAGTGGGCCTATATTGCCTCTGGTATTAGTTTTGTTGGCTATGTATTTGAAAAAGCCCTTTCTATTGTCCTTAACCCGACTTGCAAGGTTAAGTTCCAAGGAGGCCTTAGCTTTCCTAGTTGCCTCCCTACATTCTCTGACAACATTCCAATATTCCTCCCAAATGACCAGCCCCTCCTTCCATGATCTATAGACTTTCCTTTTCCACTTGAGTTTGCCCAGTAGTTCCTTTTTTAACCACGCTGAGAGAGAAAACCAGAAATATATCTTTATTCAGGAAATCACACTCAGCAATTATTTTATTACAGTTTTATCTCTGATTTTATCCAGGCAAATAAAAAGCAGTCCTGGCTTGAGAAACTGCCCTTCCTGCCCCCCATTAATTTCTCAACTCCTCCTACAAAATATGAAGAGATAGGGATCCATCATCCCTGTCAGCTCGCAGCAGGGTACCATCATTGATGCTAATAATAAATGCACATTTATAAATTCTTTTTGCTACTCTGAGGTCTTAGTAGCTCTTACTTAATTTCCTCAGTCTGTATATAAAGCAGGTCCTGATAGATGATTTACATAGTATGGATATTAACCCTTTTTTGGCAGATGAGCCATGCAGCATGTTATTTTGCTTCAGATCATCAATAAGGTTAATGGAAAGATCTGCTTCTTCCTCTGTTGTTTACAGAGAGCCACATCCTGTCTCAGTATTGCTCTTGTACATCTTTATGTTGGCTATAGATGAAATGACCTTACTGTAGTCTTATGGCAGAGATGTGACATTTCCCCACTACATAGTTTTTGTGCAAGGAGAGCTGATTCATGTTTGTTTCCCTAATGTCACTTTGGGTTGCAAAGTAATTGGTGTGACTGTGCAACCCATTGATTCACTGAGGCCGTATGTTAGTTCCACGTGTCCTAAATAGGGCATTACTTTCTTTGGAATGAAGACATGAAGGGCAGCCCACATCGGATGGGGAATTAGCAGAGCCTCCAATAGGACCAATGTGTTTTCTCCTTGTTTTTCTTTGTCTGTTGTCATGGAGAATAGTGTGTGTGAGAGAGAGGCAGTGGTAGAATTTAAAAAAAAAAAAAAAGAAAAAAAAAAGAAGAAGAAGAATATGTGATGATTAAGAAGGAGTCTGGGATTATTCATTCCTGTTAAAGCCTCCCACAGGTGTGGTGTTCAGGTCATCTCAAATAGGCACCAGATAAGCATAAGACTGCAATGTGCAGTTCTGCACTCTGCTACTTGCTGCAAAGATCACTGGTCAGAGAATGTTCTAGCTCTTGTAAATTCAGCTGTGTTCTCTTCTGTTACTGTTTCCGGATAGTATTGTTTTACTGACCCTTAATTCACCTGTGAGAAGAACCATCAAATCCTTCAAGAATACTATGAAATGGAGTTTTGATTTCCTGAAAAGCAGGCTGGCTGGGCAGAGGGGCTGCATTAGGCATGTTCATAACATAGCTCTGCAGCGGATCAGGTAGCTATCGGCTTTGCATAGCAACGTTGTGGCCAAGCATATTAAATCATATATCACCTTACCCAGCATTTATCATCCCAAGGCTTCAAAACCTTCCTAAAAATAGAAAAAGGTGAATACTTTTATTCCTGTGCTAGAGATGGAAAGGTTGAGGTTAAGAGAATTCAAGTGCTTTGTCCACAAACACACGACCAACCTGTCTGTCTGGCAACAATTTACTCCAAAAGCCAGACCTTACATTTCTAATGACCTCTTCTTTAGTCTGTGGTCTTCTGTTCTAGTTTCATTGTCTATGTGTTTACGTGGGATGAAATATACAGACTGCAAATGAGTAAATAGAAATCAATTGTGTTATTTTTGCAGTGATTAAAACTCCCATGTATGACATGGAATGCTTTTGGCTTGTTTATGGTTTAGATAATCTGCCAGGTTTATTTTTTTTTTAAGAAATATAATGAAACTCCTAAGTAGGGGGAAACACAGTATCTGCACTAAATAAAAGGAGTGGAAGATCAATTTTTTTTTTCTTTTTCAGAATTTCTTATAATGAGCTAAACAACAATCAGCCACCTGGCATATATTTTTAATCTTCCCATGTTTGTGGATCCCCCTCATGGAGTGTAATAAAACATTAAAATGCTGAAGTTCTAACTTACATTTTTTAACTAAACACAGAATATAATTCAGGCAAACGTAGCAAAGGAGAAGCTGCCTGTGGGTGTGAAACAGGAAGCACTAGTAGATAGACACACATATAATAGTTACGTTTGCTCTTGCTCAACTAGATACACATCAATTGTAATTAACACATTTTATGCTTCAGCTACTAACGTCCCTTCAGCAGCGAGTGAGTTATGTGTTTCCATCCTGCATATACCACCAGCATCACCACCACGTCCTTCTCTAGCTTCCCCCTCCCCTTTCTACACAAATGTTGCAACACAATCTGAAATTTCCTCTTTTCTTTCCTTCCTGCATTTCTTACAGGTTCCCTTGCGTCAGAAGACAAAAAAGAAAAGTCAAGGTAATGAGAGATTGCTTTTTCTTTTCTCTTCTGGGTTCCTCTTTTGTTATTTTCTTCGTATGTCTTATTCTTGAGAGGGTGAGGATTTTATACTGCTACTCAGCTGGTGGAAGGCTGCTTTTTAACTCCACTGATTCTTGCACCGTTTCTGAGAAAAATGACAACAGGCTGTTCCTTTGGACTAAATCCTTGTGGTATGTTAATTGAATCAAAGCTGGAAATCAGCGAGGTAGAATCAGCTGCCTGCACATACACACACTAGTTGTTTTCATGTACTTGGCATAATAGTTTTCTCTAGCTGACTTAAATAGATGTATTCTTTTCAGTACAGCTGTGGGAAGGGAAATATATGCATGCTTCTCTTAAAAGGATCAAAGGATACATTTTTAATTTGCAAAAACTCATGTATGGTTAACTTAGCATTAATTAGTGTCTGCATTATCTATAGCTTACTATTTTGTTTCTGCACATCAGAATGCCTTTCAAATGAATCTGTATTATTATCACAGCCATTATAAAACTGAATGACTTCTAACTATATTTTAAGATATGCTTGAGTGACTTGCTGAGATTGCTAAGTAAGGTTGAGATCTTTAATTGGCAGCAACATCTTTCCTGGCAATGCACTTTTAAACAAGCAGAACCCTGTATTTTTAATGGCACAGGGTTCTTTATAATGAGCCGACGGAGGATATCGTGTAAAGAGCTGGGGCAAGCCGATTGCCAAGGATGGCTCTACAAAAAGAAGGAAAAAGGAGCTTTCATTGGCAACAAATGGAAAAAGTTCTGGTGTGTGCTGAAGGAGTCATCTCTCTATTGGTACAGCAGTCAGCTGGTGAGTACAGCGTCCATCCAGCTCTGGGTGCCGGGCAAGCAGCGTCTGCTGGGTCAGGGAGAAGGGGAGCTGGGGTCACAGTTTAAATGCACCTTGGAGACATACAAACGACTGGGTTAATTTATCAGCCCTGACATTTCTTGTAATCTGGCAACAGGCAGAAAATGATGTATTTTTTAGTTCAGCAAGTACTTGTGAAATGTTAACTTGCTGTCTGTTCTGCCCTTTAAAGAGCTGCTCTTCTCAGGCTCTGGTGGCATTTGAATTTGGGAAAGGTTTTCCTAAGTTGGGCAGTTTGCAGACACTTGCTATCAAGTCTTGAAACAGGAATGCTTCTTCACTTACTAATTAGTTTAATTTTCATAAGTCACTTTCCTGATTCTCTCTCCATGCCCTTCCACACTGAGATTAATCTGCTTATTCATATGCTTTTTTATTTGGTGTCTACCTGTCCTACCCCTTGTCGTCTGTCCATGTCCCCCTCCCCTTTTTTTTTTTCTTTCTTTTTTCCCAGTTTGCAATAGTATGGTTGCAGGTATGAACACTGTCAGTGATGTTTTTAGTTCTGGTCTTGCTGATGTCTCATCCAGAGTGCTGTAATTAAAGGTTCTCACATTCTGCTGATTTTTAACTTCCTGCTCTGATGAGTCGATGTTAAAGTCAAATCTGCAGGAGGACACAGAGATTTGAATTCAAGGTTCAACTTTCTGTTCAGATGACAATCATTCCTCAGGATAGCTGGTATAGATAGCATTTATCTTCCTGCTGATCTATCCCAAATAGCCTACTCCACTTACAGTACAAGTGGGAAATAATCTGAGACAAAGAACAGCAGTCCCTGAACTCCTTCAACCAACTGAAGAACTAGGAATTAAAAACCAAAAAGGAGGACGGGGGGCAGATATAGTGAGAAATCAGAACTAACCCTTTTAATGAAAGTTTATGACTGAGTACAAAGTAGCAGTGAGTCCCACGGAATGTCTGGTTTCATTCCTGGTTGTTTGCCACAGCTAGGCTTGATTGGGCAGCGAGGGTGTCTTGCCCATCCTAGGAAGATTCAGACATAAATAACCTCTTCACTTTTCTCTGCATTACTTTAAAAAATCTCCTATCACATTCAAATGATGGACTGGCAGAGCCCAAAATTGGGGTGTCCAAAGGATTAGGGGATGCTAGTAACAACGTAAGTTTGAACTGAGTAGCTTCTGTGTGGAATTGTGGGCAGGCGTCAGGTTTCTTAAATGCAAATGGGCTGCTCTGGAAATCAGCAAAGGATGAAAGATTAAAGAAAGCCTTATTAATTCTTAGAACATTTTAAGAATTTGAATGCAATCTGGACTGTTTCCGCTTGTCTATTTCTATTGCCATAATCCCCATTAAAAATCTTGCTGTTTCATTCAAGTTAAAAATAAAACAGTTTAAACCCTAAAAAACACCCAAAATCCTAAACAAAACTTTACTTATGTAAAGAATGTTTCAGATTCTCCATTCAGTTTGAGGGAACAGTGGTCTTTTTGTTGTGTTTTTTTTGTTTGTTTGGGTTTTTTGGGGGGGGGTCAGTTGTTTCATTTTGTTGTTTTTTAACAGAAGTGTTAAATGGCATGGAAGCTTTTTTTGGTTTTTCTGGGTTATTTTTGAGGGGATGGGGGTTGGGGATGAAATAAAACTCTTCTGGCCATGGGCAGCTGCTTTTTGTGGTGTTGTGGTAGTCTGATCTAGCTTTCTTTCAAGACCAGGTCAAATACATCCAAGAGAGAAAGAAAGAAAAGAAACAGGAAAAGTGTGTGTGTGGGGGGGAAAGGCTTTGTTTTTCCACTGCTTGCAATACTTCTGCTGGAAAGACATGGCCTGGCAGATATACTTATCAGTGGCATTAATTCCCTGCAAATCCTTATTATTGACTATTCTAAATCACTTCCTGCATTTCTACTTCTGACTAAGCAGTGTTAAGAAAGGTGAGCTAGCTGGCTGACGTGAATTTGGGGGGAATAAAAATAGGCAAGATTAGGCAAATGTTGCATTCCAGGAGGAGCAGAGCTGCAGGTGAGAGAAGCAAAGTCATCCACTCCCTTTACTTGTTGTGTGGCTAAATTCCCCTCTCAGGATACAGAGAAGCCATGGTCATTCTGATCCCAGTGTATACTACACATATTTCGCCATCTGGGTGAACTTGTGCTTTTGGTTCATGCCTGTTCTCCTGCTGTCACTGGCTGCCCCAAAATAAACAAGGCTGAAGAATGGGTGGCTACCTCATTCCTGTTTATGTCATGTATCCTGAAGACCTCATATGGCTTCAAAATATTGTTTGCTTATGTCAGCCCTGACTTCTCATCTATCACAGTTCTTGCAAGCACATGAGCTGGTAGCACCTCTTTGCTTTCAACTTCTGCTGACTTCTGCACACTAGTTTGTTTTAAAAACCCAAGGTTTCTTTGTATAACTTAAAGTGCAATCTGTGCATAACTACAGATTTAGGCAACATTTGAAAAACAGTGGTAACTAAGGGGTGTGGGAAGGATGGGAAATGTCCTTTACCAAGATCTGCTTGCTTGAATCAGGGAGACGAGAGCCATGCTGAAAGTCAGGTGTGAGATGATTTAAGCCTGTTGTGTTTTTACAGATTTTTTCACATCTAGATTGATGAAACAGAAATAGCAATGACATATTCATCCACTTGGTAGATTTTTCTTTTTACTTCTGTATCTAGCCTGGCTTTAATACCGCCTGCAGTTCCACCTCCTTCAGTGGAGTTAATCCTTGGTCTCAGTGGGCCATCCCAGTTGACACTTAAAACTTCATCATTGTGTTGAAAGAGGAGTCTTGCTCCTCACATGTCTGAGGCTTCCTGTGACTGGTCTTCTTCAAGGCTGAAGTGAAAGGTGGCGGTGGAGGAGCAGGGCTGAGGTTGAAGAAACTGGGGCATATTGGCTGCCTCTAGCTCTGCCTGGCCAGTTTCATTCTTGTGAAAAACAAATGTGTTTTGTTCGGGCTGTGGGGAAACTGCAGTAAACCAGATATTGGCAACTGTAGCATAGCAACAGGGTGCTGGACCTAGCCTTGCTGTCTAATGGAGATGGAGAAAATAAGGAGTGGGTGGAATTTGTACAGGAAAAAGCACTGTCCTGGATTTGGATAGGTAACCTTATCTGGTACCATGTTCTCATTGAAGTCCATTTTTGGATGCCTCTGAAGGCATCTGGATGTTTCTGTTGCTCTGACTTCATACGCCTTCAAGCCACTCTAGTTCCAGGTCTTGCACACAAGGTAAAGTGAGGAAGGAGATACAGGACACTTGTAGTGACATTTGTAGATGGCAGCTTCTTCAATTTGACATAAAATATGTTGTGAAAGCCACAGCTCAAAAGACAAAAACAATAAAATGTTGAGAAGGGCCAGTAACAGGAGATCAGACTCAAGCTTCTCCTTCACTGAAAGCAAATCAGAGCACACAGGTAAATCCAAATTAGCTTTCGACCAGCCACCTGGGGTACTGGGAGTGGTGAAGTTAGTGCTTTGGTGGTCTCAGCAGGTTTTCATAGACACCCTTGAAACCTCTTCCTACATACACTTGCTTTTTCTATGGAACACAGATATCAGATGAGGCAGGAAAGCTTTTGCTTGCAACATGAACACACCCCCATCCTGGAGAAGGGAAGCTTTTTGGACTAGGAAATGCATGGGGGTTGGTTTTGCAACGGAAACACAGAAAATGTCAGAAAGTGAATGTGAGAAATTAGACTTTCTGGGTGCATTTAGGAACACCAGACTCTTTGGACAACTAGTCTTCATTATTGTTTTGTTCCCTCTTTCAAGTACTTCTCTCCGTGGGCAGCTGCCTGGAAGACAAGTGTTTAAAGAGGACAGTACCAGCCTTATTGGCAGTTTTAGTTCTCATACTGAAACCCTGGAGGGAATCGGTTGTCCTGCATATGAAGACGAGGGAGATCATCACATATAATCCCAGGCTCCTGGCTCCTTGTATTTGTTGAGATTATGCTGGATGGTGTTGGCTGGAAAGGGACAGAGGACTAAACTCCTCTGTTTTCTAGGCCTTTAGTGTAGCTTGGCTGGTTTTCCAAGTAGAGTTGAAATACAGTTTTGAAGTATGTGTTAATGATGGTTGTCATGGGGATTCAGCTGAAAAAGAAATATAAATATAAAATCAAAGGGTTGCAGGCTGTGATCTACTATCACTATTTATCTTTGGGTTTTTTTTCCCCATTCACTGCATTTAAATTGGTCCTCACTCCAACAGCTTTGGCAGAAGCTGTATAATTGCAGTATTTTAAACCAGAAATCTTTCACCTTTGAGTTATAATCGCTGCTTGCATGAATGATAAAAAGTCATTGATGCTGGTTGATTGTGCCAAGGGCTTCAGGGACCTCTGGTCCAATATGTTGCATGCATTTTTCACAGTTCTATAGGTTGCCTTATTGGTGTACTTAGCAAAGGGAAAACAGACTAAAAACCCTTAAGGACTGAGCTGCTCCTGGGTGCAGTACTAAAACACTGTGATGCTGTCAGGAGTACCCTGAATCGCAGATGGGAATTGTTACACAATAACTAGATATTTTCCCTTTATAGCACTACTTTACTACTAATTTACACTTACCAGTTTTAAAACAGAGAAATATTTTAGTCTGGCTTATAGGATCCTGATAATTCAGTAGCACAATAAAAAAATCTGAACAATCAGTGTTTGTATACGATAAAACTGAACTGAAGGCAGAGACATTGACTTACATAATGGCATTGTATCGACTTTAACTCCTTATGAGTGTCTGGGCAGCACCCTAAGCAATTTATAGGATACAGTCGAGACCAATGGCAACTGGATCAGCAGGTGAAAGTGGCTGAGTTGTGATTACATTCAAAATATGTAAAGGCGAAATCCTCCCCAAACCCTAGTCACCCACCTGATGGTTTATCTAGTTCAGGCCATGGATTTATTGATGTGTGGGTGAAAAGGTACCCGGGTATATTCCATTTTACAGAGTCTTTTTTTTTTTTTAATATTCTTTTCCTATTTTTTTATTAAACTGGACATATTGATTGATGCTGAAGAGAAATAATCGGTAATATTTGCATTTCTCATCCATCATTTACTCATCCTTACTTATTTGCTTATCCCTGTATACTTAGTGTATTATGGATCTGAGATGGAAATACCAGCTCAAAGTGTAATTGATTGAAATATATATAAAACCCCCAAAGTTTTGAAAAACCTTGTTACTTTTTTACTTTAATTAGCTATTAATTTGTCTCAGTGATTTTAATCTCACTAAATTTCAACCTATGGAATGGAAAAAAAGCTCCCCAAGCCAGGCTCTAGACAAGTTTGAAAGTTATAAATATAATCAGAAAAAGTTAAAATCCACAACTGCAAATAAGCACATTTCTGTACAAGTGAGGCTGTGTGGCAAAATCAATTTTATTTTCTTTTTCAGCCCAGATGCTAATAAACATCAGTAGTTCTATACTGGGAGAAAATTAAAATACAAAGCAAACGAAAAACCATTCAATCACTTTTTGTTTGTTTGTTTGTTTTTCTGTTTGTTTCTCCCCCCCCCCTTCCCGGAGCAGGTAAAACAATTTACCGGTGAAGATGCAAAAGATGAATCTTTCACATGAATATTTAATACATGTAAGCTGCAGGAATGAGGGTTATGGTGTGATTTATTGTATATTGTGCAGGGGAGCCACCCACTGAAAAAATCCATTCTGTATCCATATTTCAATTCTCAGAGATTCATACTTCCAAGCATTAAAGCTCAAAGACCTGTTTTGATGAACATCTTTTTATGTGTCTTCGTATTCATGCATAATGTGACTTGAGATGCTGTCAGTCATATTCATTTATCTTCTGTCTTTGTAATTGTGTATATTTTACCTGCCTTAACTATATGTATTCAGAATTTTAACGTGCCCAGGGATAATGGCTGGGAGAAGCAAAAAAGTGTATTTTCGAAAGCACAGTTTTTTCTGACATTACAGACTACAGACTTTTGCCTATATCATTGCTCCTTTTAGGAGGAGTCTGACCAAGTGAATGTAGATAGCTGTACTAAAGAAAGATGCTTCAGCTGCAGGCAGTAAGAGCAGGGATTTGAGACTAACTGGTAGCCTCAGTTTTGCTGGAGCCACTCGCAGACACAGAGTCCAGCTGACCCAGAACAGAGATGCCAACACTCAGTAAACCCTCTCCCATCCAGAAAGGGGTGACTGCATATAAACAGTGTCCTGTAAATGACTGCCTGGTTTTCACTACCTCCTATACCATGTCTGCAAATTTTTGGGAGGAGTGATAGCTGGGTGGCCCAAGCCATCTGCAGCTGGTTTACAGTGTTTAACAACAGAGCTCAGCTGTGTGGGATCATCCACTTGCACCTCCTGTCATGGGAGCAGCCTGTATTGCTTTTGCCTTGCTCACGTATATAGGTGACCGTAGGAAATGGTCCATGTTACAGTTTCCCAGGGGAGACTCCCCTCTGTTTCTACCTAGGATCATCTTGGGTCACTTGTGAATTTCTGGCACTATAACTATAGATGTATATTTTTCAAATTTTGTCATATGTGGTGTTGTTATATATGTGTAACATGCATGTGTGCTGTGTAATGGAACAAATGTTCCTTTGTGATCGTATGTAACATCCAAACCTGAATGGATGGTATAACTCCTATTCATTCTCTCTTTTGC